>NC_068429.1:38943302-39301302 GCF_023373465.1 Oncorhynchus keta
TGTTCCATGTAGGAGGTGGCGTGGAAATGAGGCAATACCCAAGGTTAGCCAGCGTTATTTATGGCCTCCCTGTCAATTAATACTAAGCTGGCTTTTATTGCACTTAAATGTGCTGTAGAGGAAGGTGAGGGCATTGACAAAGATCATCAGACAGACAGACGCTAGAGGCTACACATTGGGTGCGTTCCTCTGCCCAGGCGTTGCCAACGCCAGGATATGTATTTTACGTGTCAGCTAACCACATCACATGTTAATTAAAGCAATCTGTCGGTCGATGACACAGTCGATGACGTGGTGGCACATTGGTTGATGCATGCAACGTCTGAGCAGGGGGTCGTGACCATAGTCTTCAACACACACAGACGACTCTCAGATGGACCAACAACATCCGGGTCATTACAGTGGCCTCATCTGCAATATTTGCATTTGGTTGATAGGTTTGGCTATTTGGTTAGATAAATCAAATTAAATCAAAGTGTATTTATCACGTGCGCCGAATACAACCGAATACAACCTTACAATGAAATGCTTACTTACAGGCTCTAACCAACAGTGCAAAAAAGGTATTAGATGAACAATAGGTAAGTAAAGAAATAAAAACAACAGTAAAAAGACAGTAAAAAATAACAGTAGCGAGGCTATAACAGTAGCGAGGCTACATACAGGCAATGGTTAGTCGGGCTGATTGAGGTAGTAAGTACATGTAGATATGGTTGAAGTGACGATGCATATATGATAAACCGAGAGTAGCAGTAGCGTAAAAAGAGGGGTTGGCGGGTGGTGGGTGGCGGGACACAATGCAGATAGCCCTGTTAGCCAATGTGCGGGGGCACTGGTTGGCTTGGAGGTAAAAACTGTTGAGAAGCCTTTTTGTCCTAGACTTGGCACTCCGGTACCGCTTTCCATGCGGTAGTAGAGAGAACAGTCTATGACTGGGGTGGCTTGGGTCTTTGACAATTTTTAGGGCCTTCCTCTGACACCGCCTGGTGTAGAGGTCCTGGATGGAAGGCAGCTTAGCCCCAGTGATGTACTGGGCCGTAGGCACTACCCTCTGTAGTGCCTTGCGGTCAGAGGCTGAGCAATTGCCGTTCCAGGCTGTGATGCAACAAGTCAGGATGCTCTCGATGTTGCAGCTGTAGAACCAATTGAGGATCTGAGGACCCATGCCAAATCGTTTTAGTTTCCTGAGGGGGAATAGGCTTTTTCGTGCCCTTTTCACAACTGTTTTGGTGTTGGTGATGTGGACACCAAGAAACTTGAAGTTCTCAACCTGCTCCACTACAGCCCCGTCGATGAGAATGGGGCGTGCTCTGTAGTCCACAATCATCTCCTTAGTCTTGATTACGTTGAGGGATAAGTTGTTATTTTGACACCACCCGGCCAGGTCTCTGACCTCCTCCCTATAGGCTGTCTCGTCATTGTCGGTGAACACTGTTGTGTCGTCTGCAAACTTAATGATGGTGTTGGAGTCGTGCCTGGCCATGCAGTCGTGGGTGAACAGGGAGTACAGGAGGGGACTGAGCACGCACCCCTGGGGGGGCTCCAGTGTTGAGGATCAGAATGGCAGATGTGTTGCTACCTACCCTCACTACCTGGGGGGGCCCGTCAGGAAGTCCAGGATCCAGTTGCAGAGGGAGGTGTTTAGTCCCAGGATCCTTAGCTTAGTGATGAGCTTTGAGGGTAGTATGGTGTTGAACGCTGAGCTGTAGTCAATGAATAGCATTCTCACATAGGTGTTCCTTTTGTCCAGGTGGGAAAAGGCAGTGTGGAGTGCAAAAGAGATTGCATCATCTGTAGATCTTTTTGGGCGGTATGCAAATTGGAGTGGGTCTAGGGTTTCGGGGATAATGTGTTGATGTGAGCCATTACCAGCACTTCATGGCTATAGACGTGAGTGCTACGGGTCTGTAGTCATTTAGGCAGGTTGCCTTCGTATTTCTTGGGCACAGAGACTATGTTGGTCTGCTTGAAACATGTTGGTATTGCAGACTCAATCAGGGACATGTTGAAAATGTCAGTGAAAACACATGCCAGGTAGAAGGGCTTTAGACATAGGCCTCAGTAACATTTCAAACTGATGTAAAAATGATACTTTAAAACAAGTTTTTAAATGGTAATTGGTAATGGTAATTAACATTTAACTGAACCGTGACGGTGATAGATTAGGTCCCTACATTTAACTGAACCACGACTGTGATAGATTAGGCCCTACATTTAACTGAACCACGACGGTGATAGATTAGGCCCTACATTTAACTGAACCACGACGGTGATAGATTAGGCCCTACATTTAACTGAACCACGACGGTGATAGATTAGGCCCTACATTTAACTGAACCACGACGGTGATAGATTAGGCCCTACATTTAACTGAACCACGACGGTGATAGATTAGGCCCTACATTTAACTGAACCACGACTGTGATAGGTTAGGCCCTACATTTAACTGAACCACGACTGTGATAGATTAGGCCCTACATTTAACTGAACCATGACGGTGATAGATTAGGCCCTACATTTAGCTGAACCACGATGGTGATAGATTAGGCCCTACATTTAACTGAACCATGACAGATTAGGCCCTACATTTAACTGAACCATGGCGGTGATAGATTAGGCCCTACATTTAACTGAACCATGACTGTGATAGATTAGGCCCTACATTTAACTGAACCACGACTGTGATAGATTAGGCCCTACATTTAACTGAACCACGACGGTGATAGATTAGGCCCTACATTTAACTGAACCACGATGGTAATAGATTAGGCCCTACATTTAACTGAACCATGACAGATTAGGCCCTACATTTAACTGAACCACGATGGTGATAGATTAGGCCCTACATTTAACGGAACCATGACGGTGATAGATTAGGCCCTACATTTAACTGAACCACGACTGTGATAGATTAGGCCCTACATTTAACTGAACCATGACGGTGATAGATTAGGCCCTACATTTAACTGAACCATGACTGTGATAGATTAGGCCCTACATTTAACTGAACCACGACTGTGATAGATTAGGCCCTACATTTAACTGAACCACGACGGTGATAGATTAGGCCCTACATTTAACTGAACCATGACTGTGATAGATTAGGCCCTACATTTAACTGAACCACGACTGTGATAGGTTAGGCCCTACATTTAACTGAACCACGACTGTGATAGATTAGGCCCTACATTTAACTGAACCACGATGGTGATAGATTAGGCCCTACATTTAACTGAACCATGACAGATTAGGCCCTACATTTAACTGAACCACGACGGTGATAGATTAGGCCCTACATGTAACTGAACCATGACGGTGATAGATTAGGCCCTACATTTAACTGAACCATGACGGTGATAGATTAGGCCCTACATTTAACTGAACCATGACTGTGATAGATTAGGCCCTACATTTAACTGAACCATGACAGTGATAGATTAGGCCCTACATTTAACTGAACCATGACGGTGATAGATTAGGCCCTACATTTAACTGAACCATGACTGTGATAGATTAGGCCCTACATTTAACTGAACCACGATGGTAATAGATTAGGCCCTACATTTAACTGAACCATGACAGATTAGGCCCTACATTTAACTGAACCACGACTGTGATAGATTAGGCCCTACATTTAACTGAACCATGACGGTGATAGATTAGGCCCTACATTTAACTGAACCATGACTGTGATAGATTAGGCCCTACATTTAACTGAACCACGACTGTGATAGGTTAGGCCCTACATTTAACTGAACCACGACTGTGATAGATTAGGCCCTACATTTAACTGAACCATGACGGTGATAGATTAGGCCCTACATTTAATTGAACCACAATGGTAATAGATTAGGCCCTACATTTAACTGAACCATGACAGATTAGGCCCTACATTTAACTGAACCACGATGGTGATAGATTAGGCCCTACATTTAACTGAACCATGACGGTGATAGATTAGGCCCTACATTTAACTGAACCACGACTGTGATAGATTAGGCCCTACATTTAACTGAACCATGACGGTGATAGATTAGGCCCTACATTTAACTGAACCATGACTGTGATAGATTAGGCCCTACATTTAACTGAACCACGACTGTGATAGATTAGGCCCTACATTTAACTGAACCATGACGGTGATAGATTAGGCCCTACATTTAACTGAACCATGACTGTGATAGATTAGGCCCTACATTTAACTGAACCACGACTGTGATAGGTTAGGCCCTACATTTAACTGAACCACGACTGTGATAGATTAGGCCCTACATTTAACTGAACCACGATGGTGATAGATTAGGCCCTACATTTAACTGAACCATGACAGATTAGGCCCTACATTTAACTGAACCACGACGGTGATAGATTAGGCCCTACATGTAACTGAACCATGACGGTGATAGATTAGGCCCTACATTTAACTGAACCATGACGGTGATAGATTAGGCCCTACATTTAACTGAACCATGACTGTGATAGATTAGGCCCTACATTTAACTGAACCATGACGGTGATAGATTAGGCCCTACATTTAACTGAACCATGACGGTGATAGATTAGGCCCTACATTTAACTGAACCATGACTGTGATAGATTAGGCCCTACATTTAACTGAACCATGACCGGGATACATTATCTACAGACATAGGGTGAAAACATTTGGACAGTATAAAATCACACTATAAGTGAGTTATGGTCCATTATAGATGAGGTTATATAGTTTTTAGATAATCAAGAGATTGAAAATGATATCCGTGGCATAAATAAACATGTGGATAGTGACACAATATAGGAGAGTAATGTAACTCACAGGTCACAGTGTTTCCTGTGACCCATCCATGCGCTGCAGGGATTCACATATAAATAATGGATGCAGACCATCTATCGGCAGCTGTATCATCTGAGAGAGAAACCTCCGTCATGCTATTAGATGAGCTAATGTGGAATGAAAAGCACACAATGACTTAGAGGGGATAGCAGCACAGGGTTAAACGCTGAGCAAATTAAATCCACAGAAAATCTGTGTTCCTCCTGCCTGTGTTTGGAACTTTTAAACATGAAAGGATTCTTTAAAACGCTTCTTTTAAATGGCTGTCCTGTTGAGTGAGACCCCTGACACACCATTGGCAGGGTGAACATGATTGCCGTGGTTCTCTGTGGAATATTCAAACGGTGCTTTATAAAGCCTGGAGTATGGGTCATAACACTGTGATTGTTCCTAACTACTGCAGGTGCTGTGCACAGGCAGGGTCATATCTCAGTCGTTAACGAATCTCTGGAGCGGCCCTGTGCCGTTAGAGTGATGCGGACGGCACATTCCCTGCAATTTAGTACCAGTAACTGATGAGGGTCACGCCAGGTCACTTTCAATTTCCACTCGGAGAGGGGAAAAATGGAAACAACTCATTTGCACAAATTTGAATAATTCGCTCACTCAAAAAAGAAGAGAAAAACGAAGAAGAAAATATGCTGGGATGATGAGTGAGAAAGAGAGGATAAAGAAAGAACAAAGACGGGGAAGGAGGACACTGTTGCACCTTGCACAATAATGATCCGCAGCGCCTTGGATCGGCTTGCATAAAGACTAATGATGAATATGACAGAGGATATGAATCCAGATGCAGGAATAAAGCAGGCCTTTCTCTCTGCAGTCTCACATGGGAGTCTCCGCAGTGAGCTTTTAAACTTCTCATAAATGTATTAAGATTGCACCGGGCCATGAAACAGCTGTAGACAATTAATCTTCTGCAAATCTTATCTGAGGAATTGGTTTCTGCAAAGTAACATCTGCTGCTAGAGGTGATTATTCATGGGCAACGCACATCCGCCACACTTTTATGCATAGGGCACGATCATTGCCATTGAAGTAAAAATTTATAGTTTTCCCTGTTCAGTAAAAATAACATTCAGCAGCATTAAAACGTCATCCATCAACATTGTCCTGGGGCCCCTGGCCATCCAAGGCAGAGAAATTAAAAAGTATTCATTTTGCTTAGAAGTTATAAAGCGTGCTGCTCCGCTGAGCTGATATTTGCAGCACTGCTTTAAAGAATAACATTTCAGCAGTGGAGTTGTGGTACTGGAGGAAAAAGAGAGCTGAATTCTCCCAAACCCCTGAGAGACCTTTATGAGAGATTCTTTATGAACATAAGAGGCATGCAGGGCCACATTCTGTAAGTCTACAGTTTTATTATATGCTCAATTAAATATTCATTTTCTGTGACTATAATAATTGTTTATATCAGGGGAAAATGTCATTCACACAATTGCTGGGATGGAAAGGATTAAAATAGTAGTTTTCGGAGGACTAGCCCTCTTTCCGATTTCTGTTGTTGTTCATTTGCTGTTTTTCCTACTGTAGCTATGCAGCTATGTGCAATCCCGCTAGCTATTATTACATTGTGGTTATTTGTAAAGGAATAACTAAGTTGCATTACTGCATGCATAGAGATCCCAAGGCACCATCGTTATTTTCTCCCTATTAATTCCATCCTCATTGTGTCTTCTTCATTTCCCAACTGTCGCCATCTCACAGATAGCAATATTATTTACAATATAGGCTGTCGCCTGGAGCCAAATGCAAATCTTAATAGGAATTTGATCATCGGTAACTTTGGCTGCGTGTCAATTTGTTTGTTTTTTAACACAGCAAAGCAAACAATATGTCCGCCCTCAATTCTTTTGACTAGTTTTGACTTTTTGGGGAAGACAAAAGGGAAAGGTAGAGACATCTGTGAAAGGTTACACACACAAATACAAAACTTCCTGAGGAATTGGGAATTGCCTACATCAAGTGTATATGAATACAGTAGATGCTGCTTGTCAAAGTGAATTAAATCTAGTTTAGGATCAGATCCAGAATCAGGTCTAAATCTACTTCTGAATACTGGTCTACCACAGGCCATGACGCTTGTAGGTACACAAAGGCTCTGTACGTCCATGTATTCCATAACACAGTCATTCATCAAAGGCACTCAATTATTCCCTGCAAATCAAAGCCCTCTCGCTCTATGCCATGCCTGCAATGGAAAAGCCATCTGAGAAGTGTGAAGAGTTCCGTCAGACTGAGCTACCTGCCTGGTCGTCGGTCCACATTACAGCTCTGTGGAGGAGATGATGTTTAAACCTGAACATGTATTGTTCACTGTGACATGCTCAATTCATCATTAGTTGTGAAAGAGAGAACGGATGAGTACACTTTCAATTTAGTTCCATTGCTTTCTTCATTCATCATATCCTCCCTCATCATCCATCATCCCCCGCCCCTTTGATTTGTACGAAAACACACTTTCATAAATGTAACGCAATTAATCATCAAGGCTAAGATAATTTTATATTAACGGAGCAATACATTTATATGATTATTTCTTTGATGAACTTGCGCCACAGTGAGTTTCATTGAATCCCATTCTTAGAGAAGATCATCTCCTTTACTCAGTGAGCATGAAAGTGAGGGGTGTCGAATCTGGTTCTTTGGTATCATTTCTTTCTAGGTTTATGTACATTTCCCAGAGAACGGCATCGGCCTGCATTCAGCACCCACTGGCCATGCCTTTTATCCTCTTATAACAAGTCCTAAGAAATTGAAAAAGTTGCTGCAATAGATAGGAGGTGACCTGGAAACAAAAGCAATCAAAGGGAGGGGAGACGCAGAGAGCCACTGCCAGCCTCCAGCACGCTCCACGTTCAAGGTGAAATTCTGCTACTCTGTCAATAAAAGAAGAAACACCTTTTGAGGCACAGGGCCGAGGGCAAAGTGTAGTCTGCAATTACACACCTTCATGTACCTCACCAAAGGACATTTTTCATGTAGCTCACCGATTTTTTTTGTTTCCCTCCCAACACAATGCATTTTCTATTTTGTCAAAACAGAGGGGAAAAGGGTCTGTGGACTCTCTAATCTGTGTTGTAGGCTGTGATGAAAATGAGTGGGCTCTACCAAAAGTTGCCTTCACTGTGAAAGCTTTTTAAACTTTCTATTCATGGTCATGATATTGCTGTAAGATTACATATTTTCCTTACACAATATGGATATACTACTGTACAAATGATCGTACAACAAAAGAAAAGTCCCTCAAGCCAACCATACAATCTAGTCGAAAAGATTCCTTTCAGCATTTGATGATAACTAGATAAGAGCATAATTATTTCTCAAACAAAATTATCTTGAATTTAACCACAAATCAATCAGCTCTCCACTTGAAGAACTTCAGACTACATTGTAGCTCAATCAAAAAAAATCAATGTGGACCAATTATAGCCTGTTTCATTAGTGTATGCAAATCAGGCAGGATCTTGAAAGAGCTGGTCTTATATTTCCCCCTCCTGGCCACCAAGTCACTTTATATGGGGAATGAACACACACACACACACATTCTCATGCACACTCACACACTAAAAACAGAAAATGGAAATGCTTGAAACTTTGCAACAAACTTTGTTGAAGATGTTTTCTTTTCATACTTTGTTTTGTGCCGTTTGTTGAGAACCAGCATGGTGATAATGCTGCGTGTCTGTCTATGGGAGGCTTGCTTTGACCTGCGTTAATCCTGATTTGGTCCTGGCTATAGTGTGACATGTCATAGCATCACGTTCACCCTGTGACAGGAGCTACAGTCCAGTCTGGGGCCATGCCTGGAAACGGCAGACACACTGCTCACAGAATTGAAGCGTCGCACACTTGTCTCATTGTATTATTTATCTGCCAAACAGACAGATATCCTTCATCCCGTTCCAATTGTAGCTCTGTTTTATAGTCAGGCATTCGCTGGAGCTGTGAACCAAAAAATGTTTATGTTTTGTTTTTGCAACAAAACATATAATATTTGATAACTATCAGTCTGATTCATTTTGTGACGAAATAAAGCAGGTACTGGATTAATGGTCATTTTCTTTCCCTTTCTTATGAAGTCAAGTGATTAACTAAGCGCACAATAAATTGGCTTGTTGCTGAATAATTACAGAACTCAGAAGAGATTCAGTGTCATTGGATGAGATGTATGCAGTGGTAGATAGCTCATCCTGAGCCTCTCTCTTACTGATCTCTCTCTGTCAGAAGCACACAATCGGACGAAGTGGGATTGAAGCTACGGAGGACTGCTGGTGGAAGGACAGACAGCACAGGTTACCTATTCACACACCTCCCCTCCAGCTCACCAGGACACGCTGTCCATCCATGTACCTGACTTTTGTCTTTTGACTAAGCCCAAAACACACAAAGGGGAAACTTGTGATGAAATTGATGCAATAACATTAGGGAGGCAGAGACCAAAAAAAATAACTTTTTTATTTTTATTGAGGTGCATCGTGGGGCTGTAGATTGAATAGTCTTTCCTGACATTCTTCTCAATGTCTCTATATTGATTTCTGTCTGTGTACATTGAACCTAAACATCACATACATTAGCCTAGGAGTTCCACTCGAAGCATAGAAGGGATGGCAGAACAATGTTTTGAAAGACATTAAGCCCTAACTAATGGCAGGTCTTAGACAGAGCCAGAGTCATCTACCCTCCTGACTGGTCAAGATGCTCAGTTCCAGGCAAACTGTGATTTAAAACGATGTCCTCCATGAACTACATTCTCCGGGGGAAATGATTCAATTTGGCAATTTATTCATATTTACTGAGTGTACCTGCATTACATTTGTATAGATCACTTTGGAGTAAAAGTGAAATGGAGAAAATCGAATCAACATATTGAGACATACCGGGCAGTTGTATGGAGTCTCCAGTCATACAGGCCCAGCAGGGGTCACTCCCATGCCTTTTATGATGTCCCTTTGAAATCTATCTGAATCACATTAAATTGGATATAAAGATGTGCAGACACATACATCACAGTAAATGGTGTGGTGGAGCATCGCTCGCCAAGAGTCCCACCTCAACAATCGGGTTATAAAATCGGCTTTAGATCCGATTAATAATTCACAATCCTGTTAGAAGAGAACAAACATTTCTGTTCAAGCAATTTAAGTTGCGGGATTGTTATTATAGCCGGGTGCTTGAGCCGGGCTGGGAGATGGTCTCGGTGTGGGTCTGCGACCGAGGAGAGGCTGTGAAATTTAAGCTGGCTCCAGCTCACCGTGTGCGGAAGAATAACTCAATGCTATTTCACAGTCTCTGCTTTCTTTATTAAAGCACCGTCACAGTAAACATGTCTTACCCACGCTTATCTCTGCAGCCATTTGATTTGGGATCAAGAGTACGTCCTTGTCCCAAAAGGATGACCTTGGTTAGATGATAGTTGTTCTATTGTTAGACGTATACAGGATCTTAGTCAAATAAGCCTGTTATATTACCACACAGTTAACAATCACTCCCATCTTCCTTCCAGAACCGGAATGTCGTATTTTTACACACCAAGAACTCAGCTTATTTAGTAATCATTGTCATTAATATGAACATTTTACAACATTTGTATAAAAAAATGTATGAAACTAAATATTTGTTTATGGGGACTTGTGCTTTGTATGAGTTTTTGGAGTGTAAATCTAAAAACAAAGCTGTATGGTACACCAAATACAGTTTTAATCAGCCGTGATATAACATGATTCCCACACCCCATACTATTCAACTTAATAGCAGCAGCATTTATTTTTTAAAATTCAAAAACTTTGGATTGTAAATGAGCTGTTGATATTTAGTAAAGGTAGTGAGATCTTTTTGTGTGAGTGGATCCTTCCGATCATGGACAGAGTAAGAGTTGGCGACGTGATTGTTATTTGTTTGAAAAACCTGACTCCTAGTGTTTTATATACGACATTACAAGCTGAATTGTACAACTAGCTCCAGACAGACACAACCTCGAATTAGCCTCTATAGGCGTTTCCATTATACCTATACATCTAATCTTTTCAGATATACACAAATGCTTAAGGGTTAGGCCAGGGGAAGTGGTTTTCAGGGCTGGGCCAAAATGTAGATTTCATAACATTTAAGATATGAAGTAAAGCAACAATAAGCCCAGTCTTAAAATAAATAAATCAGACTTTGACCAAAGCACCTCCAAAACATGAATGTATATATTGTTTATATGGGGTTAGGGGTTGCATTGTACGGAGCATAATGTAACATAAGCGGCACAAACTGTACAGAGTAATATTAATACTAGTACAAACAATGTAAACACGTTCTTCGATTAAGGTGAGTTTAGTTAGATGGCAATCAGAAAACGTAGCATTACTGTAACATTAGAGATGATTTTATACCATAGTACTACTTGCAGTGAAGTTTGAAATGTTTATGACTCTATAAAATATGTAATTGCGCAGTCTTTAAAATAAGGCATTTCATGCATTAAAAGTTGATACGTGTTGTGTATCAGATTCAGATATCAATCTATACTCTATTCACCACACAACTATGATGAATACAAAACAAATGCCTTTGTTTTGGAATAAATCCAGTCCATATGCATTGTAGTGTGTAAAATACTTTGTCCACAGTGTTAATCCCAGAGTCATTGTCTCCTGGTGGTCTCTGTGTGAGGCTCTTGGGAGTTTCTACCTTTCTTCCCCATAACCATACTGCTGTACATCTTCTGCTGCTGCTCTTTAAATTCCTCTTTCACCTTGGCTCTCTTCAAACTCCCATCCCTGTAGAGAGACAGAGAGGAGACTGAAGGTCACCTAACACGGCTGACAATAACCTTTACAACCCATTATTGTGGAATAGTGTGGTTCACAGCACATTTTCTTCTGATTCCAGAACTCTATTACGATAGAATGGCATGTTTTAGAAGGATCTTTAGTGAGATTCAAGCACGTTTACTGAACGGTTCCTTACCACGCCATGTCCAATAACCCTCCCTGATGTGCGATAGCAGACTTCACTCTGTTGGCAAACTGGGCCGCATCTTCCCCTTCCTGTCCAAAACAGCAATGAAGAGGGATATGATGAATAAACATATAGAGAGGTCTTTGAGGGGTCTTATGTATGTCTATGGCCATGGGGGTACGAGGTGTGTGCATTCTGTAAGGGTTTGTGAAGAAAACACTACATCCAAGTCCAATCTGTTGGTCATGGGAGGGAGTAGCTGGCAGTAATACAGCATACACAGTGTGACAACCTACCCGCCTGGTCATGGGGGGCAGGTACCACACGTTGACCACGATGGCCCAGCTGGTCATCATTCTCAGCAGGTAGTTCACCATGTTGTACTTGGCACTGTTCCAGAAGGCATCTCCAAAACGAGGGTCATACTAACAGGGAAGGACAGAAAGGAGGAGATTTGAACAATTATAAAATCAAAAGGCTGAGACAAAGTCAACACGTAACAAGGCCAATATGGTGTCAACTTGATGATGCATTCATATAATAAGTGCTCAGTGACATGCTGCTTGATGGAGGAGCAGAGGTTAGAGAACACAAGGGGATTTCAGACATTCAGATTGCAGCCAGTACCTTGATTGCGACTGGGTAGATAGTCCCTCCAATCTCAAAGCTTCCCTTCTTGAACATCATGACCGATGTGTTGTTGATGCAGGTTCCTTGTAAGAGGGAACAGACATAGTCACGAGACTACCACAACCACAGTGTCCAGTGGTGTTAGGCTCGACTTCAATTCAACTCAGTCAATTCAGGAAGTAAACTGCAATCCCTTATCGAAAAGTAATGAGGAAAATTGGAATTTGAGTTTACCTCGTGCATTGACTGAATTGAAATGGAATTGACCTCAATCACAACTTTTCTCCAGACTGCAGCAGAGGAAAGACCTGACAGTCCAAGTATAGAGACTTACCCTCAGGGAAGATCAAGATGGGTAGATTGGTTTTAGCTGCAACATGAGCCCTCAATCTGGGAGAGGATGGATGGGGGCAGATCAATAACCAGGACAACACTAATCATGATGAAAACAATATATAGCAGATAGGATGATTGAGTGGCTGTAATGGCAATGTACTGTATATCGTCATACAATCAATATATGCACCATAAACATCGGCATGCGATTAATTTACTTTTCATAAGAAACTGAGTAAATGTTTAGATGAAAAAGACCTATCCTGCTGTCTTTTCCCATTTACTTGCTGTCTCACCTACTGGTAACAGCATTTCGGTCTCTCATCTCCGACCTCTCGAACCAGACGTGGGGGCAGGACCTCACCATTGACCTCTGGATGACCCCCATCAGCCCACCGTGACTTTGACCCACCTGGGAATAATACCAGACACAGAGAGCATGACAACACTAGCCTGCTAAGAACCAAAAGTGATGGATGAGATATCAAATATCAGTGATATGTTGACCAATGTTTATGTTACCCACCATAGCGTAGCATCCATCATTGGCCAAAATGACAATGTCAATAGGCGAGGTGTGGTTTGCTACGCATATTCCTCCTTTTTGTGGCTTATTCTCCCTGTCAAAAATAAGCATTTATTTCAATGACATCGAAAAATGTTGATACCAACATTACTTCCTAAATGTATTTCTAAGTAGTTTGTCTGGATACTGACTTGTTGTGGTATTGAATGGTGGCAGAGAGACCTCTGGCACAGATCCTGTAGCACATTAGATGGACTAATTCACTGAGCCAGTTCTTCAATCTAGAACACAAGAGCAATGTACGGTAACAGCCAAAGGATATTCTATTTTCTCGAGCAATATACTAGCTAGCCGGCTCATTGAGAGATAGGAACATTCAATCTTCCTATCACCACAATTTATGAAAGTTCTACAACGTACTCTTAAAAACTCAGTAGCGTACCACATCGTAGTTACCTCTTGTTAGGTAGAAATCCCACCAAGGTTGTCCCAATCACCAGCCAGGTCAACCCAATGATTGCCAGGGTTATCCTAAATGGAAGAAGGGATCACATGTTGAAAAAGAGTCTCTAGAAATGTAAACGTATACCATTCTACTATGGATCACATCATATTGAGTACATGATCGGTTGACAAACTGAATTGAGCTGAACTGAAATGGGTAGGACACTGGCAGGACTGGAGAAGAGGTCAAGAAGGGCAGGTCAGACCCACCTGAGAGGGAAAAGGACACAGTAACGTATGATCACGCCCAGTCCCCAGATAATGGTGAGTCGCAGGCTGATGTAGTGGAAGTTGTGGTTGGTGCGGGTCAGGAGGTTCCAAGAGACCAGCTCCTCAGAGGAGAAGCGCTGAGTCACCTGGTCATCCACGATGCTCTCCAGGCCCTTTATGTAGAAGTAGAACGAGTCGCTCAGCGCAAACTCTCCCCTCGATATGGACTGGGTACGATACCGACGCAGCTCCCCCATCTCCTGTTCCATGGAGCTCCCGTCCCTCTGGATGAGTCCTGGCCAAAGAAGAGGAGACAACAGAGATTATTAACTGAGGCGTTTACAGTACGTTATACCTGTGGGTTTAGTCAATACCTAGCGATTTAGGACATAAAATAGAGAGGTGTAAGGAAGGGCAAGGATAGTATAAGTGTACCTACTGATTGTAGTACCTAACTATCTATGATATCCCAGAGAGAGGGTAAAGCTGATGAGGAATGGAGGACTGTTGTGGCATAGCTGATCAGTACGAGGCCTGTCAGTACCAGGTACCACTGAGAGCACAGAGTAGAGAGCTCTCATTCCTTTTCTTCAGACACAGCAGCACTGTATTTTGCCCAGCTTCAGTAAAACACTTCCCTTGTGCCATGATTATACAGTAATACAAGCTTAATTATTATGTTCACAGACATTGAGTTATAGACGACAGGAGCAAACATGGTGGATTTTGTAATCTTTGCTAAACGATTAGCTAACTCTTATTGCACAACATCACGGTGGTGACTTGTCCTTCCTGTGTTTCATAAAAAAACACAAATAAAAGACCTCTGTACTTTTTGAAGTTTCCTGTCACATCTGATTTACAATACCATTGTTTGTGACCAACAGATGGCTGAGCGTTAATTCAACAACATTGGAATTCGAGATAAATAATTTATAGACACCACAAAAAGTCCCCAGTATAAAGCCTGACACAAAACCGATCTATTGGAATCTTCAATGTGGTTATTAAATAGCATGTGATATGCATGCCCATTGGGTATAAGTATTTAACACAATATAGGGCAAATGGTATCATAAGGATGATGAAGTGACAACTTTCAAATGTTTATTTCCAGAAAAAGCAGATGACGGTGGCACACAGTATTTCACAGCATATGGGTCGAAGGTTAGGCTACACAGAGAGAGGGAGTTTTCTGCCTGAAGTTACGCAATCCGCAATTGCATCATCAGAGTGGGACAGGGCTGCTCCAATCTACACCCACACATCAGCCACAGGTGCTGAGTTGACCAATCACAAGCCCCTACACTGACACGCAGTCACATATGCAGGGTATACTCCTTCCAGACCGAGCTGAATTCAATCCCTCATACTACAGAACACTTTGTTATGAGAGCAGAATTAGGGTTGCAATGCTACCGGTAATTTACGAAAGCTGCCGGAATCTTGGGTAATTTGGGTAATTGACTGAAAATCTATATCAATCTATCACAACTTTAGTCATTTATACTTGAATAATAATAAAAAAATGTATTCATAGTATAAATGTTTTATATTCATGTCCATATACAGTACCAGTCAAAAGTTTAGACACACCCACTCATTCAAGGGTTTAACTTGATTTGTTTTACTATTTTCTACATGTAGAATAATAGTGAAGACATCAAAACTATGAAATAACACACATGGAATCATGCAGTAAGCAAAAAAGTATTAAACAAATCAAAATATATTTTATATTTTTCAAAGTAGCCACCCTTTGCCTTGATGACAGCTTTGCGCACTCCTGGCATACTCTCAACCAGCTGCATGAGGTAGTCACCTAGGATGCATTTAAATTAAAACCTGTGCCCTTACGTTGCTTTGTGGAATTTCTTTCAAAGCTGTCAACTGAGCCAATCAGTTGACAGCTTTGCACATTCTTGGCGTTCTCTCAACCATGGAATGCTTTTCCATAAGACTTGAAGGAGTTCCCACATATGCTGAGCACTTGTTGGCTGCTTTTCCTTCACTCTGCAGTCCAACTAATCCAAAACCATCTCAATTGGTTTGAGGTTGGATGATTGTGGAGGCCAGGTCATCCGACGCAGCACTCCATCACTCTCCTTCTTGGTCAAAAAGCGGACTCCAATCAAGTTGTAGAAACATCAAGGATGATCAATGGAAACAGGATGCACCTGAGCTCAATTTCAAATCTCATAAAAAAGGGTCTGGACACTTATGTAAAAAAAAAATCTGTTTTCGCTTTGAAATTATGGGGTATTGTTTGTAGATTGATGAGGGGGAAAAAGTAATTCAATCCATTTTAGAATAAGGCTGTAACTTAACAAAATTTGGAAAAAAGTCATGGGGTCTGAATACTCTCTGAATGCACTGTAAACCCATCATCAGAGATGTTAAAGGCCAATCATGGTCAATCCGTCGTCTGCATTGGCCGTGTAGCATTTACTGTGAGGGGATTCATACATCTTGCGCTTCGCGGGGCAGCGCAGAGCTGTTGAGTAGAGCTGATGAGATGGAAGTTGTCAAGGAAGCAAGTTTGAGTTTATACAGGACCTCCCAATTGTGTAACACTCTCCATATGGAGCCTCCAAACACATTTTTGGATCAAGCATAAATTGGCTGCAGGTGTGGTTCAACTTTGAGCACCATTCGGCATATGTCTTGAAGGTTTTGGCATTCAGCTCCAACAAGACACTTTCTGAGCACTTATACAATGGGCAAGTATGTATGGAAGGTTTTGTTCAAATCAGGGGTGCTGTCAAAAAGTGATTGCTCTGCTACAAACCATCAGAACTCAACTCAACTTACTGGATGTACAGTTGATGTCGGAGGTTTACATACAGTTTACATACACCTTACATACACCTTCACTATTTCTGACATTTAATCCTGGTAAAAATTCCATGTCTTAGGTCAGTTAGGATCACCACTTTATTTTAAGAATGTGAAATGTCAGAATAATAGTAGAGAGAATTACATTCCCAGTGGGTCAGAAGTTTACACACACTCAATTAGTATTTGGTAGCATTGCCTTTAATTGTTTAACTTCGGTCAAACGTTTAGGGTAGGCTTCCACAAGCTTCCCACAATAAGTTGGGTGAATTTTGGCAAATTCCTCCTGACAGAGCTGGTGTAACGGAGTCAGGTTTGTAGGCCTCCTTCCTCGCATACGCTTTTTCAGTTCTGTCCACAACTTTTCTATAGGATTGAGGTCGGGGCTTTGTGATGGCCACTCCGATACCTTGACTTTGTTGTCCTTAAGCCATTTTGCCACAACTTTGGAAGTATGCCTGGGGTCATTGTCCATTTGGAAGACCCATTTGTGACCAAGCTTTAACATCCTGACTGATGTCTTGAGATGTTGCTTCAATATATCCATATAACTGTCCATCCTCATTATGCCATCTATTTTGTGAAGTGTACCAGTCCCTCCTGCAGAAAAGTACCCCCACAACATGATGCTGCCACCCCCATGTTTCACGGTTGGGATGGTATTCTTCGGCTTGCAAGCCTCCCCATTTTCCTCCTAACATAACAATGGTCATTATGGCCAAACAGTTCCATTTTTATTTCATCAGACCAGAGGACATTTCTCCAGCAAGTATGATCTTTGTCCCCATGTGCAGTTGCAAACCGTAGTCTGGCTTTTTTATGGTGGTTTTGGAGCAGTGGCTTCTTCCTTGCTGAGCGCCCTTTCAGGTTATGTTGATATAGGACTTGTTTTACTGTGGATATAGATACTTTTGTACTTGTTTCGCACCAAAGTACGTTCATCTCTAGGAGACAGAACGCGTCTCCTTCCTGAGCGGTATGACGGCTGTGTGGTCCCATGGTGTTTGTACAGATGAACGTGGCACCTTCAGGTTTTTGAAAATGGCTCCCAAGGATGAATCAGACTTGTGGAGGTCTACAATTTTTTTTCTGAGGTCTTGGCTGATTTCTTTTGATTTTTCCATGATGTCAAGCAAAGAGGTACTGAGTTTGAAGGTAGGCCTTGAAATACATCCACAGGTACACCTCCAATTGACTCAAATTATGTCAATTAGCCTATTAGAAGCTTCTAAAGCCATGACATAATTTTCTGGAATTTTCCAAGCTGTTTAAAGGCACAATCAATTTAGCGTATGTGTACTTCTGAGCCACTGGAATTGTGATACAGTTAATTCTATGTGAAATAATCTGTCTGTAAACAATTGTTGGAAAAATGACTTGTGTCATGTACAAAATAGATGTCCTAACCGACTTGCCAAAACTGTAGTTTGTTAACAAGACATTCGTGGAGTGTTTGAAAAAAATACGTTTTAGTGACTCCAACCTAAGTGGTGGAGTCACACCCTGGGAGTGCTTAGGCAAGAGGCCTGCGGGCATACATATACATATACCTGTAGTATATACCCGTAGTATATACATATACCCATAGTATATACACTAGGTAAGACCTGGGCGGAGCACCCCCTGTATTTTGGTTAGTGCACCAGGTGGTGCTAGTTAGGTAAGTAGTGGCATTAATAGCATTATACCTGTGTAATTAATCATTACTACAGGGTTATTCACATTTCAGTTAGGGGCAAATACAGACCAAAAGGTGTTGATTGAAATGGTGACATTCAGCATAGCGAAGAAAACATAGAAAATAATTCATTCGCGCAAAAGTTAACGAAGAACATAAAGATGACAGTTTTATAGCCATCCACAATAAGTTACACAGACAGGGTCTCACTGCTCTGGTGCTGTGCATCCTTTACAACTACTTCAGAGCTCTTCTCTCACAGGGGGAAAAACTGCTGCTCCGAATTAGCTCCATTCATTAAAATCACAATTGAACCAACCCCGTCTACTTTTTGTGACGACCTGGACCTACCTTTTGGTTTTCAAGTATTGAAACCAAAACCAAAATCATTTTCATAAACATGAAAAGGTGAATGTAAGAAGCGCTCATCATTTCAAATAGGTTATATATGTTTTGCTAAACAGCATATAAACACTAAATAGGTCAGGAGCCAGACAGGGAGCCTAAGAAGCAACGGAAATCAATTATTTGGGCTGTATTATTTCAATTATTTCAAGGCTATAGCCTACAAAGACATACATTGTGAGGCATTTGCGAGTGCGGCCCTAAGCTGTTAGGGACATAAACGCTCAGCATTTAAACAACATTTCATTGTATTGAATCATTATATAATCAGTCTATAAATTGCGCATATAGGCTGTAACTTACTTAGAATTATATAGAAATTAGACGAAAAATGCTTTATAAGGCTCAGTGAGTGCCTTTGAATTTGAGTTTGGCCAGAGACTGTTGCTTCAGGCTCATGAAATGGTGCCTGGAGGGCAGGCCAACAGCAGAGAATACCCTCTCCTCGCTTGCAGAGCCACTGGGGATGCTAAACACCCTTCGGTTTTTCTTCCCCTATAGGTAGGCCTAAAGGTTTTTTTGGCAAAATATCACAATCAAAACGGAAAGCTCCTTGAAGGTGGGAATATGCCAGACCTATCTGGGCAGAGCACGGCCCGAGCTCGTGAAGTGAGCGCTACTGGAGTGAAATTGGAGCGGCCGAGAAGGCCGACGCTCCAGCCTTTGGGAATCTCGCTCCGCGCTCCAGTCAAATTGGGCATGTTCTGCTCCAGCTCCACTCACATACTCTTCTCCAGACCAGTCCAAACCTCAGCATGAACTCATTGATGGGTAATGAGTGTAAAGTCACTCACCAAAGGGTAGAGGAGCAGGCACTGGCAGAGTGGATCGTTCCCTGTGTCCTCTCTCGATCCGCAGGGTGGCCCACTGCCCAGAGAACAGAGTTATTTTCAGTTGACCTCTCACACAATGCTTTCTACATATTGCCTTTTAATTGCCTAACTGCCCTTGCGTGCCCCACTTTGCACATTAACTATGTCTGTCTGCTCTAAAGGGCCAGGGAGCAACATGAATACAATCCTACACAATAATAGAGAATATAGCCTACAGTAGCCTGAATTTGATCAGATTAATAGATTGACAAAAATTATTTTGGTTTTCATAAATCATCTGTTTTCCAACAAATAATATTCCTTTACCTGAACAAAATCACATATTTCGCCATTACATGCTATTCACGGTTATGTTTGATGAAAATGTTTTAGAATAAAATAATACATTGTGAGCTGTTCTGGATATCCAGAATTTGAGCTCTTCCAGAATTTCCAGCACAGTTTACATTTTAGTCATTAAGCAGACGCTCTTATCCAGAACCATTTCCATTGGAGGGCGCATAAATTTGTTCATACTTTTTCGTCGAGTTTTGGTACAGTTACCTCCAGTATTTTGACCAGGATCTGAATGTAGACAGAAGTGACCCCCAGGGAGAGGCCAAACATGGCAGGTATCATGATGAACCCTATCATCACGGAGAACCACACCTGCAGCAACACAACCGCTATACTCCACAGGTCCTCCATCCCTCCCTCACACAGATCTGTCATCCACTGGTATGGCACATTGGGGTCAAGTTACCTGCAGAACAGACACAACAAATAGCTACTCACTTCAAATAAGCATTGCATTCTGGTTGTAGACAGGAGAATACATTGACTGCATACGTTTTTGTCGGCCCATTTTCAGAAAAGTATAACTGGGCCCTATGTAAACATGGTTTTGAAACAGGATATCAACACCGCCTAGTTACAGCCAAGCCGAGAAAGAACCACTTGAAATAGTTTACTACGCTACTGAGCCTACCATATCCGAGTTGGACTGCAGAACATGAAACGTTTCCAAATGTATCAAGAGTAATAGCAAACCTTGGAAGACCTCTACGTTGTCTTAGAGAGTTTTCCATTCTGTACCTCCCTGAAACGGTAGCTAGTATAGTCAGACACAGGACTGTACGCAAAGTTCTGCTGTACAAATACAACCCCTCCCCCACTGGCGAGTTTCTTGAAAGAAGTTGACCTTTCGTGCACATTCAGCTGCGCAGCAAGAGTGCATGCCATTGCAGAGGATATGCGCTGTTTTTACGCAGCCTTCCTTGACAACGGGAGGCATGGCGGACTCAAACTCCTCTGTTCGCATCTCCAGATTTGTTCTTGGTTCATTAATGTTTCACCACTTTAACAGTGACTTTAACAGTGATTCTGATGTGGTAAGTAGTTAGCTAGATACATATTATAATTCATGATTGGCAAAATATACATTAGCTGTGCACCTATTAATCAGGTTCGTCTACAGAAAATATGGGCAACTAACGTTATATCGTTAGCTAACTTTTTCTAGCGCCACAACAGATAGGTCTGACCACATATCCCACTTATTCAGATGCTGGTTATCGCCAGGTTGTTTATTATATTTAACTCACCTCAGACATGTATGTGCCTCATTACATTTTACAGGAAGGTCTTATTCCTGGGGAGAGCAAAGCTGAAGCGAGAAGCAACATCACTGATTCTCAAATCGACAACATACAGTTTGAGCATACAATAAGTGGGTCATCAGCTGTGCACTTGAATCATCACCATGTCATCTTGGCTACAGTGTGAACTGACTGTTATTTCACCGCAGTTTCTGTTCCAGACTTTCAGAAACATCCTGTCGCAAGCTCAATAGGTAAACTGCAAAGATGAAAGGTTTCTTAAAATTGTGATTCAGCTGTGTGTGTATTGCAACAGTATTTTGATCGTTTCTGCTAGCAGCATTTCACTTCCAATAATAGTGTTTTTCTCCCCGCCCCAAGCGTCTATAATAGTATAGGGGAGGTGAACCAGGATGAAGAAGTAAGGCACCCTTTGTCAAATTATAAGGAGGTAAGTGGCATGAGATACCTTGGTAATATTGCTGTCACAAATAAGGATATTTCAACTGAGTCCAGGGAGAAAAAGGGCATTTGCCATTATGCAAGATGTTTGCATTTCTTTCCTATCTTTTTTGATAGCCAACAAAACACACCTTTATTCAGCCTCTAACTATTTAATAATAATGTATTCAACTTCTATAGTGCTTTCAATAATATAAATCTCAAAGTGCTTCATAAGGGGGAAAAAAACAAACAAGCAATGTAATCATGACAGGTCAAGTCAACCAATTGCTGCCAAGTCTTTGAAAGCTGCATCCTCTGCAGATGTAGAGGGTCAGTTCATTCATGGCTTGAGCACACTGAGGTACTACTGCATGCCTGAGTGTAGGGAACTGGTCAGAAGATGGTAGATGATGCTGGTGGTGGAGTCTGCTGATGATCTTGTAGAGGGCAAGTCAGGGAACCAACCAACCTGCGCCATATAGACACTGGACTTCTCTTCTTCGACTCTGTGTAGTGTAGCATCCACTTGGGTGATGCCTCAGCAGCTCTGGGCGGCAGAATGCTCACTACACAAAGTTCAGAATAGTAGCCAGTCGTCCTGACTATGAGCCTCTGCCTCAGCACTGTATTCCTCCATCTCCCATTACTGTTACACTTCAAGCGACTCCTCACATGATCTCAAAAGATCAGGAACTGAAGGTGAAAAAAAAAAAAAGGGTGGTACAGTGCATTCGGAAAGTATTCAGACCCCTTGACTTTTTCACATTGTTAGGCTACAGCCTTGTTCTAAAATTGATCAAATGTTTTTTTCCCCCCCTCAATCTAAACACAATACCGCATAATGACAACGCAAAAACAAGTTGACATTTTTGCAAATTTGTATTTCTGTTTTTTTTATTTGTAATACATTTGCGAACATTTCTAAGCCTGTTTTCACTTTGTCATTATAGGGTATTGTGTGTAGATTGAGATTTTTTTTTAAAAATCAATAATTTAAAAAAGATCTATTTTAGAATAAGGCTGTAACGTAACAAAATGTGGAAAAGTCCAGGGGTCTGAATACTTTCCGAAGGCACTGTACGTGTCCAAATAAATGTTTCTAAAAAAACATTAGCCAGCTAACTAGTCAAGCCAGAAAAAAAGTTTACCTGTCCAGACAATGTGCAAATCCGTGGCTCAAAACCAAAACCACCAGATATACAATAAAAAGTAATTGTCATAAAAAAAAACATGTTGATTCTGAAAGCAAATTAAATATGTACAAATGAACAGGAGCTCTCTGTCTATGCTGCTACCAGGGCAACTATCAACTTAAACTTCATTTGACTTTCCTATCCAGGAGAATGTGATGGGTTGGTATAAACAGCAGAGATACACTGATCAACAAATTACCTTCAGAGAGCAAGTAATCCATGAGAACCTGAAAAGGAGCTGATGTTCCTGCTACTGACACCCAGTGAGGTCACACAATGCTTTTACACCTGCATTGTTTGCTGTTTGGGGTTTTAGGCTGGGTTTCTGTACAGCACTTTGAGATATCAGCTGATGTACGAAGGGCTATATAAATAAATTTGATTTGATTTGATCAGGCTCCACTCACAAACTGGGAGTATGCAGTCGACAGATCACATTGCAGGTCAGTACATTCACATTGTGATATCCTTCACACTGTTTTTAATGAAACTGTTAGTGTTTTGTCATGGGATCTTTAGTGAGTGATTGTATGTTAAGGTCTGAACTCTGTGTTGCACTGTCTAAGTAGTCAATCCTGCAGCGTTCCTGTCCGGGTCAGCAACCTGGGTTTGTTGGAACAGCAGGAATACTGGAGACTGTCTGCATCTTGTTCATCAGTCAACTACAACCGTGCTGTTTGGAAACACAGGTACTAGCTTTGCTGACCCCTGGGCTTTGGCATTGGGTACTATTGACAAATGTAATCTGAGTGTGTTTGTCTGGTACCTGAAGGACTAGTCTTACACTTCTCTATTTTGCTCTGTGTAGATATAGATTATTCTCCTTGGATGGATCCCTGCAAGAGGTGGATGAGATTAATGAAATGAACAACAACTTGCAAGGCAAACTGAAGGTAAGTTGAACGGATAATGGATAATGAAAACAGAAATGTAAAAACGTACAAATGACTATGTACAACCATGGGTAAACATGATGGCGTCACCTGGGTTTTCGGTTTATTTCTCTTCAGGTGGCATGTAAGAAAGTGGAGGAGTGAGCGATTGGTCGAGGAGCTGCTTGCAGATGTTTCGTCTCTAAGGACTGTCAGTGAGAGGAAACAAGAGCAGAAAAAAAGTATGACCAACTTCTGTTCTATTTATCAATTATTGATTTGTTATTTTATCTTACTTTTGAGTGTGTTAAGCATGTTTTACTTACTTTGTGTTCCCCAACTCAGCAGATGGAGACTCCACTCCAGCCCAGTCTCAGGAGAATGTACTGCTCTGTGAGGCCATTAAGACACTGTTCCCTGGGGCAGCTCTACTCCAAACACAGGCTCTAACGTTCCAGGAGTTCCCCGTGCCGGAGTTCTGCTGCAACACTGACCATGGCATAGACATCACCACAACACTGCCTTTGATCCTGACTCATACAGTCCCCAAAGCCAGGAAGGGGAGGCTTGGTAGAGGCGGAGGGACGTCCTGGAGAAAACGTCCCCTTTGGGAATCATCTGACACGCCCAAGAGGAGGAAAAACATGCTGGAGGAGACTGAGGGGTCTTCATTGTCAGTCAGAGACTGAGGATGATTTGATACCAGCCAATCAAAACAGAAATAATTTCATGTCTAACAGAGGACAAAAATGTACCACTCAAATTATTACATAGCATAAAAGTGTATGGAGTATAGGAAAATCTGTGACATTCCCCTCAATTACTGAAAATGTATATTTAGGGATGCTTTCAATTAGCTTATTTTGGGGGTAACATTTTAAATGTAAGAACTGTCCTTGAAATAAAGTGATATTATTTCAGTCAAAAGTTGACACCTACTCATTCCAGGGTTTTATTTGTACGATTTTCTACATTGTAGAATAGTGAAGCCATCAAAAACATGAAATAACACACATGGAATCATGTAACCAAAGTGTTAAATCAAAATATATTTTGAGATTCTTCAAAGTAGCCACCCTTTGCCTTGAGCTATGCACACTCTTGGCATTCTCTCAACCAGCTGCATGAAGTAGTAACCTGGAATGCATTTAAATTAACAGGTGTGTCTTTAAGTTAATTTGTGGAATTTCTTTCCTTAATGCCTTTGAGCCAATCAGTTGTGTTGAGATGGTAGGGGTGGTATACAAAAGAGCCATAATATGGACTTGGTCTTTTACCAAATAGAACAGCTCAAATAAGCAAAGAGAAACAGTTCATTACCTTAAGACATGGTCAGTCAATGCAGAAAATTAAGAACTTTGAACGTTTCTTCAAGTGCAGTCACAAAAACCAAGCGCTATGATGAAACTGGCTCTCGAGGACTGCCACAGGAAAGGAAGACCCAGAGTTACCTCTGCTGCAGAGAATAAGTTCATTAGAGTTAACTGCACTGCAGATTGCAGCCCAAATAAATGCTTCAGAGTTCAAGTAAGACACACCAACATCAACTGTTCAGAGGAGACTGCAGGAATCAGGCCTTCATGGTTGATTGCTGCAAAGAAAACACTACTAAAAGGACACCAATAAGGAGACTTGCTTAGGCCAAGAAACACAAGCAATGGACATTAGACCAGTGGAAATCTGTCCTTTGGTCTGAAGAGTCCAAATTTGAGATTGTTGGTTCCAACCGCCGTGACGTTGTGAGACGCAAAGTAGGTGAACGGATGATCTCTGCATGTGGATCCCACGTGAAGCATGGCGGTGTGATGGTGCTTTGCTGGCGATTTATTTAGAATTCAAGGCACAGTTAACCAGCATGGCTACCGCAGCGATACACCACCCCATCCGGTTCGTGCTTAGTGGGACAATCATTGTTTTACAACAGGACAATAACACAAAACACACCTCCAGGCTGGGTAAGGGCTATTTGACCAAGGAGAGCAATGGAGTGCAACATCAGATGACCTGGCCTGAGATGGTTTGGACCACAGAGTGAAGGAAAAGCAGCCAACAAGTGCTCAGCATATGTGGGAACTCCTTCAAGACTGTTGGAAAAGCATTCCTCATGAAGGAGGTTGAGAGAACGCCAAGTGTGCGCAAAGCTGTCAAGGCAAAGGGTGGCTACTTTGAAGAATCTAAAATAGTTTGATTTTTTTTAACACATGACTCCATGTGCTAGTTCTAGTTGATGTCTTCACTATTATTCTACAATGTAGAAAATAGTGCAAATAAAGAAAACCCCTTGAATGAGTAGGTGTCCAAACTTGACTGGTACCGTATATAAAATAGTTAAAGCTGTAATTGAACTTGTACAGAATTGCATTAAATGATTTTCACACGTGTAGTGAGTTACGATTATTGGTCTCATAACTCAACCCAAGCATGACGGCTCAAAGACGAGACTAACAAGCAATCTTCCACATTGAAAAATGTTTTAATACACAATTACAGTATCTATGCTAGACTAGCTCCACAATACAGGCGGACACAGTTACTCCAAGTGCCGGATGTCACAGATGTTTGGATCTTTCATAAAATTTGGGTCCTTGTGGGTTACAGACATGAATCCTGCGGAGAAAAATATTACCAGTATTTATTATAGGAAGGACTGGATGATTAAAACATGGTCATTTTGAGCCAGACCAGTCTGTAGCACACAATGTATTACAAATCTTCTGGTCAGTAGTGATAGATGGCACATTGAAGTTTCCAAAGAGAAACGATTACAGAGCAACCTCGATTTGATCATCATAAATCCATATCTGCATCTTTTTATTGTGGACATTGTTTTCAAATTTAGTGCGAAGACATCATTCAGAATGGGATTCTGAGTGAATGAGTTGGTTTGGAGTGTACAGTCAATAATAAAAATGTGTGATTTGAGGGCATACCCATCGAATGAGCTTTCTTTATGGCTTTGGCGATCTCCCGCTGTTTCTTACCACATAGACCTAGAAAAGAATAAACACCTTGATATGACAGCCTCTGCTCTGATGTGTACATTTTCAGCACTTTTCCTGACCAAGTTCTCACCTGTTATGTGCCTGCCGTAAACTCTTCCTGTGTGTGGGGATATAAACTGGGACAGCAGCTATTGGAAAGATGGAGAAAAATTAGGCAAATTATAAATAAACATTGGATATTTGCGCATCACAGCACTTAATACAGTAGTCTAATGACAGACCTGAACATTCTTGAAGTCCACTGTGATGTTACAGAGAATGCAGCCCTTCTGTGGTTGTTTGTATGGATTCTCCATCTGTAAAGGCTGGGGAGATAAACATGGATTTACATAAATACAACAAACGTAGTTGTCATAGACCTTGTAGTGAAATGACATATAGCTTCAATAATTCTCTTGACATGGAGGAATGTTACTCCTTGAGCTAGCCCTTCTCATGACTCCAATGCATGGATGCAGTGGGTCATTCAATGTCCATTATGATTAGCTCAGGCATAATGTGCAGACAGAGCTTTGGTGCTCTAAATGCAAATACGTCTCACACGACACAGTTTTGGAAACATTTATAACTTACATACATAGAAGCGATAAATAATTGCTCAAATACAAAAGATACACTTGCTGATCACAGTTTAGCAAAGTTACTTCCATACAGTCGTGGCCAAAAGTTGAGAAAGACAAATATTAATTTTCACTTAGTCTGCCGCCTCAGTTTGTATGATGTCAATTTGCATGTACTCCAGAATGTTATGAAGAGTGATCAGATGAATTGCAATTAATTGCAAAGTGCCTCATTAACATGCAAATGAACTGAAACCCCAAAAAACATTTCCACTGCATTTCAACCCTGCCACAAAAGGACCAGCTGATATCATGGCAGTGATTCTCTCGTTAACACAGGTGTGAGTGTTGACGAGGACAAGGCTGGAGATCACTCTCATGCTGATTTGAAGCTTCAGTCTGTTATTCAAGCTCAAAAGAGGGTGGTGCTTGGAATCATTGTTCCTCTGTCAACCATGGTTACCTGCAAGGAAAGAGGTGCAGTCATCATTGCTTCGCACAAAAAGGGCCTCACAGGAAAAGATATTGCTGCCAGTAAGATTGCACCTAAATCAACCATTTATCGGATCATCAAGAACTTCAAGGAGAACAGTTCAATTGTTGTGAAGAAGGCTTCAGGGGGCCCAAGAAAGGAGACGGTCCTGGAGCTTGCTGGACTAAAGTTGATTCAGCTGCGGGATCGGGGCACCACCAGTACAGAGCTTGCTCAGGAATAGCAGCAGGCAGGTGTGAGTGTATCTGCACGCACAGTGAGGCGAAGACTTTGAGGATGGTCTGGTGTCAAGGGCAACAAAGAAGCCAGGAAAAACATCAGGGACCGACTGATATTCTGCAAATGGTACAGGGATTGGGCTGCTGAGGACTGGGGTAAAGTCATTTTCTCTGATGAATCCCATATCCGATTGTTTGGGGCATCCGGAAAAAACCTTGTCCAGAGAAGACAAGGTGAGCGCTACCATCAGTCCTGTGTCATGTCAACAGTAATGCATACTGAGACCATTCATGTGTGGGGTTGCTTCTCAGCTAAGGGAGTGGGCTCACTCACAATTTTGCTTAAGAACACAGCCACGAATAAAGAAATGGTACCAACACATCCTAATATAATAATATATAATAATATATCCTCCGAGAGCAACTTCTCCCAACAATCCAGGAACAGTTTGGTGACGAACAATGACTTTTCCAGCATGATGGCAGCACCGTGCCATAAGGCAAAAGTGATAACTATGTGGCTCTGGGAACGAAACATTATATATTTTGGGTCCATGGCCAGGAAACTCCCCAGACCTTAATCCCATTGAGAACTTGTGGTCAATCCTCAAGAGGTGAGTGGACAAACAAAACCCCACAAATTCTGACAAACTTCAAGTATTGATTATGCAAGAATGGGCTGCCATCAGTCAGGATGTGGCCCAGAAGTTAATTGACAGCATGCCAGGGCGGATTGCAGAGGTCTTGAAAAAGAAGGGTCAACACTGCAAATATTGACTCTTTGCATCAACATCATGTAGTTGTCAATAAAAGCCTTTGACACTTATGAAATGCTTGTATTTATACTTAATTATTGCATAGTAACATCTGACAAAATATCTAAAGACACTGAAGCAGCAAACTTTGTGGAAATTAATATTGGTGTCATTCTCAAAACTTTTGGCCACGACTATACAGTCATGGCTGGGGAGTGACGTTTCATACCTCGGTTTGCCCAGTGTTATTTAAAATTCTGAAGGATGCAACTTGGCTAAACTGCCTGCAGTAAGGGTATATTTTGTAACTGAAAGATGATTTCTAGCTGATGTGATAGCACACTTCTAATCGTTTCCAAAAACACATCGCAAGGATCACTAACGTTCGTAAACGTTACAACAGAATGTCGGTATTTGCAGTTCATTGATCCAGCTGTTTTCTATGCGGGATGGAGTGAGCCTCTAAACCTGGGTATACCGTTCTCGAGAGCTATCCCTGAGCACTACGGGTAAATATAAATCAAGTTCTATTTGCATTTAAAAACGTAATCCTGGATCCATTTAGTCTATTGATAACGTTTTACTAGTGCACTCTTCGAAAGGTAGCTAGCTAACGTTAATAGGTGGCTTTAAAATGGCTTACCATGTCATCGTTCTTCTGGACTACATTAGACGAGCCTGACAGACTTCTGATACATTGTTCTGTGATAAAAAGTAAAGCAGACATTAACTCACAAAAAAATATAGAGGTTGCTCTGGCCAGCTCGATAGATAAACGACACATGTGGTTGGCTAGTTAATGATGGAAGGCATAGCTAGAGGTTAACTAACGCTAGCTAACATTAGCTATCTATTTAGCTAATAGGTTATCTTAGTGATTATAAACGTCAGTATAATCATGCTTGTATCACTAGCAATGCAATTAATTCAAAACATTGAACATCATTCTTACGTGTGCCTCCAAGCTGTGAAAATGTGAATTGTAAAGATCGAAAGCTTCGGACAGCAAACATTTTTGACCTGCGAAGGAAAGATCCGGATGTTATTTGACGTAATCTTCTTCTATGAGATTTAACAGGGGTTGACATCCAATTTGTTGCATTACCGCCATCTAGTAGACTGGAGTACAACTCCCTTATTCTTTACTTTGAAAATAATGTACTGAATAAATACCTTACCATCTAACACTATACTCACTAATTTCAAAATTATATAAGATAAAATTAACACCCCCCTACTCCAAAATGTTAATATATTTATTCCTACCTCATGCAATCACCCTGAAAGGATGGGACATCACTACTTAACACATCATGAAACTCTTACACACCCAAATACCTCTCAGCAGCTGCAACCACAACCTCAATTTGAGACTTCCGAACCATCCATGCAGTATAATTAATAACCACTGCTATAAAAGCTAAAAATCCAATCTTAATGAAACATAGTTAACTTTTTTGGCCTATCCCCATGTACTGGTATATCGCTACTACTCTCACCACCTCTCCCCTTAACCAATCTTCTTCTCCTTCACTGCCTCAGCATATGACAACTTCTGCTCTACTCTAACCCTGGAAACCCTCAAACTGACCCCCAGCGCAATGTGCACCCCTACAATTAACACATTCCCCAATACTACACATTCCTCTGTCTCATGCCCTTCTGCACATTCCTCACACATTGGACCCTCCCTCCTTCACACTGCCCATAAGCTTGACACCTGTAACATCTTAATGTACTCGGCACATACGCTCGTACAGGATAACTTATATGTCCTAACTTCACTTTGTCAGGCAAAGACTCTACTTCAAAACTCAAAAGAACAGACAATGACTCTTCTGTTTCCCCACCCTGTCTGCGTCGCTTCAAACGACGAGATCACATACACCGGGAATATTTGCCCTCAGCTGGTCAACGTTTATATCTACTGCTCCCCCAGTTACCCCTCCTTTCATTGGTGCCTTTTTCTTGAGATCGAAACACTTCACTTTACTTACCCCCATTCGTTTTACTTGGAGCGCATTCGTCCTCAGCAGAAAGACAAAACAATTATCACTAGACCACTTCAAGTTACCCTCACCGATTCCACATGACCAAACCCCTTTTTTCACCCACCGTGAAACCGCAATTGGATCAGCCTAAAGGCAAGAGTCCACTTTTTCCACAAACTTCACTCCCACTGTCAGACTTTTCTTGTCTCGGCATTGCTTTCCACATGCGAATAATTAACACGAAACATTGCCCCATAGAGGCGCAAACCCCTCTCTGTCGACCAGCGAGTAATATCGAAATTGTAGAGCCAAAATTGAGCTCTGTCTATTTGACGTAATTTCCTGTTCACGTTTATTATGTTGGCCCATGATCAAACGTTCCTTCCAAAATGAATGTATTTTCTAAATGATAGTTTGTATAATTTCCACATATCAAATCTAAAACTTCCATAGAATATAATGAGTCTAATATTCAAATACAGTACGGTACATATAGACTGATTGTATCAATAGGCCGGAAAAAAGTTCCGTTCTCCACCCGACTCAATTTATAGTTACAATCTTTGCTCGTCTCTGATTGGCTAATACGTTAGACTCATGTTTACAAATTCATAGTTGTCGTCTGTATTGTATGTATCCGGTTAGTTACTCTTCAAAATGTATTCTCTATTTTATATTTTGAGTTCTCGGTTGTTAAAGACGATTTGATAGTAAGCCTAGTGTTAACCATGTCTAGTCAATGTAGCTACTTTCAGCTAACGAAAAACGGTTGAGTTTGCTCACTTAACATTTAGCGTGAAGTTAGCCAACGTTAACGTCATCTATATATTTTTTTCAAGATAGCTTGCCAACTCACTCAGTCAGCCAATTTGACTCAGTGGCAAATGAATTGAGGAGCTCACCCTGTCAGCCAACATGATTGTATTGTATTTACTAACGTTACTTAGCTAGTAGTTCGCTAGCATGCCAACATAGCTGGAATGCTACTAGTGTTTGCTTAGGCTAACGTCAGTAAGGTGTCCGACAGAGTCAGGTTTGACAATGAGTGCCGAAATCAAAGTAAAACGACCGTCCTCGAGGAAGCGGTCCAGGGATAGACGTATAAGTAATCTCACGCCGGCAATGAAAAGGACCAGTGCTTCTGGACGACAATGTCCTGACAACACGAGACCGATAGATATTTCCAGAGCTTTGGACCAATCCATGGATGCAACGTTCAGTGAGGTGGCTAGCTAACTAATATCACAATGGTGCATTATACACTTCTTGTGGTCTGATGATATTACTGTAATTTCAACATGATATTTGAGTGAGATAGAAGTGCATTTACTGTTTCTTAACGTTGCTTTTTTTGCAGTACTGCAGTGACCCTGAGGATTTATTTGGGGACTATGACAGCATTGTAAGCGACAGCTCTTTCCTGGCAAAGCTCGATAGAGTGGGGCAGAACATGAGACAGAATGACATTGAACATACAACCAGCAGCAGATGCCCTGTGATTCTGCTTGCTGGGAACCCTGACTTCACTTCACTGAAGTCTTCAACAGACAACTGTCCGAAACAATCATGTGATGACTCAATGACAGAATCATTCCTGGAGGGCTTCACAGATGATGCTTTCCTAGACATGCCAAGCTCACAACTCGCTTTTCTACAAGATCCCCAAACAGCAGACAGGAACTGCTGTACAGATGAGGACAAAACCTCCATGTCTATGAGACATCCTGAGAAGTCTGTCAGCACTGAAGATAGAAATGAGAGGCATATCGCCCCCAAGGCAAGGAAGAGCGTGTCCGATCATCTGAAGAGAGCTATGATGGCTAATGCAGCAACTCCTTCTAGTGTCTCCCGGACTGCAGTGCAGAAGGAGGCCGTAGTTACAGAGGAGATCAGTGTTGCCATGCAGGCTGTGGAATCTGTCTCCATGGCGACAACAGACCTTGGGCCTTTCTTTGGTCTTCCCACCAAAGTGAAGGAGCTGATATGCAATCTCAAAGGAATCAAAGATTTATATGGTGAATGGATTTCTATTCCTTTTCCCTGTCTAATTGCATGTCCTCACTAGTTCTGCATCAACTTTAACTTTTGCTAAGTGTGAGTCATTTGAGCTCTTGCCCTGCTTCATATTAGAGTATCCTCAATAACAATGCTCTCTTATATTTCAGAATGGCAGAAAACTTGTCTAAACCTGGACTCAGTTCAGCAGAGGAGAAACCTCATCTACTCTCTTCCCACCAGTGGTGGGAAGACTTTGGTGGCTGAGATACTTATCCTCAAAGAGCTTCTGTGCAGAAGGAAGGATGCCCTTTTCATCCTGCCTTATGTATCTCTAGTGCAGGAGAAGGTATTGTGGTCATTGTTTTGTTTCTACGAAATGTATATAATTCCTCTTTCATCCAACTGTACAAAGGAATTTCAATTTTAAAAATTGGTATGTCAATGGCAAATCTGAGCACTGCGTTTTGCATGCATTCCCAGGTTCGAGCTTTGGCCAGTTTTGGCCTGGAGCTAGACTTCATGGTGGAGGAGTATGCTGGCAGTAAGGGCAGGTTCCCTCCAGTGAAGGGAAGGGGCAAGAGGTCCCTGTACATTGCCACTATAGAGAAGGCACACGGCCTGGTAAACTCTCTCATAGAGACAAACAGACTGGACAATGTGGGGCTGGTGGTTGTGGACGAGGTATGCAAATATCTTATTACATTGACATCTGAGATGTTATCATTACAAAACATAGAATAGCCACTCACTAGACACAAACAATGTATCTGTTGATGCCTTGTGTATTGGACACAATCAATTATATTGTACTGTAGTATCCAATTATTTATGCCACTCCATTTCTCTTCTTATTAGCTCCACATGTTGGGTGATGGTAGCAGAGGAGCTATCATTGAGATGACTCTCGCCAAAGTGCTCTATATCAGTAGTAAGTGTGACTGCTATTTTACTCTCATCATATTCATGGTGAAGGAAGATGTTTTGAAAATGTGTGGGAAACTGATTTTCTTCTTTACAGAGTCAACTCAGATCATTGGAATGAGTGCTACTCTGGGCAATCTCCAAGATATACAGAAGTTTCTGAAGGCAGAGAGCTACACTAATGACTTCAGACCGGTATGATATTCCCTAACCACAGGCTTGATCTACGCAATGCTATTTGATCCTCTGTGGTATGCCATCTGTTTGTGAGAGTCCATATACAACATGAAAATCGCCAACGTATTCCTTGAAAGCTTAGTTAAAACCAATAGAAGCTGCACTGCGTGTTGTGTTCTCCATTGTCTCTGTGATGGTTGGCCACTGATAGCCATGGTGTTTCAGGTTGAGCTGAAGGAGTATGTGAAACTGAAGGACAGCATATACGAGGTGGACCCCAAGGAGGAGGAGTGCTTCAGATTCTCTCGGGTCCTGAACTTTAAGGTATAATCATCCATTTGATTTGAAGAGCCATCATTTATATATATTTGAAGATATACTGGACTCCAGTGCCAGGCAGTCAGCTTTTGAAGGCGGACTCACATTGTATTTGAAGTCTTAGCACCTGTCTAATTCTTTTGTTTTCCAGTACTCCAGTGCCATGCAGAAGATCGATCAGGATCATATTGTTGCCTTGGTGACTGAGGTCATTCCAAGCCAGTCTTGCCTTGTTTTCTGTCCCACCAAGAAGAACTGTGAGAACGTGGCTGGGATGATATGCAAGTACCTGAAAGAGTAAAAAGACATCTTTATATTTCTCTTCTCTGTACTCCAAATCATGGTCAGTCGGTCCAGTGGTTGTGATTGTGTGGATTGTGATTGATACAACATGCCACTTCTTCTTGAATTCTCCAGGGACTTTATCCAACACAAGCAGGCAGAGAAGGCTGTGTTGCTGGGGGAGCTGAGGAGCAGTGGGAATGGCTCCCTGTGTCCGGTGCTCAAGAAGACTGTGCCGTATGGCCTGGCTTACCACCACAGTGGGTTGACCAGTGAAGAGAGGAAGCTGGTGGAGGAGGCCTACTCTGCAGGGGTTCTCTGTCTCCTCACCTGCACTTCTACGCTGGCTGCAGGAATCAACCTACCTGCTCGGAGGCAAGTGAAAGCAAGGAAGCATAACCTGTCCGAACAGAAGTTGCATTTCTGTGTTAGATAGCGACATTTATTGTAGACTTGATTGGATCCATCATTGTGTTTGGACCAGAGTGATTCTGCGTTCTCCGTACGTGGCGGCAGACTTCCTGAAGAGGAGCCAGTACAAGCAAATGGTGGGGAGGGCTGGACGGGCCGGGATAGACACTCATGGAGAGAGCATCCTCATTCTACAGGACAAAGACAAAGTCTTGGTAAATAACAGCTACAACCATAACAGTAAACCTATGCATGTAGTGACATCTGGTCCTTTATGTTTCCACGCTCTGACATTTTATAGCAGATCCTGTCCATTGATCCTGTCCACCTTTTTGTATTTTCAGGTCAAGAAGCTTGTGTCCGCGCCAATGGAAATCTGCAAAAGCAATCTAATGCATAGCGACGGAAAGGGTGTCCTGAGTCTCATCCTATCCGTCATTGGATTAAATGTACTTCTGAAAAATATCCATAAGTGAATTACAGAAAAATCCAGTTCCCTTTTTAAACGGTCTCTTTTTAGCAAAGAACTTTGTCTTATCAAATGGTATCGGTCACATACACATGTTTAGCAGATGTTTTTGCTGGTGTTTCTAGCTCTTACTGTGCAGTAATATCTAATAAATAATATCTAACAATTTCACAACATATACCTAATACACAGAAATCGAAGTAAAGGAATGTAATCAAGAATATATTCATGAATAAATTGATGATCCCGTTTTTGCCGTTTTTCTTTTGTCTCCCTTCAGATCACGAACAGCTTAGAGCAGATCAGAGACTTCATGAGTGGCACATTGCTGTCTGTCCAGGAGAAACAGGTGTGCTTGGAGAGGAGCCTGTGGGAGGTGACACAGGAGTGTGTTGAGCTGCTTAAAGAGAAAGGCCTCGTCACCGTTTCCACAGAGCCACAAGATGGGTCCCTGCAAGTCACCAAGCTAGGAAGAGCTACTTACAAAGGTGAACTACTCTCAAACTCGCCAGAACTGGTGTAAATTTAATTCCTATTACCATACAAGGAAATTGTTCATAGTAATCCATTTAAATCCTGTTTACAGAGACATTTTTTTTCTATGAGTCAATGCTACAGTGTTTAGTGTATCTGACCTCTCCTCCTCAGGCTCAGTGGATCTGACCTACTGTGACCTCCTGTATAGAGACCTGTCTAAAGGCCTGGAGAGCCTGATGCTGAATAGTTTCCTCCACCTCATCTACCTGGTCACACCCTATGACATGGTCTCCCAGTGTAAGCCTGACTGGATGGTCTACTTCAGACAGGTTAGAGCCCAGGTCTTATGTACTTATTGGTTGTCTTTGTTAATTAAATGTAGATTGGTAGGTAAAATACCTCCAAATAACAATTTTGTTTTTATGCTTTTCTGGTGTGTTTAATGAAAATATCTAACAATGAAGTACATTTTGTATATATAATATTGTTTTGTGCAATAGTTTGTCTTCTGCAGTATTTAGTACAACAATTATTGTGTAAGAGTTTGTTTTGCTTATCAATTCCAGTTCACAATGTCATCAGCTGCGGAGCAAAAGATGTGTGCAGCAGTTGGTGTGTCTGAAAGTTTTGTTGCTAGAAAGGCTGCTGGACAGAATGTCAAGAAGGTAAGAGTATTGAGGAAGCATGGCATGATTTAAATACTGTTGAATCAATAGTGTCATATTTTCACAGTTCCTTAGGTTGAGAGACTATCATTGGATTAAGGTATTATGGGTTTATACTTGAGTCCGTTGGCTTAAAAATAACATTATGTTCATCTCTAGATTAATCCTGTTTTTTTCGTAGCTTTTTTTTTCTCCTTTTAACCCCTAGATGGAAGGCAGACTTAACTAATTTAAGTCATGAAGATAATGAACCCTAAATATCTTGTGATGTGAATTCAAATCTGCTCTCTACCTCTGCTCTCTACTACTGATCATTCATGTAATAAATGTAGCAACAATGCAGTGAGCCAGTTCTGTGCCATTCTGTTGTACTGTGCTGTCCTTGCCATAGAAGTAGGAATAATTCTACTTCCTTGGTCCTTCCCAAATGCTCTGTTCCCCCAGAATGTTGACCAGGTGGTGGTGAGTCGGCTGTACCTGGCCCTGGTACTGCAGTCCCTGCTGAAGGAGACTGACCTGTGGAGCGTGGCTGACAGGTTCCAGCTCAGCCGGGGCTTCATCCAGACACTACTCAGCTCTTCCTCAGTATTCTGCTCCTGCGTGCTGCACTTCACCGAGGTAGCTGCCAGCATAGATGTCCTATATGATATTATTGGGTCCCGTCCAAAGAGAGCCACATCCTAGACTCTTAGCAGTGTTTCATAGAGGTACCCTGAAAAGACAAAAGCTTTGTTACTTCAGTCCTCCATTTTTACATTTTAGTCATTTAGCAAACACTGTTATCCAGACCGACTTACAAATCAAATTGTATTTGTCACATGCGCCGAATACAACAGCTGTAGCCTTACAGTGAAATGCCTGGTTACAAGACCTTAACCAACAATGCAGTTTTAAGAAAAATACATAAAACATAAGAAATAAAGTAACAATTAAAGAGCAGCAGTACAATAATAATAGCGAGGCTATATACAGGGGGGTACCGGTACAGAGTCAATGTGCGGGGGCACCGGTTATCGAGGTAATATGTACATATAGGTAGAGTTATTAAAGTGACTTATACATGGATAATAACAGAGTAGCTTGATGTTCAGTACTCTTATGGCTTGGGGGTAGAAGCTATTTAGAAGCCTCTTGGACCTGGACTTGGCACTCCGGTACCGCTTGCCGTATGGTAGCAGAGAGAACAGTCTATGACTAGGGTGGCTGGAGTGTTTGAACATTTTTAGGGCCTCCCTCTGACACCACCTCGTATAGAGGTCCTTGATGGCAGAAAGCTTGGCCCTAGTGATGTACTAGGCCGTACGCTCTACCCTCTGTAGTGCCTTGCGGACGGATAACGAGCAGTCGCCATTGTAGAATGGCGCCGGAGAGGATGGCTGACGTTTTACGTGCTCCCAACCAACTGTGCTATTTTGTTAGTTATGTTTGCGTTTGTTTTTATTGCTTGCTATAATTTTTCTTTTTAAGGTGCTCGACGGTAAGGATATACTGCTTTCCTGGGAACAGGCCCAAATCCTCGTCATTTGCGTAAAGAAAAGACGAGGAAAAGGGGGCAGAGATTGGGCTGCCATCTGATTAATTCATAGGCGAGCGAGTAAACTGCAGTCAGTTTTATTGGCCAACGTGCAATCATTGGAAAATAAAATCGATGGCCTACGATCAAGATTATCCTACCAACGGGACATTAAAAACGGTAAAATCTTATGTTTCACCGAGTCGTGGCTGAACAACTCGGTGACTACCTGACTAACGGTTAAGTGCCTTGCTCAAGGGTGCATTGAAAGATTTTTCACCTAGTTGGCTCGGGGATTCGAACCAGCAACCTTTCGGTTACTGGCCCAACGCTCTTAACGTCTAGACTACCTGCCTCCCACTACTGAGAATAGCTCCTAAGTTGTATGTTCTTTTGCTTTCTCTTTTGACCCCAGTGTGCCCTCTTTCTCGTTTGACCCCAGTGCCCTCTCTCTGTATTATCAGGAGCTGGAAGAGTTCTGGCCCTTCAAAGCTCTCCTGACTGAGCTTACCCGCAGGCTGACCTACTGTGTCCAGGCCGAGCTCATCCCTCTCATGGAGGTAGCAGGAGTCATGGAGGTCAGACTTTAAAAAAAATCTCAATTAATTTTTTAGGCATTATAGCATCATGATAATGTCCTACCTGGCAACAAAAGGTCCATAAAAACATATCCACATCTTGGTATCCAGTCATAAGAGCTATTGTCCTAGCCAAAGTTTTCTGGCATTGTTCCAGATGTATTTTGCATGCTTGTAACCCCTTCTTATCTGCTTTTGACAGAGAAGAGCCAAGCTGCTGTACAATGCTGGCTATAAGACACTGGCTCATCTGGCCAACGCTGACCCTAACGTTCTCGCCAAGACTGTGGAGAACCTCTTCAAGAAGCAAGCAAATCAGATTGTTGCTTCGGCAAAAGTATGTCCGTTGTCAAATGCCTAGTATACGTACAGTTGTGCTGCTGTTTCCTTCCTGAATACAAACAAGGGTTGTAGAAAATTGGATTGAGATGTGACTTGCATTTGCAGAAGTTGTACTCTGTTTGATCATTGTCCTCCTGTGGCGTCTGTTTTCAGATGCTGCTGAATGAGAAAGCTGATGCCCTTCAGGAGGAGATGGATGACTTATTGATGATGCCTCTTGATCTCCTCTCTTTGTAAAATGTTGCTGCAGTGGATTTATTGTGTGAAGAATACTTTTATTTTGCTTGGTGTGTTAATACTTTTTAGTGGTGTATCATTGTTTGTCGGAGTGATATTATAAAATGTATTTTTGGGATGTGAAAGATTTCTTTTTTCTCTTTTCTTTTCTTTTTTTAATCCCATAGAGATGAATCAAATGCTTCTGTGAGCATCAAAATCATGAAAGAATTCACACTCTGTGATTTAATTGGTCACTTTTATATAACAGCATGTGAATAATTTGACAGGCTTCCAAATGCTTGACCCAATATCAGTGAGTAGTTGGACATAGTAAAGTAGTTATTGTAACCCTCATTTCTTGACTTATTTATCTATAACCTTCACCTTCTCTTGGTTCTATGATAAAGAAGCAGGTTACAATTAAGTTATTTTCTATAGTTTAATATTTTCAAGTAGTAGCAGCAGCGGCGGCAAGTTCTACAACAGGTTCAGTGGAAAGTCGTCATTCAGGGCAGGTGGGGAAGAGACCCACCTGTTTTGAGCCCCACCTATATTTAGCCTGTTTTGCATGTTATTTTGGCATTAATACGTGTCACATATCAGTTTTCAAACAATGTATAAAATAATTTAGTTAATAAAGCCACATACAAACATGGCCTCTTTTTTTTTAGTAAGGCTGCTCCAAAATGCAGGCGTTTCAGCCTTTTTCAGTGGTTTTGAGGTATCCAGCGGCAAATATGAAGCGTAGGGGTTGGTAATGTTCTCTAGTTCCGCTGTGATAGGCTCAGTGTTCTGTCACTCATGGGGACACTACTTCACTGCAAAATCTAAGGGCATATCTTGAAAATTCAAGCCCCTTGGATGCTGCCATGGAGTTATATTAGAAGTGCCCATCCAAGAAGGCTCAAGGTCATTGACCAGAGAAAGTTATGTGAAATCACGTTATATCTACAATAGCTTTGATTGGACAGATCATGTCAACATCGTACTTTCAAAATCTTAGCTAGCAGTCATCATCATAAATCAAGTCGACAATCTACTGTCAAATCCTTGTAATATGAAGAGATAATGAAGAGAAATTATAAATAAAATGTATCGGTGCTCATCGGCCATTGGACATAAACATTACACAACAAGTTGGAAATTCCAAATTCAACAATGAGTGGTTTGGAAGCAATCAGTGGCTAACTGCAAGCATTGAAAAGCAATCACTAGCCTGGTATTCAGTGGAGTGGGTGTGTGGACCCAAGTCTGGGTTTAAAGGGTCTCTTTTCCAAGCTTTAACGGATAAACATTCAACATTGGCCATGCTGTCAATCCAGCATGACCTGCTGCGCTCAAAACAACTGGAAACTCAGAAATATGAAATATGACTTCAGTGAGTTCAAGACAACTGGGAAAAAATGAACTCTGACTGGGAAAATACGTTTTGAACGGTCATCCAACTCAGAATTGCATGTCGGGAACTTGGGCCTCTTTCTAGAGCTCCAACCTGAAGATCACTGACATCAAATGACTTTTTCGTCTTTTGAGCTTCTCGTCATGAAATCTATGCAGCCTACTCAATCACTTTGTATAGCTACTGTTTACAGGCCTCCTGGGCCATATACTGCGTTCCTCACTGAGTTCCCTGAATTCCTATCGGACCTTGTAGTCATAGCAGATAATATTCTCATTTTTGGTGATTTTAATATTCACATGGAAAAGTCCACAGACCCACTCCAAAAGGCTTTCAGAGCCATCATCGACTCAGTGGGTTTCGTCCAACATGTCTCTGGACATACACACTGTCACAGTCATACTCTGGACCTTGTTTTGTCCCATGGAATACATGTTGTGGATCTTAACGTGTTTCCTCATAATCCTGGACTAACGGACCACCATTTTATTACATTTGCAATTGCAACAAATAATCTGCTCAGACCCCAACCAAGGAGCATCGTAAGTCGTGCTATAAATTCATAGACAACACAAAGATTCCTTGATGCCCTTCTAGACTCCGTCTGCCTACCCAAGGACGTCAGAGGACAAAAATCAGTTAACCACCTAACTGAGGAACTCAATTTAACCTTGCGCAATACCCTAGATGCAGTTGCACCCGTAAAAACGAAAAACATTTGTCATAAGAAACTAGCTCCCTGGTATACAGAAAATACCCAAGTTCTGAAGCGGGCTTCCAGAAAATTGTTACGGAAATGGCGCCACACCAAACTGGAAGTCTTCCAACTAGCTTGGAAAGACAGTACCGTGCAGTATCGAAGAGCCCGATCATCCTATTTTTCCAACTTAACTGAGGAAAATAAGAACAATCCGAAATGTATTTTTGATATTGTCGCAAAGCTAACTAAAAAGCAGCATTCCCCAAGTGAGGATGGCTTTCACTTCAGCAGTAATAAATTCATGAACTTCTTTGAGGAAAATATCATGATCATTAGAAAGCAAATTACGGACTCCTCTTTAAATCTGCGTATTCCTCCAAAGCTCAGTTGTCCTGAGTCTGCACAACTGCCAGGACCTAGGATCAAGAGAGACACTCAAGTGTTTTAGTACTATATCTCTTGACACAATGATGAAAATAATCATGGCCTCTAAACCTTCAAGCTGCATACTGGACCCTATTCCAACTAAACTACTGAAAGAGCTGCTTCCTGTGCTTGGCCTTCCTATGTTGAACATAATAAACAGCTCTCTATGCACCGGATGTGTACCAAACTCACTAAAAGTGGCAGTAATAAAGCCTCTCTTGAAAAAGCCAAACCTTGACCCAGAAAATATTTTTAAAACTATCGGCCTATATCGAATCTTCCATTCCTCTCCAAAATTTTAGAAAAAGCTTTTGAAAAAATTAAAGCAACTCACTGCCTTCCTGAAAACAAACAATGTATACGAAATGCTTCAGTCTGGTTTTAGACCCCATCATAGCACTGAGATTGCACTTGTGAAGGTGGTAAATTACCTTTTAATGGCATCAGACCAAGGCTCTGCATCTGTCCTCGTGCTCCTAGACCTTAGTGTTGCTTTTGATACCATCGATCACCACATTCTTTTGGAGAGATTGGAAACCCAAATTGGTCTACACGGACAAGTGCTGGCCTGGTTTAGATCTTATCTGTCGGAAAGATATCAGTTTGTCTCTGTGAATGATTTGTCCTCTGACAAATCAACTGTAAATTTCGGGGTTCCTCAAGTTTCCATTTTAGGACCACCATTGTTCTCACTATATATTTTACCTCTTGGGGATGTCATTTGAAAACATAATGTTAACTTTCACTGATATGCAGATGACACACAGCTGTACATTTCAATGAAACATGGTGAAGCCCCAAAATTGCCCTCGCTAGAAGCCTGTGTTTCAGATATAAGGAAGTGGATGGCTGCAAACGTTCTACTTTTAAACTCGGACAAAACAGAGATGCTTGTTCTAGGTCCATAGAAACAAAGAGATCTTCTGTTGAATCTGACAATTAATTTTGATGGTTGTACAGTCGTCTCAAATAAAACTGTGAAGGACCTCGGCGTTACTCTGGACCCTAATCTCTCTTTTGACGAACATATCAAGACTGTTTCAAGGACAGCTTTTTTCCATCTACGTAACATTGCAAAAATCAGAAACTGTCTGGCCAAAAATGATGCAGAAAAATGAATCCATGCTTTTGTTACATCTAGGTGAGACAACTGCAATGCTTTACTTTCCAGCTACCAGGATAAAGCACTAAATAAACTTAAGTAAGTGCTAAATACGGCTGCTAGAATCCTGACAAGAACCAAAAAATCTGATCATATTACTCCAGTGCTCGCCTCCCTACACTGGCTTCCTGTCAAGGCAAGGGCTGATTTCTTATCTGCTCCGTTGTACCCTTATGCCATTGTTTATACATCTCAATTGTCATTAGAAACCACATTTGTTTAAGCAAGCCAGCCATATCAGCCATGTTTTTTTAAAGGCAGAAAATTAGGCTGAATGAACTGTTTCACTGCCAGACAAGGCTCCGCTGATAGACAGGTGTACCGGTGGAAGTGTTGGGACTGCTGCTAAAATCGCCACTGAACATTTAGGTTACTTCTCCATCACTTGACTTATCACACATCTCTCACAAGCAGGTGAGTATGGAAATGTATTTTTCGCAATAAGAATCCCAAGCGATGCAAAAATAAAAAATCTCAAATTACATAACATATATTTCTTATTTCAAAATCATCCCGGCCTTCTGTGTTGAGACCGCCCCCACACGATCATGGCCAAGCCTAGTTAACGATGCTATATTGTGGCAGCCTATCACACGCAAGCTTCTGCATTCGTACTTTGTTGTTTTGCATGCACTGCCGACAGAAAAAATGCTTTGTTTTCTCTCGTTTGGAAGAGTACCACACCAAGGACTTTTCTGGACCAGGCAAAACTCAGATTCCGCTCAACAATTGAATCCGACCATAACTGCATACCAATTTACTAATGACAATGATGGATTTACACCGATCGACGCATTTATTGGGATAGTGAAGGAATGCGAGCACCAGTAGATTTGGGTTGTAATTGTCCTTCACATTGCGATATAAATTAGAGTTGAGCCGACTGTGCGTCTAGCCATTTCATTATGTCAGGAATATCAATCTTAGCATTTGTGATGATATCTATTCTATCGTATGGATATTATGTCGTAGCAAGTGTCGAGTCTGCGAGGGATGAGTGGAATTTTGAGTCCGTAAATCTGAATGTGGACCTCTCTCGAGTACTCAAGAAAGTGAATGAACGTTTTTTGTCTGTTGCCATAGACGCGAGTCTAGTCGCTGAAGAGAAGTTCATGTACCTTTTAACGTGAGTAAGGGAAGCATTAACGTTTCTATTTTTGGTCGGTGGTGTAAAGTACTTAGGTAAAATACTTGAAAGTACTACTTAAGTAGTTTTGAGGGGTATCTGTACTTTACTATGTATATTTTGGACAACTTTTACTCCTCTACATTCCTAAAGAAAATAATGTACTTTTTACTCCATACATTTTCCCCTACACCCAAAATGACTTGTTATACATCCCGAATGCTTAGCAGGACAGTACAATGGTCAGATTCACGCACTCATAAAGAGAACAACCCTGGTCACACACAAACGCTTCGTTTGTAAGTTATGTCTGCCCCTGGCTATCCGTAAATAAAGAAAACATCGTGACGTCTGTTTTGCTTAATATAAACGTGAAATGATGATTATACTTTTACTTTTGAAACTTGAGTATATTTTATCAGTTGCATTTACCTTTGATACATAAGTATATTTAAAACCAAATACTTTTAGTAGTATTTTGCTGGGTGACTTTCACTTTCACTTTTTCTATTACGGTATCTTTACTTTTACACAAGTATGACAATTCGCTACTTTTTCCACCACTGTTTTTGGCACAATTGTAATTGTGTGTGTTTTATCAAATTATTACCATTAGTAAAAAAATGTTGACGACTATATTAGAATCAGCCAGGGTCTTATTTTTTATGTTGTTTTCAGTTACTTACTCGAAGTTGTTTTTGTCTTTAGCCTAACAGAAAAACAGTTAAGAGACCAGCGCTACATAATCTTATGAAACTCCATAAATACTGAACTAAACCTTATTTCATTCCACAAGGTCTCCAAAGCTGAGGACATTGGCAAAAGCTTTGACTCCAGCATTTCTGAGATTTGGAGGGACAAGACAAGATTTCATGACCTTCAACCCAACATTTTTACATTCAAACGAGAATCACAAAAACTCTGTGTTTGATGCAGGTAAATATGGCATACATTGTTACTCATCTCAACTGTGAGTCACATTACACCACAGACATTGTCAGGCATGATGTCATATCTATACATTTCAATAGCAGCTATTTTGATGTGTGTGGTTTGACTGTGGTCACTTGACTCCTCAGCATGATTCCTGTTTGGCATTGAGAGATAGAACAGTATGTTGATTCACACAGAGTCAGCTTGAATGCACACAGTAAACCAGGCAGATCTCAAGCAATGTCATTAGTTTGAGGTAGATCTTAGGTCATCAGCTTCTGAGTGACTCACAGCCACTTGGTGTCTGGTTCCTGTTTGCTAATCTGCTGTCAGATGACATATGTGAAAGGCTGGAGCTGCCTCCACTACTGGAAAAGAGGCTGAAGCAGGAATGGACTCTACAGGAAATACTTCTCGACAAGGAGGACTTGCAGAGGAAGTATAGGAGTGTAAAGTTCACAGGTATGAACCGTGGTCATGAAGGTAGCATCAGTCTAGCTCACAACACACTGGATTTTTTGTTTAGCTGCTATCTTGGAACCACCCCATTTCACTTGAGCAAATTCACAGAAAGAAGAATACAACATTTAAAATGTATTTTTTTCCCCTGACAGAGTGTGCAGTGGATCTGCTCTACTCTTTTACCAACTGCTCTGGATTAGACCTCATCTTTGGGCTCAACGAGCTGCTCAGGACCTCTGGGAACTCCTGGGACAGCAGCAATGCCAGGACCCTCCTACAGTACTGTGAATCTAAACAGTACAGCATGTCCTGGGAGCTGGGCAATGGTATTAATTTTGAGGCCCCCAGTATTTACAGTGTTCTGCTAACTAAGCCATCTTTCATTGTGTTAATGACTGAAACAGGGAATTCTCAACTAAATGATGTTGGTATTGTAAGGTTGGTAGAACAAAAATCATGTCTCCCTTTAGAGCCCAACAGCTATGAGAAGAAGGCAGGGATCAGGGTGGATGGATATCAGCTCGGCCAAGATTTTGTTCAACTCCGCAAGATTCTGCAGGAATCCAAACTTTACCATAACACTGGACTCTATGGACCAGACATTAGCCAACCCCGGGACCACCGGAGAGATTTACTGGAGGGGTGAGAGTTTGTCCCTTTATGTAGCCTATATATAAAGTAGTCCCAATATAGTCCTAATGGACAGGCTGTTGTACTAACTAAAGTAATAGTATTGGAAGTCTCCTCAATCAATGTAAGAAGCATCTTGACACCAAAAGGTTGTTGCTAACTAGAAAACTACGAAAGGAATTGAATTAAAATAGGATTCTACAATTGAATTACGACATGTGACCTGCATACCTTTGTTCATCAAGGTTAAATATCACTTCCACTGTAGTGGGACACTAACCTCTTGTTTGCATAGTTCATGGGCGTTTTCTGTCATTTCACAGCCGTAGTTTGTTACTGCTTCTCTCCTTTATATCCACCTACTGTAGGTCTATACCCAAGTAAGGCTGTGGTTCAAACCCTAATGGGATATTTCGGGATTTTGACAATGAGGTATCCACGGGTTCATCTGAATCTGGAGAAGGAGATAAAGGGCCTCATTACCAAAATCCCGAAGTATCCCTTTAACTGTTAATCATTACTCCAACTCAATCATCTCTTATCGAAAAGGCACAAAGTATTCCAAACATATCCTGGCTCTTTCCCCTATTGGGAAACTGCTTTATTTGTACAGTCTATGGGACAAACTCTCATCCCTCAACTGTGTCTCCTGTGGTCTGAGGGCAGGTTAACGTCAGATCAATAGATTCTTCTTACATAACCACCAATCATGTGGGATATGTTGAACAATCGTATCCCATTTACTTTTCATAGGTTCTTGGAGAGTGGGGCAGAAGCAATTGATGCATGCACCTGGCACCAGTAAGTTGAACTGTCCCCTGTGTAGCATACAAATCACATTTTATTTGTCACATACACATGGTTAGCAGATGTTAATGTGAGTGTAGCGAAATGCTTGTGCTTCTAGTTCCGACAATGCAGTAATAACCAACGAGTAATCTAACCTAACAATTTCACAACAACTACTTTATACACACAAGTGTAAAGGGATGAATAATATGTACATAAAGATATATGAATGAGTGATGGTACAGAACTGCATAGGCAAGATGCAGTAGATGGTATCGAGTACAGTATATACATATGAGATGAGTAATGTAGGGTATGTAAACATTATATTGAGTGGCATTGTTTAAAGTGTCTAGTGATGCATGTATTACATAAAGATGGCAAGATGCAGTAGATGGTATCGAGTACAGTATATACATATGAGATGAGTAAAGTAGGGTATGTAAACATTAAATTGAGTGGCATTGTTTAAAGTGGCTATTGATACATTTTTTACATCCATTTTTCCATTATTAAAGTGGCTGGAGTTAAGTCAGTATGTTGGCAGCAGCCACTCGATGTTAGCGGTGGCTGTTTAACAGTCTGATGGCCTTGAGAAATAGAAGCTGTTTTTCAGTCTCTCGGTCCCTGCTTTGATGGACCTGTACTGACCTCACCTTCTGGATGATAGCGGGGTGAAAAGGCAGTGGCTTGGGTGGTTCTTGTCCTTGATGATCTTTATGGCCTTCCTGTGACACCGGGTGGTGTAGGTGTCCCGGAGGGCAGGTAGTTTGCTCCCGGTGATGCGTTGTGCATCACTACCCTCTGGAGAGCCTTACGGTTGTGGATGAAGCAGTTGCCGTACCAGGCAGTGATACAGCCCAACAGGATGCTCTTGATTGTGCATCTGTAGAAGTTTGAGTGCTTTTGGTGACAAGCTGAATTTCTTCAGCCTCCTGAGGTTGAAGAGGCTCTGTTGCGCCTTCTTCACCACGCTGTCTGTGTGGGTGGATCAATTCAGCTTGTCCGTGATGTGTATGCCAAGGAACTTAAAACTTACTACCCTCTCCACTACTGTCCCGTCAATATGGATACGGGGGTGCTCCCTCTGCTGTTTCCTGAATTCTACGATCATCTCGTTTTGTTTTGTTGACGTTGAGTGTGAGGTTATTTTCCTGACACCACACTCCGAGGGCCGCCATCTCGTCGTTGTTGGTAATCAAGCCTACCACTGTAGTGTCATCTGCAAACTTGATGATTGAGTTGGAGGCATGCATGGCCACGCAGTCGTGGGTGAACAGGGAGTACAGGAGAAGGCTCAGAACTCACTCTCGTGGGGCCCCAGTGTTAAGGATCAGCGGGGTGTAGAGGCGGCCCGCCAGGAAGTCCAGTACCCAGTTGCACAGGGCGAGGTCGAGACCCAGGGTCTCGAGCTTGATGATCAGTTTGGAGGGTACTATGGTGTTAAATGCCGAGCTGTAGTCGATGAACAGCATTTTCACATCTGTATTTCTCCTGTCCAGATAGGTTAGGGCAGTGTGGTTGCGATTGCGTCTTCTGTGGACCTATTGGGGCGGTAAGCAAATTGGAGTGGGTCTAGGGTGTCAGGTAGGGTGGAGGTGATATGGTCCTTGACTAGTCTCTCAAAGCACTTCATGATGACGGAAGTGAGTGCTACTGGGCGTTTAGCTCAGTTACCTTAGCTTTCTTGGGAACAGGAACAATGGTGGCCCTCTTGAAGCATGTGGGAACATCAGACTGGGATAAGGATTGATTGAATATGTCCGTAAACGCACCAGCCAGCTGGTCTGCGCATGCTTTGAGGACGCGGCTGGGGATGCCGTCTGGGCCTGTAGCCTTGCGAGGGTTAATACGTTTAAATGTTTTACTCATGTCGGCTGCAGTGAAGGAGAGTCCATAGGTTTTGGCCGTGTCAGTGGCACTGTATTGTCCTCAAAGAGAGCAAAGAAGTTGTTTAGTCTGTCTGGGAGCAAGACATCCTGGTCCGTGACGGGGCTGGTTTTCTTTTTGTAATCTGTGATTGATTGTAGACTCTGCCACATACCTCTTGTGTCTGAGCCGTTGAATTGCGACTCTACTTTGTCTCTATACTGACACTTAGCTTGTTTGATTGCCTTGCGGAGGGAATAGCTACACTGTTTGTATTCAGTCATGTTTCCGGTCACCTTGACCTGATTAAAAACAGTGGTTCGCGCATTCAGTTTCACACGAATACTGCCATCAATCCACGGTTTCTGGTTTGGGAATGTTTTAATAGTTGCTGTGGGTACGACATCGCCGATGCACTTGCTAATAAACTCGCTCACCGAATCAGCGTATTCGTCAATGTTGTTGTTTGACGCAATGCGGAACATATCCCAATCCACGTGATCGAAGCAATCTTGAAGCGTGGAATCAGATTGGTCGGACCAGCGATGAACAGACCTGAGCGCGGGAGCTTCCTGTTTTAGTCTCTGTCTATAGGTAGGGAGCAACAAAATGGAGTCGTGGTCAGCTTTTCTGGAAGGAAGACTGGGGAGGGCATTATATGTGTCGCGGAAGTTAGAATAACAATGATCTAGGGTTTTACCAGCCATGGTAGCACAATCAATATGCTGATAGAATTTAGGGAGTCTTGTTTTCAGATGAGCCTTGTTAAAATCCCCAGCTGCAATGAATGCAGCCTCAGGATGTGTGGTTTCCAGTTTACATAGAGTCAAATAAAGTTTGTTCAGGGCCATCTATGTGTCTGCTTGGGGCTGTGATTTATTATGAGCTCTAGCGACTCCTTGTCGCGGGCCGGGCGCCTGCAGGCTGACTTCGGTCTTCAGTTGAACAGTGTTTCCTCTGACACATTGGTGCGCCTGGCTTCCAGGTTAAGTGGGCAGGTGTTAAGAAGCGCGGTTTGACTCGACCTTTGCCTCCCGAGCCTGTTGGGGAGTTGCAGCGATGAGACAAGATTGAAATTGGAGTGAAAAAGGGTCAAACTAAATAACAATAAAAAAATACAAATAAATGATGTGGAAACAACGTTGATTCAACCATTCCCCCCCCGGTGGTGTGTGTGTGTCAGATGAGAGATATGGTCTACACACCATATAATCTGAAAATGTGATTTTATTCTTAGTGATTCTGTTGTGTTTGATAGGAAGTTATACTCATCCTTGATTGCTCTGCCCTTCTGTTAGTTATTATGTCAATGGAAGAGACACCTCTCTAGAAGATTTCCTAGACCCTGAGGTGCTAAACACATTGGCCTTAAAAACACATGAAGTCATGGAGGTAATGAAGAAAAAGTTAACAAATGTACATGTTTATAAATGTACTATGAATGTATTGCAGTTCAGTAAGTAATACTTTAAATGGTTCTTCTGTTTCGTGTGTCCTCAGACCATTGAGCTGACCTCCCCTGGGAAGAAGGTGTGGCTTGGAGAGACTAGTTCTGCCTATGGAGGCGGGGCTAAGGGCCTGTCTGACACATTTGTCGCTGGATTCATGTGAGTGTGTGTATGTTGGTGTTGATCAGGATATAGATAGACCCAGTCAGTATCACACCCTGATACCATCTGATCATTTTCATCTGGATTACTCTGGAGGTTGTTACAGTCAAGCTGGTCTCGCTTGCCAGACTCATGGTGCTCCACTGTGGGAAGAGAGACTACAGACCTACAGCCTTGCAGCCTCATTACATTGGCGGTAGTTGAGTCAATTGTGTTGTTAGTCTACTCTCATGGAAGGGAATCTCTGCTATTCCAGAACATGTGGTTTTCATTGAATTTACAGGTCACCTGTGAGCCTCATGATCAGCCTTTCAACCATGCCCTGTTCCAGGAAGACTTACAATAGTAGTCTCACATGCAAAAAATGAAAGGAATGCCACATGATGTATCCAACATTGACTTAATCAAGTGTGAGGGCAGTAGGTTCTCACGAAGGATTACATATTGCATTCTCATTGAATAAGGTTGCTTGTATCTAAATCAGATGATATGTGTCAGAATCTCATTCTTTGCAATAAAAACGTTATAATGTAATAAAGTACTGTATGTGGTGTAAAATAAATGTTTAATGATTACAGGTGGCTGGATAAACTGGGCCTGGGTGCGAAGCTCGGATTGGATGTTCTCATCAGACAGGTTTTGATTGGATCTGGGACTTACCACCTGGTAGATGAGAACCTGGATCCACTTCCTGTAAGATAAATTCCTGTTTATTCTCCTCTGTATTCTGAATTCCTGAAAAAACATAATTGATCCAAGTATTTGTTGATTGTGACAATAGTTTGTCTATACTATGAATTGTCCCATTTCAAAATACGTTCAGGTTCATAATTATTGGCACCCTTGATAAAGATGAGCAAAAACAGCCTTATCAAATAAATAATACAAATACAGCGATATTGTATGCTCAATTTGTGAATATTTTAGATTTTAGATAATAGATTTCTCAGAGAAATATATATATATACAGTATATGTTTTTAACAAGTAATAAAAAAATCTATTAAATATTTTTTTAAATTGACACCCCTGTTTTCAATCATCCGGAATCTTACCCTTGCAAGGATAACGGCACTGAGCCGTTTTCTAAAATGTTTTATGAGATTGGAGAACCCATTGGGAAGGACTTTTGACCATTCTTCCATACAGAATCTTTCCAGATCCTACATATCCTTAGTCTGCACTGATGGACTTTTCTCTTCAATTCAAACCATAGGTTTTCAATGGGGTTCAAGTCCGGAGACTGAGATGGCCATTGCAAAATGTTGATAGTCTTTTTTGCTCATCTTTATCAAAGGTGACAATAATTTTGGACCTGACTGTATAGTCATTTATCTAGTTTATGGCTGTATCACTTTGGCAGGATTACTGGCTATCAGTTCTGTACAAGAGGCTTGTTGGACCAGAGGTGCTGAGTATAGAAGCCTTTTCCATTTTGGGAAAGACGAAAAGAGTACGGGTCTACCTGCACTGCACTAACAAGAAAAGGTATTCCACAATCCAGCTGTATTTCAAATGAAGCCACAACTTGTGTTTGTATGTGAGACAACCATCCTGACTGTTCCTCGATCTTCTCTCTTCTACAGCACAAGCTACAAAAGTGGAGCAGTCACATTGTTTGCTCTGAACCTGAGTAAGGGCCCTGCGAGGATCTCTGTGCCTGTTACAATCTCTAACAGTACCGGCAAGGCCTTCGTTCTACAGTCTGAACAGCCTGGCGAGGAGGGACTCTACTCCAAGTAGGCTACCAGTAACCTTTATTCCCATCAATTTTAAATTTTTTATTTGACCTTTATTTAACCAGGCAAGTCAGTTAAGAACAAATTCTTATTTTCAATGACGGCCTAGGAACAGTGGGTTAACTGCCTGTTCAGGGGCAGAACGACAGATTTGTACCTTGTCAGCTCGGGGGTTTGAACTTGCAACCTTCCGGTTACTAGTCCAACTACTAAAAATAGAAAGGAGACTTAACAGTGTGCTGTGATCTCCAGGTCTGTGAAACTCAACGGAGAGGTGTTGAAGATGGTGGATGAAAGAACACTTCCATCGCTCCAGGGAACTCCTCTTCCTGCAGGAGAACATCTCAGACTCCCTGGTTATTCCTTTGCCTTCTATGTCCTCAGCGAGGCCCAGGCGCTGGCCTGCCGATGACCCCAATTGGAGAGGAGGACTGGAGAAGATGGAGGTAAACTCACTGTCTAAACTAAGAGAAGGAAATACTGTACTTGACTATTGCACTAAACACAGCTGTATGACTTTGCCAAAGAATGTAAACCAAGTAAATGTGGTGAAAGGATTCGATCGTCTTTGGAAATAACTATTCATCTACATGTATTACATTTTTGTATATTTTTCAACATGTATAAATAGTCTTAGTAGATTGTGAGTAGGGTTTTAACATTTCAGAGGACTCATACAGTTTCAGTCTGTCACTTAAATGCAATACTTGTTGTACGTAAATTATGTTTCATATTTGATGCCAAAAACGTTAGACTTAACGCAACTTGTTTACGCTCTGGTTACTTGATTTTCTACTCAGTAATGTTAAGTAGTTGAATTGTGCAATTTTCTATTTTGGTACACTGGGATACAAGTATTTTATAAACTTTTTGTGTGTGATATATTTGTACAACATAATTTGGATGAGAAAATAAATACAGTAATGAATTCAAAGCATGTAATGCTTTACATGGTTTATATTTTTTGGTTTTATATTCTCAGTATATACATATTTAACTTCGGCTGAATCCGAGAGAGGCAGCAATGCAGCGTGTTATTCACATTTCAAACACAGATCAACCAGTAGCACCATCAGCACCTGTCTGGTGTTGACAGCACTAACATAGATCCTTTACTCCTCCTGTTCCTCTCCGCGTGTGATGATGTAACAGAGGGATTTGTAGTCCAGGTTTCCTGCTGGGTCGAAGGTAGGCGATTGGAACATCTGTTTAACATGAAAAGTTTGCGGACAAATGTCTGTACAGTATCCGGGTTTTCATCTCTTAGATACAGTTGAAGTCGGAAGTTTACATTCACTTAGGTTTGAGTCATTAAAACTTGTTTTTCAACCACTCCACAAATGTCTTGTTAACAAACTATAGTTTTGACAAGTCGTTTTGGACATCTACTTTGTGCAAGACACAAGTAATTTTTCCAACAATTGTTTACAAACAGATTATTTCACTTATAATTCACCGTGTCACAATTCCAGTGGGTCAAAAGTTTACATACACTAAGTTGACTGTGCCTTTAAACAGCTTGGAAAATTCCAGAAAATGATGTCATGGCTATAGAAGCTTCTGATAGGCTAATTGACATAATTTGAGTCAATTGGAGTTGTACCTGTGGATGTATTTCAAGGCCTACCTTCAAACTCAGTGCCTCTTTGCTTGACATCATGGGAAAATCAAAAGAAATCAGCCAAGACTTCAGAAAACAAGTTGTAGACCACCACAAGTCTGGTTCATCCTTGGGAGCATTAGTATGCAAGTATGAACAGCATGGGACCACGCAGCCATCATACCGCTCAGGAAGGAGACGCGTTCTGTCTCCTCGAGATGTACGTACTTTGGTGCAAAAAGTGCAAATCATTCCCAGAACAACAGCAAAGGACCTTGTGAAGATGCTGGAGGAAACTGCTCAAAAAAATAAAGGGAACACTTAAACAACACAATGTAACTCCAAGTCAGTCACACTTCTGTGAAATCAAACTGTCCACTTAGGAAGCAACACTGATTGACAATAAATTTCACATGCTGTTGTACAAATGGTGGAAATTATAGGCAATTAGCAAGACACCCCCAATAAAGGAGTGGTTCTGCAAGTGGAGACCACAGACCATTTCTCAGTTCCTATGCTTCCTGGCTGATGTTTTGGTCACATTTGAATGCTGGCAGTGCTTTCACTCTAGTGGTAGCATGAGACGGAGTCTACAACCCACACAAGTGGCTCAGGTAGTGCAGCTCATCCATGATGGCACATCAATGTGAGCTGTGGCAAGAAGGTTGAAGGCAAGAAGGCTGTGTCTGTCAGCGTAGTGTCCAGAGCATGGAGGCGCTACCAGGAGACAGGCCAGTACATCAGGAGACGTGGAGGAGGCCGTAGGAGGGCAACAACCCAGCAGCAGGACCGCTACCTCCGCCTTTGTGCAAGGAGGAGCAGGAGGAGCACTGCCAGAGCCCTGCAAAATGACCTCCAGCAAGCCACAAATGTGCATGTGTCTGCTCAAATGGTCAGAAACAGACTCCGTGAGGGTGGTATGAGGGCCCGACGTCCACAGGTGGGGGTTGTGCTTACAGCCCAACACCGTGCAGGATGTTTGGCATTTGCCAGACGAAACACCAAGATTGGCAAATTCGCCACTGGCGCCCTGTGCTCTTCACAGATGAAAGCAGGTTCACACTGAGCACGTGACATACGTGACAGAGTCTGGAGACGCCGTGGAGAACGTTCTGCTGCCTGCAACATCCTCCAGCATGACCGGTTTGGTGGTGGGTCAATCATGGTGTGGGGTGGCATTTCTTTGGGGGGCCGCACAGCCCTCCATGTGCTCGCCAGAGGTAGCCTGATTGCCATTAGGTACCGAGATGAGATCCTCAGACCCCTTGTGAGACCATATGCTGGTGCGGTTGGCCCTGGGTTCCTCCTAATGTAAGACAATGCTAGACCTCATGTGGCTGGAGTGTGTCAGCAGTTCCTGCAAGAGGAAGGCATTGATGCTATGGACTGGCCAGCCCGTTCCCCAGACCTGAATCCAATTGAGCACATCTGGGACATCATGTCTCGCTCCATCCACCAACGCCACGTTGCACCACAGGTGTCCTTTGACAGCTCTTTGGTCTTGGCCATAGTGGAGTTTGGAGTGTGACTGTTTGAGGTTGTGGACAGGTGTATTTTATACTGATAACAAGTTCAAACAGGTGCCATTAATACAGGTAACGAGTGGAGGACAGAGGAGCCTCTTAAAGAAGAAGTTACAGGTCTGTGAGAGCTAGAAATCTTGCTTGTTTGTAGGTGACCAAATACTTATTTTCCACCATAATTTGCAAATAAATTCATAAAAAATCGTACAATGTGATTTTCTGGATTTTTTTAATCATTTTGTCTGTCATAGTTGAAGTGTACCTATGATAAATGACATGCCTCTCTCATCTTTTTAAGTGGGAGAACTTGCACAATTGGTGGCTGACTAAACTACTTTTTTGCCCCACTGTACATGGCATCATGAATCAGGAAAATTATGTGGATATATTGAAGCAACATTTCAAGACATCATTCAGGAAGTTTAAGCTTGGTCGCAAATGTGTCTTCCAAATGGACAATGACCCCAAGCATACTTCCAAAATTGTGGCAAATTGGTTAAGGACATCAAAGTCAAGGTATAGGAGTGGCCATCACAAAGCCCTGACCTCATCCTATAGAAAATGTGTGGGCAGAACTGAAACCTGACTCAGTTACACCAGCTCTTGTCAGGAGGAATGGGTCAAAATTCACCCAACTTATTGTGGGAAGCTTGTGGAAGGCTACCTGAAACTTTTAACCCAAGTTAATCAATTTTAAGGCAATGCTACCAAATACTAATTGAGTGTATGTAAACTTCCAACCCACTGGGAATGTGATGAAAGAAATAAAGGCTGAAATAAATCATTCCCTCTACTATTATTCTGACATTTCACATTCTTAAAATAAAGTGGTGATCCTAACTGACCTAAGACAGGGAATTTTTAATAGGATTAAATGTCAGGAATTGTGAAAAACAGAGGTAAAATGTATTTGGCTAAGGTGTATGTAAACTTTTGACTTCAACTGTTCCTGAGCTGCTAATGAATCTGATTTTCCAAAAAAGTCAGTCAGTTACTGTTCCGTTGAACGTTAGAATGGTCCAAACTAGTGACTTAAGTGACTTTGAGCGTGGTATGATTGTCGGTGCCAGATCCAGTATCTCAGAAATGTCCGCCCAAAAGTAACTGTAATTGCTAAAATATACTTAAGTATCAAAAGTAAAATTAAAAGTGTAAATCATTTCTAATTCCTTATCTTACACAAACCAGATGGCACCATTTTCTTGTTTTTAAAATGAGTCCGCCGGATCAGAGGCAGTAGGGATGACCAGGGATGTTCGGTTGATACGTGCGTGAATTTGACTATTTTCCTGTCCTGCTAATTATTCCAAATGTAACAAGTACTTTTGGCTGTCAAAGAAAATATATTTAGTAAAAAGTAAAATATTTTCTTTAGGAATGTGGTGAAGTAAAAGTAGTCAAAAATATAAATAGTAAAGTACAGATACATTAAAGTACTACTTAAGTAGTTTTTTGGGGTATGTTTACTTAACTACTTTACACTATGTGTACATAACCCTTAGTGTCAGGATTGAACATTCTGAAGGTGTTGAGAATTATCTCTTCTGGATCTGTTCCATGTAGCTTCTCTCCAAACAGGCTGAGGAACATGGTGAAGTTGATGGGATTACAAGCCTCTTTGAGCATGTCTTCTCGCTCATTGTTCTTCACATTTAGCTTACCTGGAGGATAGTTGAGATATCAAGCATCACCACCATTCAAACAACCATTAGCTGTTTTACAGTAAGTGAGCATTAGTGAGGTCTGGCACTGATGCTGAGCGATTAGGCCTGGCTTGCAGTCGGCGTACCATTTCATCCCAAAGGTGTTCAATGGAGTTGAGGTTAGGGCTCTGTGCAGGCCAGTCAAGTTCTTCCACACTGATCTCGACAAACCATTTCTGTATGGACCTCACTTTGTGCACTGGGGCATTGTCATGCTCAAAACAGGAAAGGGCCTTCCCCAAACTGTTGCCACAAAATTAGAAGCACAAAGTCATCTAGAATGTAATCGTATGCTGTAGCGTTAAGATTTCCCTTCACTGGAACTAAGGGGCCTAGGCCGAACCATGAAAAACAGCCCCAGACCATTATTCTTCCCCAACCAAACTTTGCAGTTGGCACTAAGCATTGCGGCAGGTAGCGTTCTCCTGGCATCTACCAAACCCAGATTCATCTGTCGGACTGCCAGATTGTGAAGCCTGATTTATGACTCCAGAGAACACCTTTCCACTGATCGAGAGTCCAATGTTGGCAAGCTTTACACTACTCCAGCCGACGCTTGACATTGCGCATGGTGATCTTAGGCTTGTTTGCGGCTGCTCGGCCATGGAAACCCATTTCATGAAGCTCGCGATGAACAGTTCTTGTGCTGACGTTGCTTCCAGAGGCAGTTTGGAACTTGGTAGTGAGTGTTGCAACTGAGGGCAGACGATTTTTCAGCACTTGGTCGTCCCGTTCTGTGAGCTTGTATGGCCTACCACTTCGCGGCTAGACATTTCCACTTCACAATAACAGCACTTACAGTTGACCGGGGCAGCTCTAGCAGGGCATTTGACGAAAGTCACTGAGCTCTTCAGTACAGGCCATTCTATTGTCAATGTTAGTCTATGGCTGTGTGCTCGATTGTATACACCTGTCAGAAACTGGTGTGGCTGAAACATCCAAACCCACTAATTTGAAGGTGTGTCCACATACGTTTGGCAATTGAAATAGTGTATCATTTAAATACTGACCAGGAGATTCATAGGTATCCTTCAGATCTTCTTTGTCAATAAACCCATCTCTGTCCTGGTCGATAAGTGTGAACACCTAGCCCAGAGAAAGAAAAGGCTTACAGAATTCTTTATGAAAAGAATACCATATTTGTCCTTACTCACTATGGTTGGGAACATTGTTGTGCTTCCTCATAACATGACATGCTGAACCACATGATATTTGTTATCATGTGTGAGCTCAATTCTTTAAACTCCTGGATCTGTGTCTGCTTGAACATGGAGAAGACATTGGAGGATGCTCTCTGGGCTCTCGTGGCATCCAATTCCTTCTTGGTCTTTCTGCTGGCCTAAAGAGAGGTATTTGTTTAGTTTTGTTAAGTGTTCATTACCATGTATTAATAGGGCACACAAGCAAAATAAACCCTCAGCATTTCTTCTATGTATGCTTTAAGTTGTAATACAAATGTCATTGTTTTTAATTATGTACAATTGTCTTACTTTTCCGCAAACAATTAAAATGTGCAATAACAGAAGCCACTCAAACAACAGTCTTGACACACTCAACATTTTTGTTTCTGCAGAAGTGATGCTGTTACTCCAATGACTGGGCCAAAGTGATGAGAGGAGACAGCTTAAATACAACATCTGTCTGTAAAACAGAAACCCCAAAACTGGTTTAGGGATGACTGCTGCCGTGTAGCAGGCCCCACAGTGGAAAAGGCTGCTCTACTCCCTTCATTCTTTATTGTAGTGCTTCATATGGGATTTATATGGGGTGTGAAATGATCATGGGGTGTGACATTATCATTAAAAACAAATTATCCAATGGTACTGTAGATTTTGTACGAGTCAATGAGCAGGACCTACAATGAGAACATTCGCTGTCGTATTAGTAGAATGAAGACCGAATGTATGATTGCTTTGTGCAACACAGAAGATGAGATATTTGAGATGGCCCATACAGTATCATCCATACTGGAACATAGTGGGTAAATACTACCTTCATGAAAAAAAACCCAGCAACAGCACAACGTGGCCACCATGTGGTGCTATAACTTTGTCTGGGAATAGGCTGCTACTCCACAGCAGGCAAACTGTCAGGAGGCTGACAGTCACTGCATTCTTTTTGTCTACTACCATTTGAGATGACCTAGTTATCAACATACCATTATCGTGAGTAATGGGACAAATGACAGGCAATGTGCTTTGCCACTTTTGATCAACCTCTTGGATAGTTATTGGCAAGGCTTCCGCTATCAAGGAACCAGCTACATCTGGAATTGTGCTTTCGCTGGATACATTACTTTTACCCCTGTATAGGATTTCCTATATCCACTACATATTGCCTGGCATTGCAGCGCGGATGTCCATAGACGAACTATTCCCGAGTTCACATTTTAGCAGAGGGCTCATTGTGCACTGAGTAGGCCTCGATAGAGAGTGGGCTGAAAGTGAGAAAGAGCACACATAGGTAGACCTGGGCAGACTCACATTGCCTGAATAGTGAGGCCTGCACGCCAATAAACACAAACAAGCTCTCTGACCACAGTTCTAGACTTGCCCACAGTCTCATTAGCCGGCGCCGTCTGCCGTTTACCAACAGTTCACAGTAGAGGTCACTAAAATGTGCTGATGCAGGTAAAACGAATATTTGAGTTAAAAATCCTTAAAAGGTGCATTATGCAAATATATGCAAGTGCTATATTTGTATATGCAAATTTCATGGGATGCACCTTGAAATATTCTTCAATTGTTTACGTTTTTGCTAACAGGACAACCATCTTGGTAAAGGTGCATCATATCTTCAAATTATGCTCTAAATAACTGTCATGTGTTTTAATGACAGTATATTAATAACTTGTTGCATTAGGTTATGCGCACATCAAACGGATTGCACCTTAATTGATAGCCTAGTAGCCAATCTCCAGTTTGAGCTGCATGCCATAATGAAACTGCACTGGTAGAGTGCACTCGCACATACATGATTAGGTGGGCGTGGCACTATTAGGTTCAGGTTCCATTTCACCCATTCAAACCTCTAGCCTGCGCAGTATCTCTTGCCGGTGTAGTTCACCGGTACGCGATCACGCATTTAGAAACGACATTATTCTTGAGTCGGGGAGTAGGGTATCCTACTAAACAGAGGATATAATAGTGAAATTGTTGACCGGATTTTATATAAGAAACGAAATCTACGTTTACCTATTTATCCACCCGGAATAGTATATTCGTTGCTCACGGACATGGCAATGGCATGCCAACTGTATGTCGGAATAGTAACAGGTAAGAGGCACCGTTCTGTATTCCAGTTAAATAACTCTTCAACCTCACACTAACTTTATTTACTCATTGTATCTGAATATAATTGCCTATAATCTGGTTAATAACTGATTTAGTACTGTTTTACAACATCTATCTCAATATTGTATTTCCTTTGATATGTATATATTTCAGGTATTATTACAAATGTCTTTCTTATATTACTTCACTAGTTTTCGCTTATTCAAACTATAACCTTGGTATATGTAATGTAGTCCCGTGTAGCACAGTTGGCAGAGCATGGCTTTTGCAACGCCGGGGTTATAGGTGCGATTCCCACGGGGGACTAGTATAAAGAAAATGTCACTCTGCTAACGTCTGCTAAATGACTAAAATATAAATAATCTTATGTGCCTGTCTATACTGTGATTGACAGCAGCAATTAGCATGCTGGTGTGACAGATGATCAACAAATGATCCACCACTCCATAGCCCTCTATTAGCAAATAGAGTTCCCCAATGCACATGCCAACAATATCCAAACCAATAACATAGACTAACAATAACCACATCTATTTGCTTCATAGATACAGTAGCTTTATTCCCCATTACCCACATTTGTATCATGGCAGGATTTTGTTGTCCTGAATATTCTGAAACACTAACAGTGTTGTTGGATTGATTGTAAGATTACCTTTAGTAAGGTTATCACAGTGTTGGGAATCCCAGAAACCCCAAAACCCACGCTGGGGGTATTACTGTCAAATTACTGTCAAACATTAAGTTCCACAACCTTTGCTCTGTCCTTAACTTTCAGTTTCTAAAATCATATAATTGTATGGATTTGACTTGATGTTTGGGCATTGTGCGACCAGCTCTGTTTGTTTTCTGGTTGTAGCTTTGGCCCTATGCAAATGCTCTCTGGCTGAATGGAATGCAACTGAGGAGCCGGCCAACAAGAATGTTTCCCGCTATCACCAAGGCAACACAAACAACTTCACAGGTATATTGTCCCGCCCCCCCCCCCCTCCCCCGAGAAACATAAACTTATGGAGGGATAATCATGCCATGAAAGTTTGTTTGAAGTTTGATGAAGGCATACATAAAAGTGTTTCTTACCATCTGACATGCACATGTGTTAACGTGTTTGAGTTACTCAGGTTTAGAAGCAACCTGTTGGAGTAGAATAGGAAGGTGTTTGTGATTACGTACACGGTACATTTTGTAAAGAGACTAAGTGCCCTTGAAAAACATTCTTATACTCAGTATTCCTTCTCTGTCGTTAAATTGAAGGCCATACTCCAGGACTGCGTCATTCACACAGTGGTTCATTCAAACAGTTGGAATATCAAATGCTTCTCCACCCAGCCCTTTAGTATCAGGAGGAGGTGTCATGTACCAGCCCCAACAGAGACCATAGTGCAAATGAAAGCCTTCTTTCCACCAGTGACCGTGCAGTCATTGACTGTGCAGTCATTACCTTTCCTGTGAGTGGTATTGTGAAATGTAGCACCAGCTTTGTATGTGCACTGGGTTCGGTTCCTCACTGCTAATTAGATGTGCACTCTATAGACGGCAGGCTGACATCAGGTGTCAATTGAAGCAGCCTCGGTTAGGGCCTCCACTATTCAGGATTTGTCAATTGCTGTTTGATGATAATCCTCACAACTAAGAGGACTAATCAACTACTGGTCGTACCATTGTATTTACCCACATGGAGTGATACAGTGAAGTTTATTTTGTCAGGGGGAGGTGGGGGTCGTTCCTGATTACCTCTCTGCAATGTACTATTCTTCTTATGTTCAGTTTACATTTGTAAATGTTTTGTATTTCACCTTTATTTAACTAGGCAAGTCAGTTAAAGAAAAAAAATATTGTTTACAATGACAGTCTACCCCGGCCAAACCCTAACCCGATGACACTGGGCCAATTGTGCGCTGCCCTATGGGACTCGCAATCCCAGCCGGTTGTGATACAACCTGGAATCGAACCAGGGTCGGTAGTGAAACCTCTAGCACTGAGATACAATGCCTTAGACCACTGCGCCACTGCGCCATACTTATTCCTGGGAAATATGGTGTGATGACTGGCTGCACATACAGCTACTCAGTTAAATACCTAGATCCATTTACACCTGCTGTTCCTTTGTAACCAGATCTGCACCTATTCAATATTTAGGTCATTTTAAAGGCATGCTCTCATGTTTCACACTACAATTGGGGCTTTCTCCCTCTCTGTCATGTTAACTAAGCCTCATTATTCTTTTACCCACTCAATGACTCACTGGAAAGGAATAGAGGAGAATAAAATAGTGAAATAAGGTTTCCATTCTCTTTACTTTAGTGGTCAGAATGTTCTGTTTGTGTGTTTCTACACATTATTAAATTAGGCTGAGGAGGATATCAGTTGCTTTTTACTTTGACATAATTTCATTAGTTATAAATCTGTAATTGACACATTATTATCCTCAATCACACCAGTCTTGCCCCAGTGGTCAGTTCAGTTCCTGGTCCTTCCTCAGATCATGATGCCAGGAGCCTATTTATATGACAAGTCACACTGGCCCCCCGGAGTCAGGTTACTAAGGGAAAACAGGGGCCTCATGACAAGTTTGAAAGGGGCCTCTCACTTCAAACTTGTATCTTATTCTACATCACCTTTTCAATGCAATCTTTTTTGGCAGAAGGATATTATATATCAAAATAGTGACTTTATGATCCCCCTTTCCCCTGTATTTGTCTCTTTGCGCTTGCCGTAGACTCAATAGAAACTGCAACTCAAGCCAAATGGAGCGGGCATTTCACCAAATGTCCAAAGGAGTTCAGGAATTACTGTATCCATGGGTCGTGCCGCTTTGTGAAGGAACAGAACACTCCTTCGTGCAGGTAAATCAACTCACCCGACCCTTACTGTGGGCCCCAATCATTTATCTGTACATATCCAAGGCAGACGGTCTCAAGCCAAGAACATGCTGCATACTCAACATTCACTGCAGTGAAAACATGTTTAATTTGTATCTATTTTGATTACTGTAGCAGAATTTTTGCCCGTTATTATTACAAGTATGAAGTTCATGTTCCTGATAAAGAGGTTCTGTTTTTACTTTCATGTCTGACAAGTAACACTGAATTCCCTCGTTGACCCTACTGAATGTGCTGACCTTGTTTACTGTGACCCTGCACAGAACACATGCACTTAAACTAAAAACAACAAAGGCAGACAGATGTATGATTGGTGTCATATGGTCTGACTGCATTTCATCAAGCATCTCAAGAATCACAATCAGCAAGACCAGTTCATTAAGAACAGCTCGAATAGCTGATCTGACAGACCAGCATCTGCTTGTTTTCTCATAGCCCAGGCGCTTCAAGTTATTTCGTTGTTTTTCTTTCGGGCAACAAGAAATAGGAACAATAAAGCAAACTTGTTGTGCACATTTTAATCGCAGCAGGTGAATTGTGTGTTTGCTCTGTCTCAGATGTGAAAAAGGGTACATTGGGTCCAGGTGTGAGTATGTTGATTTGGCCTGGCGTATAGGAGACCAGAGGCAGATCATCATAGCCTGTGTGATAGCAGCGTTGGTCTTCCTCATACTGCTCATCATATTCATCTGCATCTGTGCACAGTGAGTAAAATACACATTCTATAAGTAGCAAAACAGACAGATTTACTTTATGCTACGACCTTCCTGTCCGAGGGAGTGTGTGTGTGTGAGAGAGTGGGAAAGGTGAACATACAGCTTCATCACCTCACAGCCTGTCATACCAGCCCTGGGATGGGATGTAAGGAATCTGTGTGTATCCCATGAATGGCCAAGTTTTAATGAAACGCTTGTGGCCATGTTACCTTTGGTTTTCCATCAAGCTGTATGTATCTGCCCTGCTCTCCCCTCTCATTTTTTACCCAAAAGAGAGACAGAGTGCCAGGTGTTGTATCAGTTTAACAAAAGAGTCTTGTGTGCTTAAAGAAAATACCGTACATAACTAAACTCTGTGATACTGCAAGAATGTTTTTGGTGAATAGCTCATGTGAGAGTCAGGACAGATGATGCCATCACATAAGTAAATGATGTCATCACAAATTGGAATGGGTTACTTTCTAATATTCCTTTTCTGTCTCAGTCGACATAAACTTTGCAGGCGGAAGAGGAGAAAAGAGGAGACGAGGAATGGAACAGAGAAGCTCAATATGATTATGATGAACACAAATGGAACGCATGAAGCATCATCAGATTCAGTAGAAACCTCAAACATCAATGCAATATGATGCGGTATGTACTGTATCTCTGAGTTTCCAAGACATCTTGGACGTTTTTCTGACCTTTGATGCCCCTTTAACATCATTATCCTTAGTTTGTTCTCTTGTTGTGCCAAGACACACAGCATCTCCAGCTGTTCTGATTTCAGTGGTATTGTAAAAGACAATTCAAAAACTGACTAGACTCCTCTTTTTGCTGTTGGAAGGTGATATTCCCCAGTTGGATCAAGCCAAGCATCACATTATAATTCAGCTCACAACTGAAGGGAGGCCCTGAAGGGGAATAAAGCTTTGTGCTTGGCACTGCCTAAGCCCATCCTTGAACACATTGATACATATTACACAGACAGAGAGGGAGAGCATTACACAATGTTTCCACACCCTATATAGTCCATTTTCTGTGTGAGCCAGGCTCGTTGCAAGGTGACTTAGTATCTGAATTTGGCTGTAGTCAGATCAAAGCAGACGTGCAGCTTGTTCCTCACTATGCCTGCCTGGCTGCCTGCCCCTACAAAAGGTAATATGAACACACATGGACCTAAGAAGACTCGGGGCAATAGTGATGGATGTGTAGCTGTTAAAGTGGTGTTCAGAGGCTGGGTCTGACAAGGAATCTGGGGTCATTTTAAACATGCTATCCATCTCTCTTTTAACTGCTTATTCAGTGCTTATACAAAAGCTGCTCGGTAATTGTGTGGCAAAAAGAAATTTCACTTCTACAGTAACAACTGTCGCTTTTTATCTTCCAGCGACGGGGTCTATAAATGGTGTTCTCCTGCCGGACGGGATGATGGCCTTGGTTATGAGTGAACGTTGGAAAGAGAGGGTGCTTTAACGTCACTGAGGAGATACACAAGCCTGTACTCTCCAGCTGCTTTTCACTGCCGACCATAGTCTACAATATGGACAGTATGGACTCTGTTCTGTGCAGAAATATAGTACAACACAGAGAGACCATGAATCCACAGAGATCGATCAACTCAAAACAGTATCTCCCTGTGCGTTCTGTAAATGTGATAATGTGATGAAGTTGCTCTTTATAGACTCATTTATGCAAACAAAATGTGAATGGTCATCAAATCACAGTAAGTTAGAGTTAAACCTTTTTTAAAGTGTATGTATCATGGACACTGAGCTCTGAAGGAGTAGGCCTTTTTATGGACTGTAACCACCTCTTATTTGGGCATAGATTTAATGATTAACATGTATTCAAGCTAAAAGTCCAGGTATGCTTACTCGTGGATGAGGCGTGTTATAATGATGACTCATGGCATGTATGTGGGACGGATTATACTATGTCTAATGCAGGTAAATGATCAATATAATAATTAGCTGGGTGCTTACATTTGCTCTATTGTACACGTGTATTGGATTTTTTAAATATATTTTTTTGCATATCCCACTCCCCCTGAGAGTGGGGTCACAGCCAGGGATCCACCATTATTGACAGAATCCCTGGAGCAATTAGGGTTAAGTGCCTTGCTCAAGAGCATATCAGCAGATTGTTCACCTAGTTGGCTCGGGGATTTGAACCAGTGACCTTTCGGTTACTGGCCCAACACTCTTAACTGCTAGGCTATCTGCCCACCCTGATGTCACCTTATGTAACACACTGTGGTCCATTTGACATTCCTTGAACACATGCTATTATAATGATGTTAATATTGTTATTAAGCTCTAATAGTTTCCAGCAACTGATGTATATACATACTGTATATTGTTACATGTAATCAATGAAGAGACTCCTTCTATGGGCCAGGGTTGATGTTACTGACTTAAGTTGGAGGGTGCCCAAATTTGGGTGAGAAGGATACAACGATAACTTGTAGTGAGCACATTTGATCTTTATATTTCGAGACATGTAGTCTCCTTGCTACCAGAACAACCCTGCCTGTGTGTTCATTTGTGCAGCTGTAAAGTAGTCCACTGTTGAAGAAGATTTTGGGGTTTTCTCAGCATCCCAGAGTTTCACAACGTGGATGCAGCCCGTCGCTTCTTCAGCTATGCAAAAGTTAAACATTTCCATTAAAACATTTATTTGTGCACATATGTTATTTTATCATGTTCTTTTGGGAGACTTTGACGAATATCGTTCTAAAGTCCATGTGTGTGAGTTAATGATGATTATTTGTTTAATAGTCAAAGGAGCTCTGAACAACAAGCCTGTGACCTAAAGTTCTGTATATCCCATGATGTGCCTCAGTAGAGTTTCTTCCTCCTGACACCCTGGTCCTGACACCCTGGTCCTGACACCCTGGTCCTGACACCCTGGTCCTGACACCCTGGTCCTGACACCCTGGTCCTGACACCCTAGTGTAATACGGTACCATCCCACCGACCTGATTGCACTTCCCTTTGTGTAGGTGCTGTTGTGCTGCCACCATTTCTTTTCTCTGCCTCGACCGGCCCAGTTCTCACCACTTTCCTACTGTCCCTCAGCTGATAAAGATATCAGATAAGAACCCTGCTGTGTCTGGAAGGGTTTCTGAGTCCTCTGAAGTTTCGGCCGGCCCAGTCGGCAAGTTCCCTCCCATGCCAACTAAAACTAGGCAGAACAAAGTATGCTGTTGGATAGACCTCTGGTTTCACCCGGTCTATAAATAGTTTCCCCTGGCCTAGTGTAAGTATGTGATCACAGAACGATAGGAATCCAGCAGCCACATGGGAAGGGTCATGTGACTGAGGACTGCTCCATGGCTGGGCTCTCGGGATTACAGCAGAGCCACGTTGTAATACTGTTCAATCCCAACAAATCAATAGGTTTTAAGACTTACTGCAGTACAGTACCTGAACTGTACAGGATTTGTTTCACTTGTTTGGACATGGAACACTCCCATTTATTCATTTTGTTATCTATCACAGATTACAATAATTTGTTATTTTTAAACACAAAAGTCTCAAACAATACAGAACATACACCGGACAGGATAATAGAAACTTGGAAGCGTTAAGTAGCCTACAGTACTCTTCTTTAATGGACAAACAACCTCTCTCCTGGTTTGGTTGTTACGAGCACATGGTGAACTTTATCTCCTGACATTGAGGCATTGTTCAAAGGGTTCTGTGAAATGGCAGCTGTGAAGTGTGGGACGCTTTCTATACAATAATGGGTGTGTCTCAGGAAGAAGCAGATAAGAAACTTGACTAATAAATTATATCACATCCACCATTTACTGATTTTAGTCAGTGGCCAGGTAAATACAAACGGCAAGACTAAATATCTCCATTTACCCTGTATGGCCACTGTGACCACTGACCAGTTTTATAAACCTTTTTTGTTTATAGTATTCACATTTCTATTAAGTGGTCTTAGCATGATAGTCTTGAGGTGTAATTGTCTCTTCCACTGCCTGTCTGTTACACCACTAACTCATTGGGAAGTGGTTACATACAGTATATGCCATAAGATACCATCTTCCATCTTACACTCCATCTACAGTTGAAGTCGGAAGTTTACATACACTTTGGTTGGAATCATTAAAACTTGTTTTTTAACCACTCCACAAATGTCTTGTTAACAAACTATAGTTTTGGCAAGTCGGTTAGGACATCTACTTTGTGCATGACTCAAGTAATTTTTCCAACAATTGTTTACAGACAGATTATTTCACTTATAATTCACTATATCATAATTCCAGTGGGTCAGAAGTTTACATACACTAAGTTCACTGTGCCTTTGAACAGCTTGGAAAATTCCAGAAAATGATGTCATGGCTTTAGAAGCTTCTGATAGGCTAATTGACATCATTTGAGCCAATTGGAGGTGTACCTGAGGATGTATATCAATGTCTACCTTCAAACTCAGTGCCTCTTTGCTTGACATCATGAGAAAATCAAAAGAAATCAGCCAAGACCTCAGAAAAGAAATGTAAGACCTCCACATGTCTGGTTCATCCTTGGGAGCAATTTCCAAACGCCTGAAGGTACCACGTCTTCTTCATCTTCACAAACAATAGTATGCAAGTATAAACACCATGGGACCACGCAGCCGTCATACCGCTCAGGAAGGAGACGCGTTTTTGTCTCCTAGAGATGTATGTACTTTGGTGCGAAAAGTGCAAATCAATCCCAGAACAACAGCAAAGGACCTTGTGAAGATGCTGGAGGAAACAGGTACAAAAGTATCTATATCCACTGTAAAACGAGTCCAAAACTCGACATAACCTGAAAGGCCGCTCAGCAAGGAAGAAGCCACTGCGCCAAAACCACCATAAAAAAGCCAGACTACGGTTTGCGACTGCACATGGGGACAAAGATTGTACTTTTTGGAGAAATGTCCTCTGGTCGGATGAAACAAAAATAGAACTGTTTGGTCATAATGACATTGTTATATTTGGAGGAAAAAGGGGGACACTTGCAAGCAGAAGAACACCATCCCAACTGTGAAGCACGGGGGTGGCAGCATCATGTTGTGGGGGTGCTTTGCTGCAGGAGTGACTGGTGCACTTCACAAAATAGATCAGCATCATGAGGTAGGAAAATTACGTGGATATATTGAAGCAACATCTCAAGACATCAGTCAGGAAGTTAAAGCTTGGTCGCAAATGGGTCTTACAAATGGACATTGACCCCAAGTATACTTCCAAAGTTGTGGCAAAATAATTAAGGCTAACAAAGTCAAGGTATTAGAGTGGCCATCACAAAGTCCTGACCTCAAACATATAGAAAATGTATGGGCAGAACTGAAAATGCGTGTGTGAGCAAGGAGGCTTACAAACTTGACTTAATTACACCAGCTATGTCAGGAGGAATGGGCCAAAATTCACCAAACTTATTGTGGGAAGCTTGTGGAAGGCTGCCCGAAACGTTTGACCCAAGTTAAACAATTTAAAGGCAATGCTACCAAATACTAATTGAGTGTATGTGTAAACTTCCGACCCACTGGGAACGTGATGAAAGAAATCAAAGCTGAAATAAATAATTCTCTCTACTATTATTCTGACATTTCACATTCTTAAAATAAAGTGGAAATACTAACTGACCTAAAACAAGGAATTTTTACTAGGATTAAATGTTAGGAATTTTGAAAAACTGAGTTTAAATGTATTTGGCTAAGGTGTATGTAAACTTCCGACATCAACTGTATATTCACAACTTTCCAATACTACATACTGCCATCTAGTGTACTAACATGACACTGCATTACAAGGTTTTGAAGACATCTGCGGAGAAACGGATATCAGTGTTCTCGGTGCTCCTTACACTTTCTATCTTCATTCATGTAATTAATGTACAGGCAGTATTGTTTAATGACTATATACTCAAAGGTCGTACCCTTTAAAAAAAAACGTTTTGCTGAAAATGACATACCCAAATCTAACTGCCTGTAGCTCAGGACCTGAAGCAAGGATATGTATATTTTTGATACCATTTGAAAGGAAACACTTTGAAGTTTGTGGAACTGTGGAATGAGTGTAGTAGAATATAACACATTAGATTTGGTCAAAGATAATGCAAACAAAACAAATTCACATTGTTTTTTGTTCCTTCATCTTTGAAATGCAAGAAAAAGGCCATACTTTCAGATAGGAGTCTAGATGTCATTTAGACCAGATTGCGGCAGTGTGTGTGCAACGTTTCAGACTGATCCAGTGAAGAATTACATTACTGCACAATATTTTGTATCAAGTCTGCCAGGAGTTTGCCCAAATGTGCTGAATTGGTCATGTCACGCCCTGGCCATAGAGAGGCTTTCTATTGTCTATTTTGGTTAGGCCAAGGTGTGACTAGGGTGGGCGTTCTATGTTCCTTTTTGTATTTGTATGTTTTTGTATTTCTTTGTTTTTGGTCTGGTATGGTTCTCAATCAGGGACAGCTGTCTGTCGTTGTCTCTGATTGAGAACCATACTTAGGTAGCTCTTGCCCACATGGGCTTTGTGGGTAGTTATTTTCTGTTTTGTGTTTCTGCACCTGACAGGACTGTTTCGCTTTAGTTGAGTTCTCTTTGTTATTTTGTTTTGTGTTCCGTTTAAATAGAAATAACATGAAAACTTACCACACTGCGGTTTGGTCCACACCTTCTTCATACGACGACCGTTACAGGTCAATTGATACATTTTCAAGTATATATCAAATCAAATTGTATTTGTCACATACACATGGTTAGCAGATGTTAGTGCGAGTGTAGCGAAATGCTTGTGCTTCTAGTTCCGACAATGCAGTAATAACCAACAAGTAATCTAACTAACAATTCCTAAAATACTGTCTTATACACAGTGTAAGGGGATAAAGAATATGTACATAAGGATATATGAATGAGTGATGGTACAGAGCAGCATAGGCAAGATGCAGTAGATGGTATCGAGTACAGTATATACATATAAGATGAGTATGTAAACAAAGTGGCATAGTTAAAGTGGCTAGTGATACATGTATTACTTAAGGATGCAGTCAATGATATAGAGTACAGTATATACGTATGCATATGAGATTAATAATGTAGGGTAAGTAACATTATATAAGGTAGCATTGTTTAAAGTGGCTAGTGATATAACTATAGAGAATGTTCAAAAATGCTATGATAATAAAACATTTAAGTCTACACACTCCCAGGAATGTCATACATGATGGATCATTAGCTTATACACTAACTTTCACACATCTAGATGGCCTGGTGGGGTGGGTGTGGAGCCAGAGACAGCAGTGGGGTCAAACTGTAGACCCCAGTTCCTACATTTGATTTGATCAAACAAAACTATGCTACATTTTATCACTGGGACCCTCAGGATGACAAATCAGAGCAAGATTACTGAATGTATGTGCATTATTTACCTTCAGAGGTGAATGTATCAAACCATTAGCTCTATTAAAGTTTTTTTATTCTTGTGCACTTTCCACAAACAATAGTATTTTTTCACTGTAACAGCTACTGTTAATTGGACACTGCAGTTAGATTGACAAGAATATTTAAGCTTTCTGCCCATATAATACATGTCTATGTCCTGGCTGTTGTATGCAACGTCATTCTAGTCACAATAGTGCATGTTAGCAACAACTGTTCCGGTTTAGGGACACCAATCCCGTAGAGGTTTCCCTCCCTCAGAAGCCAACTGTGCTATACACACTATACTCCTTAAACTCAACTCTGGACCTCAAAGCCAGTTACATTGTGTTTTTCATTGTTCCCCTCTAATCAGGGACTGATTTAGATCTGGGACACCAGGTGGGTGCAATTAATTCATTTTACATCTACATTTTAGTCATTTAGCAGATGCTCTTATCCAGAGTGACTTACAGTTGTGAGTGCATACATTTTAATACTTATATTGTACTGGTCCCCCATGGGAATTGAAACCACAACCCTGGCTATGCTCTACCAACTGAGCTACACGGGCCAATCAGGTAGAACAGAAAACCAGCAGACTCCAGACCTCGTAGGGTCGGAGCTGAATACCCCATGCTCTATACCATTATATAGACTAGAGATGTATTATTTATGAGTCTTGTTAGTCAGTAGCAGCAAATAGTAAGCAGACCCAGGGACTGCGGTTGAAAATTAGCCGGCTGGCTAAAACCGGCACTTTTACTGAAATGTTGATTAATGTGCACTGTCCCTGTAAAAATAAAATAAACTCCAACATTTCCTCTCATTGCATGACTGTGCCATGTAATGCCTGGATGTGCGTAATTCCTCTCCATTTATTAGTCTCCAGTCCAGTGCACCTTCCATCTGTTGACAGCAACTTCAAAGGGCAGCATCTGTCACAGAAGACGTGGTAGTCCATGTCTGGCAGATGGAGCTCAGGATGTCCCTTTCCTGTGATCACCTGGCACCGTCTCTTAGATGGAATGGCATCATTTGCTACTGCTGCCTTCTCATCCAGTGGTTTTACGTCCAGCTGGCTGGGGATTAAACCTGATGCTGGCGGAAGCTCGACTCGTTTACATACAAAATGATGAGCAATCCCCATCAAACAATGTGGTTACATTTAAAGAAACGTAGCTAATATGTATAATAATTTCCTCTGCTGTTTTCAACGACTGTTATGACGGTGTAATGGGGAGTTAAGTAACTGGCATATGGTTGGTGGTGTTTACCTGTTTCAAGACTCATGTCATTACCAGTTCTCCCTGCTCCTCCGTCCTTGTCTCAGGTTTGGATTAATGAATGCACTTTGTGCACGCAAATGCATGTCCCAGGAGTGCCACTTTGCTTTGAAATGGGATTGTGTTCTTTACTGTGTTTTATGTCCTTTTAAAGATGCATCCCGGGAGAGGCCTGATCCATTTTAATGACTTGCACTACACTACTTTGTGACACTCCATTTGCACAACCTTGTGAGACTATTACACACACTCCATTAGGACACTCTTTTAATCAGGACTCATGATATTGCACACCAATATCTCTACCTGTACATGACCATCTGATCATTTATCACTCCAGTGTTAATCTGCAAAATTGTAATTATTCGCCTACCTCCTCATGCCTTTTGCACACAATGTATATAGACTCTCTTTTTTTACTACTGTGTTATTGACTTGTTAATTGTTTACTCCATGTGTAACTCTGTGTTGTCTGTTCACACTGCTATGCTTTATCTTGGCCAGGTCGCAGTTGCAAATGAGAACTTGTTCTCAACCAGCCTACCTGGTTAAATAAAGGTGAAATAAAAATAAATAAAAATGTGCAATGACTGTACATGAGTGCTCTCTGGTGGCCAGACGTCTCAAATGTGACTTTAAGAAAATACTTTTGTGAACAATTAGCAAACTGTATCGGTGTCGTGTAGTCCTCTTATTTTCCACAGGGGCGCAGCATATCATTGCCTCTTGTGCAAGATCCTCAGTGTGCCTTAACATTGGCCAATTATAGCAATGTCACAGAAAACAAGCACAATCAATGAAGCCACTAGCCAGGATAAAATCAATAGTCTGAGTACATTATGTATTGAACCAGTGGATAAGCCATACTTAAATAGTATACTGAAGAAAAATAGAAACCCAACGTGTCAAGTGTCGGTCCCATGTTTCATGGGCTGATATGAAAGATCCCATAAATGTTCCAGACACACAAAAAGCTTATTTCTCTCAAATGTTGTGAACAAATGTATTTACATCCCTGTTAGTGAGCGTTTCTCCTTTGCCATGATAATCCCATCCACCTGACAGATGTGGCATATCAAGAAGCTGATGAAACAGCATGATTATTACACAGGTGCACCTTGTGCTGAGGACAATAAATGTGCCGTTTTGTCACACAACACAATGCCACAGATGTCTGAAGTTTTGAGGGAGCGTGCATTTGGCATGCAGACTGCAGGAATGTCCAACAGAGCTGTTAACAGAGATTTTAATGTTAATTTCTCTACCATAAGCCGCCTCCAACGTACGTCCAACCAGCTTCACAAATGCAGACCACGTGTAACCACTCCAGCCCAGGACCTCCATATACGGCTTGTTCACCTGAGTGATCGTCTGAATAAAGCCTTTTTTGGTTGAAAAACTCATTCTGATTGGCTGGGCCTGGCTCCCCAGTGGGTAGGCCTGGCTCCCAAGTGGGTGGGGCTATGCCCTCCCAGACCCAACCATGGCTGTGCCCCTGCCCAGTCATGTGAAATCCATCAGTGGGTCAGGGATGGTTCATCCTGTGGAAATGGCTTGTTGTTACTGGCACCAATGTCTGTCCTTTTCCCAGTTAGCGGTTCTATTTTTTGTTCCAAGGGCATAACTTTCACAGTTTTTTGGATTCATATGGCAATGATTTGTGATTTGACATTTGTGATTTTGATGCATCCGTTGTGGTTATTGTCTTCCTGAAAGATTCACTTGCGGCCAAGTTTCAGCCTCCTGGCAGAGGTATCCAGGTTTTTGGCAACCAGGTTTTTCTGCATATGCATTGTTCTTTCAAAGGCCAAACACACAGCTGGTGTATGTGGCCAAAGACTTCTATTTTCTTCTCATATAAATACCATACCAACAAGGAAATCCTAATCTCCCCTGTTATTGGTAATGGTGAGAGGTTAGCATGTTTTGGGGGCATGATCTTTGTGCATCTGTAACTTTCTCACTCATCATTATTCACGATTCATTCATGCTCATCCATAATCATGGTAGCATCCACATTAAGTGTTCCGAAACATATTAGATTCTTATTTACAATAAGAAAATGACTCCAAAATGACAAAATACATTATTTTATCTTTGTTCAAGGTCAACACTTCAGATCCATCCTTAAGTCTTCACAGAGAGACAGTTTCACCCCTAGCTATGGACCACGTGTAAATCCTGCCGTAGGAATTATATTGTTCATTCAGCAGTAGAGAGTACACTGGGTCTTTCTCATCAGGGTCAGTGGCCATGGACTGGTAATGGTAGTACATCCACCTGTTCATTTGACATGATTAGCCTGGGGCAGTTCATTAAAGAAGTCTGCTGGAACTATTGGCAGTTACTACCTTGTGAAACTAAAGTTTAGATTGGGGGTATTAACAATGTGCATCTATCATCACATCAGACTATGTATAACTTAGAACACATTCTAGTTGCGCCTGAGTTGATGAACAAGTATTAGAGGACGTACCCCACAAGCACTCAAGTGATATTTTATCAAACAAGATAATGTGCTGAATCTTCAGAACAGATTTACCTAATGAACATAAATGATTGTAAATCATGTTTAACTTCTTCCTCCATCAATGCCTCTAGTATTTTATCCTTGTCCTTCGACCCCTGATGCTCACCATTGATCTGGTTCATAGCATGCCTGCTATCTTGAACAATGACAAAGATAGTGCAGAGAGGGACAGGCAGACAATTGATCTCTCAACACCTTTTTTTATGGGGAAAGCTCTTCAGCCATATAGAGCTAGTGGACATTGAACAGCAGGGGTGATCCTCAATGAATCCATAGCAATACATCCCTGCAGTGGACACAGTTCTCATGGTTATTCAACACTCACACAAACTGTACTGTCTCCATCGCCTCAATATACCTCTTGTCTGGTAACCTTCTTTGTTTCTTTCCATGACCTCAGTCTTTTCTGTGCATAACTTGTTATCCTCTTGCTTTATTTCTTGTAAACTTTGAGCAAAGTAAATCACAGGGTTCACAAGTGTAAGCGGTGCTTCGAAAAAACAAGAAAGTTTGTCAAATATTGTATTCTAATTCGGCTTGGTCCCGAAGACACTCACAAACTTTTACAGATGCACAACTGAGAGCATCCTGTCGGGCTGTATCCCACAGCTGACAGTGCATCACCGGGACACCTACAGCACCCGATGTCACAGGAAGGCCAAAAAGATCATCAAGGACACCAACCACCCGAGCCAGTGCCTGTTCACCCCGCTGTCATCCAGAAGGCGAGGTCAGTACAGGTGCACCAAAGCTGGGACCAAGAGACTGAAAAACACATTCTATCTCAAGGCCATCAGACTGTTAAATAGCCATCACTAGCCGGCTACCACCCGGTTACTCAACCCTGCACCTTCGAGGCTGCTGCCCTATATACAGTGCACTCAGAAAGTATTCAGACTCCTTGACTTTTTCCACATTTTGTAACGTTACAGCCTTTTTAGAAAATGGAGAAGAAAAAAAATCCTCATACATCTAGTATTCAGACCATTTGCTATGCAACTCGAAATTGAGCTCAGGTGCATCCTATTTCCATTGATCATCCTTGAGCTGTTTCTACAACTTGATTGGAGTCCACCTATGGTAAATTCAACTGATTGGATATGATTTGGAAAGACACACACCTGTCTACATAAGGTCCCACAGCTGACAGTGCATGTCAGAGCAAATACCAAGCCATGAGGTCGAAGAAATTGTCCGTAGCGCTCCGAGACAGGATTGTGTCAAGGCACAGATCTGGGGAAGGGTACCAACACATTTCTGCAGCATTGAAGGTCCCCAAGAACACAGTGGCCTCCATCATTCATAAATGGAAGAAGTTTGGAACCACCAACACTCTTCCTAACGCTGGCCAATGTTATTGGTCACATACACAGTTTAGCAGGTGCAGTGATATGCTTATCAGCTTACTGGAGGAGTTTACATCTACATTTGAGCTATTTAGCAGACACTTTTTAATTTTTAAAATTGTATTTAGCAGACACTTATCAATCAACACATTCTTCATGTATTTGGCTCAGGGATTCAAACCAGCAACCTTCCGGTTACTGGCCCATCACTTTTATGTGCTAGGCTACTTGCCACTGACCCAAAAATGATGTGCCAGTTTCTCTTTACCAATTTAATAAGTACATTTTAGTCATTAAGCAGATTTACAAGAGCTACTAGAGTTAAGTGCCTTGATCAAGGGCACATCGGTGGATGTTTCATGTTTTTCTATCTTTTGGTTACTGGCCCAATGAGGAGTTTGTTAACATTGTAGGCCTAAAAATAACCTCAAAGTGGGGATGCGCTCTACTGTTTATGCATCTGAGTGTGCCTCAGATCTCTACAGAAACGGACCAGAATCACCACTCGTTTAGCAAAGCCCAGGACAATCTCTGTAAACCCTACCATAATCAGAATGCATCACTGGACACTACTTCAGACTCCATTCTGATATACAGTATGTGATTTGTTCATAGTTCAAAGTCCTGTGCTCTCCTCAAGTAGCCAATCTGATAGAAATCCCATTCTATGTGTGCAAGTGAAAGATTTGCCTATATCAATCCAACAAACCAGGATTTTGTATTCAATCAAAGGAGGAAGCATCTTTTCCTCCGGTCTAAAATTATATCCTAATGCCCCAGGGCAGTGATTGGGGACATTTCCCTGTGTAAGATGCTGTCTTTTGGATGGGACTTTAAATGGGTGCCCTGACTCCCTGTGGTCACTAAATATCCCATGGCACTTTATTGTAGTGGTGTTAACAATGGTGACCTGGCTAAATTCCGGCCCTCATACCATCATGGTCACCTAATCATCCCCAGCTTACAATTGGCTCATTCCTGTAACTATTCCCCAGGTTGTTGCTGCAAATGAAAATGTGTTCTCAGTCAACTTACCTGGTAAAAATAATGCCAATACTGTGCTTTTGATTGAATTCTAGCTATATTATTTTAACTGGTGGTCTAGTAACAACACCAAGTCTGTTAAATTCACAAGCTGTTGTTTATTTTTGGTATTGGTATTTTATTAGGATCCCCATTAGCTGTTGCAAAAGCAGCAGCTACTCTTCCTGGGGTCCACACAAAACATGAAACATAGTACAGAATATCATTAGACAAGAACAGCTCAAGGACAAAACTACATACATTTTTAAAAAGGCACACGTAGCCTACATATCAATACACACACAAACTATCTAGGTCAAATAGGGGAGAGGCGTTGTGCCGCGAGATGTTGCTTGTTCCATGCAATAAGGGCTCTATATAACACTGTACATTTTCTTGAATTTGTTCTGGATTTGAGGACTAGGAAAAGACCCCTGTCGGCATGTCTGGTGGGAGAAGTGTGTGTGTCAGAGCTATGTGTAAGTTGACTATGCAAACAATTTGGGATTTTCAACACGTTTCTCATAAAAAGAAGAAGTGATGCAGTCAGTCTCTCCTCAACTCTTTGCCAAGAGAGACCGGTATGCATAGTATTTATATCAGCCCTCTGATTACAATTAAGAGCTAAACGTGCCGCTCTGTTCTGGGCCAGCTGCAGCTAACTAGGTCTTTCCTTGCAGCACTGGACCACACGACTGGACGATAATCAAGATTAGACTAAACTAGAGCCTGAAGAACTTGCTTTTTGGAGTGTGGTGTCAAAAAAGCAGAGCATCTATTTATTACAGCTAGACCTCTCCCCATCTTTATAACCATTGAATCTATACGTTTTGACCATGACAGTTTACAATCTAAGGTAATGCCAAGTTAGTCTCCTCAACTTGTTCAACAGCCACACCATTCATTACCAGATTCAGCTGAGGTCCAGGGAATGATTTGTACCAAATACAATGCTCTTACTTTTAGAGATGTTCAGGACCAGTTATTACTGGGCACCCATTGCAAAACAGACTGCAACTCTTTGTTAAGGGTTTCATAAGCTGTGGTTGCTGATGTGTATATGGTTGAATCATCAGCATATATGGACACACATGCTTTGTTTAATGCCAGTGGCAGGTCATTGTCTCATAACCAATCAAAGAGTATTGCATTTAACAGCTACTGTATGCTTATCGAGTTCTGGAGCAAATATACCTATCGACTAAAATGTCAGATTTTATCAACCAGAGATAGAGAGGGTGTGTCACGATCATTGTTGTAATTAACGGACCAAGGCACAACATGCGTAGAATTCCACATGTTTAATTTATGAAACTCACCAAAACAATACAGAAGAAAGAAACGAACGTGAAGCTATGCACTGCTCACAAGCAACAATACATAAACAAGATCCCACAACAAACAGGTGGGAAAAGGCTGCCTAAATATGATCCCACAACTATAGACAGCTGCTCCTGATTGGGAACCATACCAGGCCAAAATAGAAATAACAAAACTAGAATGCCCACCCTAGTCACACCCCGACCTAACCAAAAATAGAGAATAAAGGATCTCTAAGATCAGGGCGTGACAGTAACCCCCCAAAAGGTGCGGACTCCGGCCGCAAAACCTGACTATATAGGGGAGGGTCCGGGTGGGCATCTAGCCTTGGAGGCGGCTCCGGTGTGGGACGTAGACCCTGCACCCTCGCGGATCCGCCCGCTTCGGTGGCGACTCTGGTGCGGGGATCGTCGCCTGAAGCTCCGGACCATGGATCGTCGCCGGAGGAACCGGACCGTGGATCGTCGCCGTAGGAACTGGACCGTGGATCGTCGCCGGAAGCTCCGGACCGTGGATCGTCGCCTGGGACTCCGGGCCCGGGAACCCTCGCAGGAGGCTCCGGGCCCGGGAACCGTCGCTGGAGGCTCCGGACCCGGGGACCGTCGCTGTAGGTTCCGGACGCGGGGACCGTCGCTGGAGGCTCCGGACCCGGGAACCGTCGCTGGAGGCTCCGGGCCCGGGAACCGTCGCTGGAGGCTCCGGGCCCGGGAACCGTCGCTGGAGGCTCCGGGCCCGGGAACCGTCGCTGGAGGCTCCGGACCCGGGAACCGTCGCTGGAGGCTCCGGGCCCGGGAACCGTCGCTGGAGGCTCCGGACCCGGGAACCGTCGCTGGAGGCTCCGGACTGGGAACTGTCGCTGGAGGCTCCGGACTGCGGATTGTCGCTGGAGGCTCCGGACTGGGAACCGTCGCTGGAGGCTCTGGACTGCCGATCGTCGCTGGAGGCTCTGGACTGCAGACCGTCGCTGGAGGCTTTGGACTGCAGAATGTCGCTGGTGGCTCTGGACTGCAGACCGTCGCTGGAGGCCTGGTGCGTGGAGCTGGCACAGGACGTACCGGGCTGGGGAGACACACAGGGGGCTGGAGCGTGGAGCCGGCACAGGACGTAACGGGCTGTGGAGGCGCACTGGAGGTCTGGAGCGTAGAGCTGGCACAACGTGTCCTGGACAGATGACAACTTTTGCACGGCAAGTGCGGGGAGCTGGCACAGGATGTACCGGGCTGGGAAGGCGCACTGGAGACACGGTGCGAAGAACCGGCATACATTGTACCGGAACGATAACACGCTCCATAAAGCAAGTGCGGAGAGCTGGCACAGGACGTGCAGGGCTGGGGAGGTGTACTGGAGACCTGGTGCGTGGAGCCGGTACAGTCTTCACCAGACGGCTAGCACGCTCCTCAGGACGAATACGGAGAGCTGACTCAGGTGGCATTAAACTGAGGAGACGCTCCTTAGGGTGAATGTCGTGCCTCATGCACCAACACAACAGCTCTCTCATAACTCTCTCCTCCAATTTCCCCATCAACTCACTGTCTCTGATTCACTCCCTTCACTCCCCTCCAAATTCACCTTCCTCTCCCAGACTGGCTCTGGTTCACACCCCGACTCCGCTGACCACCTCTTGTACCCCTCACATTTTTTTTTAGGCTGTTTCTTGGGCCTACATCGTGGCCGCTTCCATGGTAGGCTTTCGTCTCCTGCCTTTACTTCCTCTCAAGTCCAGGATGTCCTTAACTCCTGGATCTCCTCCCAAGCCCAGGATGCCTGCTCCTCCTGGGCACGCTGCTTGGTCCTGGGGTGGTGGGATCTTCCGTCACGATTGTTGTTGTAATAAACGGACCAAAGCGCAGTGTGCGTAGAATTCCACGTTTAATTTATGAAACTCACCAACACAATACAGAAGAAAGAAACGAATGTGAAGCTATGCACTGCTCACAAGCAACAATACATAAACAAGATCCCACAACAAACAGGTGGGAAAAGGCTGCCTAAATATGATCCCCAATCAGAGACCAGGATAGACAGCTGCCTCTGATTGGGAACCATACCAGGTCAACATAGAAATAACAAAACCAGAATGCCCACCCTAGTCACAACCCGACCTAACCAAAAATAGAGAATAAAGGATCTCTAAGGTCAGGGAGTGACAGGGGGTTTATTATTTTTGGAAATGCCACCCCTTATTATCCACCTGTTAAATCCACTTCAAGCAGTGTAGATAAAGGCGAGGAGACAGGTTAAATAATAATTTTTAAGCCTTGAGACAATTGAGACATAGATTGTGTGTGTATTCCATTCAGAGGGTGAATGTGCAAGACAAAATATTGAAATGCCTTTGAACGGGTGCCAGGAGCACCGGTTTGGGTCAAGAACGGTTTGTGTCAAGAACGACAACGTTGCTGGGTTTTTCACCCTCAACAGTTTCCCGTGTATCAAGAAAAGTCCACCACACAAAGAACATCCAGCCGACTTGACACAACTGTGGAAAGCATTTAAGGCAACATTGGCCAGAATCCCTGTGGAATGCTTTGAAACCTGGTAGAGTACATGCCCAGACGAATTGAGGCTGTTCTGGGGGCAAAAAGAGGGTGCAACTCAATATTATGATGGTGTTCCTAATGTTTTGTACACTCAGTGTATATAACACATGGAAACATATTGGGAAGCTGTCGCGTCTATACACAGCATGCATACATTTCGCAAAGTAATGACATTGGGTTAGTCTTTGAATGAAGTTACATCCCTGCAGTAGTGCATGTCTTTAGAGACCCTGAAGTTCCGTTTCACTCCCTCCTGCTCTCATCACATCATTAGGAAAATGACAGCCCTGGCTGTTTCCTTTCATCTGCTTCTTTTTCAAACCAAGACCTAAAGAAAAAAGCCAGCCAAATTAAGCCTGCTACCTATAAGCCCTCGTTTGATTTTAATGGCTCACAGCTGCAAGTTCTCAGATGAGCACAGAGTTGCTCCATGAAAACCCCATACACTCGTCGGGATGTTTATCTCTGCATGTGTAGCTTTGCAACTATGCTGATAACTGATTTTTTTATACAGAAATACAAAACATTGTGGTCTCTCTCTGGGGCTTCAGAAGCCCTTCATAACCATCAACAGAATGCTTCATTCAAGGACATTGTCACGGTCTGAAGAGGAGAGGTGAGAAGGATCGGAGAACCAAAAAGCGGCGTGGTATGTGTTCATGATGAATATTTAATTAAAGAAAGTACTGAACACTGAATACAAAAACAATAAACGAATAACGACGTGGAGCTATAATGAGAACTGTGCTGACACAAGCAACTAACATAGACAATCACCCACAAACAAACAGTGAAACTCAGGCTACCTAAGTATGATTCTCAATCAGAGACAACTAATGACACCTGCCTCTGATTGAGAACCATACTAGGCCGAAACATAGAAATCCCCAAATCATAGAAAAACAAACAGACTGCCCACCCCAACTCACGCCCTGACCATACTAAATAACGACAAAACAAAGGAAATAAAGGTCAGAACGTGACAGGTTCAAATGGTGCTCTTCGCTTGTTCATTCATGATTATGGATACATTCTGCAATGACTTAATCTGGCTTTGAATCTGCAACAGAACATGTCAACAAGTTAGTTCTGAACTGTTTTCATACAGCAGTGCATTCTGACACCATGAATTGAAATAGATGTCACCTTGTTCATAGACTTGGCAGAAATTATAAGGGATTAAATAAAGACCTCCACCGGCTAAATAGGATCTGGTAAATATAAGCGTATATCGCTAACCTCATCTAGGTTGCTAGCTAGTTATATAGCTTCGTTGCAAAAAAAATAGCCTAGTATTCATTGCACATAATAAATACAGTATCTGACTGCTACTCGGATAGTATTCTGTACAAGACCAAATACATAAGACAAATATTAGTAAATTAACATTTTCAATATACACTGAGTATATAAAACATTAAGAATACCTGCTCGTTCCATGACATAGAATGATCAGGTGAATCCAGGTGAAAGCTAGGGTGGGGAAATTGTTCCTAATGTTTAGTATACTCAGTGTATCTTTCGTTTTGGATCAAGGTAGCTCGCTAGTTGACAGCAAAGGTGTCAACTAGAGATGGCTGGAACTTGGATGGACTTGCATGGATTTGTAGTCTCGCATGAAGTCTACTTTGTTGCTGATTAGCATGTTCGAATCTGAGAGTAAATAGAGCTGAATATATTGATAAAAGTCACTTTGTCCGAGAGAGATTTACACGGTTATCAAAACGTAACCCCAGGGTAAGCCTACACGAAACACAGCCCTTATTTGAAGTGTTTCTCAAATCCAGAGTGAATAACATGAATGTTGGAAAAAGTATTGGAACCATTTCCTTGTTTGACAGCTAGGTTTTATGGGTATTATGATGTGTCCACTGTGTGGCTCAATTATAGCATCTGTGACAGCAACATCGAAACTATCTCCATTTTAAAGTAGTCCATTTTCTTCTTCATTGGCTGATTGCTACCAACAGGAATCCTCACCCAGTTGACTACTTTAAAATGGTGGACGCCCTCAACAGAGCTGCCAACTCTCATGCATTGGCCATGAGACATTTGATTATCTTCTGACGCTCACACGCCACACCTCTTATATCTAGTCCATTGTATAGTCAGTACGTTGCATTTTCAACTGTGCTCCAAATCGTTTTGAAATCGGAGCATCTGAACCTGCAATTTAACATCACGAGCGGAAACCTCTATCATTGTCCTGTCCTGCCACAGCACTGTGAACCCCTCAAGATTAGAGTGGAGCTGAATGGAGAGATAGAACTCTCTGCTGAGTTATAAAACTGTATAAAGTGCAGCATGGTAGCGCTGTATTATGTACAATGTTGCCAACAAAATTAGGTTGATGTTACTCCCGTCCCTATTGCAGAATACAGGCTTTTGACAGCATGTACACCAGTCGATTTAATCCACACTTGCATTAGTCCCCTCGTTTGGTGATTGGCATTTAGGCTGAGACAATGAAAAGGCAACAGACAGACCTACAGTATGTTTTATCAGGGAAGTTTGGTAGGGTAACCTGACGAGTAACCGCAGAAATAATTTTGTCAAACAGATTGTGAACCCAAAAGTGTACGTTTGATTCTAGAGGGGTATAAGGACCGATGCGATGTCGGAGATGAGAAACGGGTACAGAGAGTCAAACATTTAATCAGGAACAGACATGAAACAAGACAGGAACAGTGTCAGCACACGAGTATACAAGGACATATGACAATCATGCTGAAGTATGGAACAGAGCGGGGAACCAGACAGATATAGGGGAGATAATGACAGAGGTGATTGAGTCCGTGTGAGTCCAATAATCACTGATGCGCGTGACAGGAGGAAGGCAGGTGTGAGTAATGATGGTGGCAGGAGTGTGTAATGCTGGGGAGGCTTGCGCCTTCGAGTGCCAGGGAGGGGGAGCGGGGAAGATAAATATTAAAATAATTTGGTTATGGTGTAGGGGAAAATGTATGTCAACTTGTCTTCGGGAGATTTTATTATCTATTTACTTTATTTAGCCTGATCGCTGGAACAATTCTCATTCTTAACAGTGGGCTAAAATATAGGTTAATTACTGTGCTTACACCAAGAACACTACTGTTATTCCCCACACTTCTATTGTTCCACTTCTTCCCAATTTTGCCAGTGTAATCACATATTTTAAATCTGATAAGCCTATTTGTGTCTTTGAAAATGAATTAAATGAGGCTATGTATTGTTGAAGCCACCCATGGACAGTTTTAAATAACTCATACAAATAAGAATTGGACATTTAACGTCCGTCGTTAAATGAAGACCAAGGTGCAGCGTGGTAGGCGTACATTTTCTTTAATAAAAAAAAACTATAAACAACTCAACGAACGTAAAGCTAGGAGTGCAACACACAAAGACAAGATCCCACAACAGAAGGTGGGAAAAAAGGCTGCCTAAGTATGATCCCCAATCAGAGACAACGATAGACAGCTGCCTCTGATTGGGAACCATACTCGGCCAACAAAGAAATATAAACATAGATTTCCCACCCTAGTCACAACCTGACCTACCAAATAGAGATTTTAAAGGATCTCTAAGGTCAGGGCATGACAGTACCCCCCTAGGTGCGGACTCCCGGCCGCCCCCTATAGGGGAGGGGAGGCTCTGAACCGGGAACCACTGCCGGAGCGGCCGGGAGTCCCCGCCGGCTTCTGTGGAACTGGCTGAACCGGGAACCACTGCCGGAGGCTCCGGACTGCAGATCATCGCCGGAGGCTCCGGACTGGGAACCCACACTGGAGGTTCCGGACTGCAGCTCATCGCTGAAGACTCCGGACTGCGGAATGTCGCTGGAGGGTCCGGACTGCGGACCATCGCTGGAGGCTCCGCACTGGGCACCGTCGCTGGAGGCTCCGGACTGGAGACCGTCGCTGCAGGCTCCTTACCATGGATCATCAATACAGGCTCCGGGCCATGGATCATCACTGGTGGCTTCGTGCCATGGATTACCACTACAGGATCCGGGCCATGGATCGTCACTGGAGGTTTCATGCCATGGATCCTCACTGGAGGCTCCGGGCCATGGATTATCACTGGAGGCTTCGTGCCATGGATCATCACTACAGGCTCCGGGCCATGGATCATCACTGGAGGCTTCGTACGTGGAGCCGGAACAGGTCTCACTGGACTGAGGAGACGTATTGGAAGCCTGGTGCGTGGAGCTGCCACAACGCGTCCTGGCTGGATACCCACTTTAGCTCAGTGAGTGTGGAGAGCTGGCACTGGACGCACTGGGCTATGAAGGCGCACTGGAGTCATAGTGCGTAGTGCCGGCAAAGGATATACTGGGCCGTGGAGGTGCACTGGAGGTCTGGAGTGTAGAGCTGGCACAACGTGTCCTGGCTGAATCCCCCCTGTAGCATGGCAAGTGCGGGGAGCTGGCACAGGCCGCACTGGAGTCATAGTGCTTAGAGCAGGCGCAGGATATGCAGGGCCGTGGAGGCGCACTGAAGGTCTGGAGTGTAGAGCTGGCACAATGAATCTGGCTGAATCCCCCCTGTAGCACGGCAAGTGCAGGGGGGCTGGCACAGGCCGTACTGGGTTGGCGAGTGCTGGCGAACTGTGGGATACCGTGCATAGGATATCCTGGGCCGAAGAGACGCACCTGAGGCCAGGAGCGCTGAGCCAGTGTAACGGATGTGAAACGGCTAGCTAGTCAGTGGTGGTGCGCGCTAAGTAGTGTTTCAATCGGTGACGTCACTTGCTCTGAGACCTTAAAGTAGTGGTTCCCCTTGCTCTGCAGGGGCCGCGGCTTTTGTGGAGCGATGGGTAATGATGCTTCGTGGGTGACTGTTGTTGATGTGTGCAGAGGGTCCCTGGTTCGCGCCCGGGTATGAGCGAGGGGACGGTCTAAAGTTATACTGTTATACCGGCACAATCTGTCCTGGCTAAATGCCCACTCTAGCACGACAACTGCGGGTACCTTGCACAGAGCGCACTGGGCTGTGGATGCACACTGAAGGCATGGTGCGCAGAACCGGATAAAACGGTGCTTGACCACGGTAAGCATGGGGAGTTGGCTCAGGTCTGAACCCTGACTCCGCCAATCTCCCTGTGTGCCCCACCCCAAGAGGGCTGCCTCTCGTGCTTGCTTTGTTGGTTTAACTCCTCGTAACGTCGCCGTTCCGCTTTCACTGCCTCCATCTGCTCCTTCGGATGGCGATACTCCCCGGACCTTGTCCAGGATTTCCTCCCAGGTCCAGTCCTCCTGACCATGCTGCTTGGTCTGTTGGTGGTGAGATCTTCTGTAACGTCCGTCGTTAAATGAAGACCAAGGTGCAGCGTGGTAGGCATACATTTGATTTAATTTTAAATTGTGCACAAGCTAGGCAGAGATGGTAGGAGGACTCACAACTCATAAACACATCATATTTTGTCTATGTAGAGTAAGATGATGGCAAGGATCTTCAACTAGTAGGCATAAACCATCTGAATATTGATATTCGATTATTCTTGAAGGCTGGGTGATTTTGAGAAAAAAAGTATTGTTATAACAAGAACATTTTCAAACACCAAGCACTTGGGAAACATTGATCAGGGGTGGCCAACCCTCCTGTAGAGCAAGCAAGATTTTCTTCCAGCCCTATTTCAAATGACAAAATCCAAAATGTCTTACCTTGAAAGCAGTCCACTGCCATCAACCATTAATTGTCGTATTTCCTGTGCAGAGCCAGGTTTAGCACTAACACGTCAGCTTTCCTAGGTGTCTGGCTAGACTGCAAACTCTCCTTCCAGACTCACATCAAACATCTCCAATCAAAAATCAAATCCAGAGTCGGCTTTCTATTCCGCAACAAAGCCTCCTTCACTCACGCTGCCAAGCTTACCTAGTAAAACTGACTATCCTACCGATCCTCGACTTCGGCGATGTCATCTACAAAATGGCTTCCAACACTCTACTCAGCAAACTGGATGCAGTCTATCACAGTGCCATCCGTTTTGTCACTAAAGCACCTTATACCACCCACCACTGCGACTTGTATGCTCTAGTCGGCTGGCCCTCACTACATATTCGTCGCCAGACCCACTGGCTCCAGGTCATTTACAAGTCCATGCTAGGTAAAGCTCCGCCTTATCTCAGTTCACTGGTCACGATGGCAACACCCATCCGTAGCACGCGCTCCAGCAGGTGTATCTCACTGATCATCCCTAAAGCCAACACCTCATTTGGCCGCCTTTCGTTCCAGTACTCTGCTGCCTGTGACTGGAACGAATTGCAAAAATCGCTGAAGTTGGAGACTTTTATCTCCCTCACCAACTTCAAACATCAGCTATCCGAGCAGCTAACCGATCGCTGCAGCTGTACATAGTCTATAGGTAAATAGCTCACCCTTTTTCACCTGCCTCATTCCCATACTGTTTTTATTTATTTACTTTTCTGCTCTTTTGCACACCAATATCACCAATATCTCTACCTGTACATGCCCATCTGATCATTTATCACTCCAGTGTTAATCTGCAAAATTGTATTATTCGCCTACCTCCTCATGCCTTTTGCACACATTGTATATAGATTGCCCATTTTTTCTACTGTGTTATTGACTTGCTAATTGTTTACTCCATGTGTAACTCTGTTGTCTGTTCACACTGCTATGCTTTATCTTGGCCAGGTCGCAGTTGCAAATGAGAACTTGTTCTCAACTAGCCTACCTGGTTAAATAAAGGTGAAATAAATAAAAAATAAAAAAATAAAATTCCACCTGAGAACAGAGATCAGTCCCTACTTCCAACCATCCCACTGTTTCTTCCCATTTGCCTGTCTCCCCATCTCATGTAATTACTGTCTGAATAAAGTGTCAAACCACCCAAAAAATGTTTTAAAAAATATTAGCATACTTAAAATGTCATCCCCCAAAGTAACAAAGCTTTCACATTTTGAGTGTTGATTTATTGTTCAAAACATGCTGAATACACCTGACCTGTGTTTTGTATTTGTTTTATTTTCCAGCCTGGTAATAGGCCTAAGCAATGTCAAAATACATAGAATGGCAGGAAATTAGCTTTAAAACAGTAACATTTTACTGGGGGAAGACCCTCAGATCCCCTGTCTAGGGGTTGTGCCAGGGGGAAATGAAATTCATAGAGCAACTGTCACTCCAAGCTTTCTTCAAAAGTTGTCAGCCCTGTCTCAATGGCAATGTCGGTGCTAAAATGTATCCACGATTAGTCCTCTATCTATCTCTATGACAATAGGCACAACTCTGATGTAAAGTTTTTTTTTTTTTTTCAAAGTTGCCGAAATGCCAATTTCGTCCACTTATATCAGTGGATTTGTAATAACCGAATTATTACAAAACGCCTATTCGATTAAATAAGCCCCAAATAGCGATTGAGCAATAACAAATGTTGTTGACCAAATTCGACACTCATTGACCTCCATACAAAACTTATTTTCTTGGACAGATTTTTGGCGGAGTACAACCTCTCGCTTCGCCTCTTCCTCTTTGGATAAACAATACATTCTTGTGGATATTTTGTCCCAAATGTCAGCTGAAGGACAAACCACACAGCATACCAGTAAAGTAAGTTCAAATGTAATTGTATTCAACGTTCTGGTTTGTAAGGAACATTTACACGATTTTGCAAGCATTCGTTTCATGTTGTATACCAATTAATTATGTATTTACAGCTGGATTAATCAGACTATGGCCTCCGTTAGTACCTACAAAAAGACGCTGATGCAATGCCTTCTATTCTCTACAAATGACTGTCCAATACGAGTTCTCCACGTTTAGTGATTTTTTAAAGACGTCAATTCCCATGCACCACCAGGAGTTGGACGTCACCAGGAAGTACCCGTAGTCAGAAATATTTGGTTGAGTTTTGTTGTTGTTGTCCAGCAAAGGTAGGTGTTTCTGAGTTTCTATGAAATAGAGTTATGCCCAAACACTATAATTGAATACTTCAAACATTAGCACATGTACTGCGTGTTCGCTATTTATCTACATAGCATGTCAAAAGAGAACTTAGCCTAGATAGTAATGGAAGCAACCCTGCCAAGTGAACTATGACCCATATTCATTGTAAGTTGCCCGCGGCTGTCATTGAATAGATTTATATTGTACAAAACCCGTTATCAACCTATATTGACTGCACAGTAGCATGTAACAAAATGTAAATAATATATATAGTTAATAAAGGTGTTCAAATGATGTAATTGTTATGATGGGTTAACCGCACACTGTCACACTGAATAGCATGTTCATTACATCACATAAAATACATTAGAACACCCATCTTTCAACAGCAGTTGCATTCATGGCGCTTGCTGGTGTGCGTGTCATCGAACTTGCGGGCCTGGCCCCAGCGCCCTTTTGCGGCATGATTCTGGCTGACTTTGGCGCCAAGGTGATCCGAGTGGACCGGACCAAGGTTGCAATGGCAATGGACACGCAGGCTCGAGGCAAGCGCTCGGTGGCGATCAACCTGAAGAGCCCAGAGGGAGTAGCTGTGCTGAAAAGACTCTGCAGTCAATCAGATGTCCTCCTTGAGCCCTTCCGCAAAGGTCAGATATGTTCATATTTGGCCTTCTTTGAATATTTCAGTTACTGAATTGTGAAAATGCCCCCTTAAAGACTAGATATATGGGGTGATTGAATGCCACTCTATTCTGTAGAAACGTGGTCAATTATTGACAGGTGATAAGAGATGAGAGTCAGGGTTAAAGGTATCAACTATTTACTAAATGAAGAGAGCAACATTACATGTCCACCACGGCCTGATTGGGAGTGGATGTACTATACAGTGTAAGAAAATGCATTTGTATGCACCAGCTGGTGTTGGCCAAGTCATAAATAAGGAAAGGATTCCCATACACAGTTTGATTGTTCCCACATGTATTCTGCCCAAAACACATGTAAAAGTGAAACGTGTGATGGAACTATAAGCCTTTGACGCATTATTGGTTTATCCATAGACCGCAATGCGTAGACCAGTGCATTTTATTTTCAGCTCAGAAATCAAAATGGAATAATTTCATACTGGATTCGGAGGGACATCTTCCAAGTGTGCAGTGCACTTGGGATACATTCCAATGTATAGTATCAGAAATTGTACCATCAATTCATAAAAGGAGACTCCTCCTTGCTAATCAAGGGAACAATCTTAGCGCTTTATTTTCATGAAGAAGCCTCCTTTAAAAAAATAAAAAAGAATCATAGTTGTCCAAAAACAAATGTAGTCCACTGTTTTCCCTATTAAATGGGTCAAAGCAGCCATTCCTAAACACTGTAATTAAAACCAGAGTGAAATCAATTGCTCTCATCTGGTCTACTTCTGTGCTGGGTTACAATGTGAGTTTCTCTCCTCCTGTGGTGTAAAAAAGGTTAAGCTCTTTGCTCAGGTTAAATGCAGAAGACACATACAGGCCATGGGAGAACTGGGACATTTCCAGTTTCCAGGAATTGTGTACAGATTGTTGCGACATGGGGCCGTGCATTATAATGCTGAAATATAACGTGATAGCGCAGGTGAATGGCATGACAATGGGCCTCAGGATCTCGGCACAATATCTGTGCATTCAAATTGCCGTTGATAAAATGCAATTGTGTTCGCTGTCCATAGCTTATGCCTGCCCATACCATAACCCCACCACCACCATGTGGCACTCTGTTCAGAACATTGACCGCTCGCTCACACGACGCCATCTCCAGCGTACCAGTAGCCATCGAACGTGAGCATTTGCCCACTGAAGTCGGTTACGACGCCAAACTGCAGTTAGGTCAAGACCATGGTGAGGATGACAAGTACGCAGATGAGCTTGCCTGAGACGGCTTCATCAGCATTCCAGGTGGCTGGTCTTAGATGATCCCACAGTTGAAGAAGCTGAATGTGGAGTGCCTGGGCTGGCGTGGTTACACATGGTCAGTGGTTCTGAGGCTGCTTGGATGTACTGCGAAATTCTCTAAAACAACGTTGGTAGTGGAAAAAAAACGTTACATTTTCTGGCAATTTTCTGGACGTTCCTGCAGTCAGCATGCCAATTGCACGCTCCCCCACGCTTGAGACATATCTGGCATTGTGTTTTGTGATAAAACGGTACATTTTTAGAGGGGTCTTCTATTGTCCCCAGCACAAGGTGGACCTATGTAATGATCATGCTGTTTAATCAGCTTCTTGATATGCCACACCTGTCCGATGGATGGATTATCTTGGCAAAGGAGAAATGCGGGGATCTTTTATTTCAACTCATGAAACATGGGACCAACGTGTTTTTATATTTTTGTTCAGTATATAATTGTCATTTTGTCAGGCTTGCCTTTCCAAATAGAATTGAATCTTTTTTGCTCATATAATTAAAAAAAACACCTTGCTTAGTGTCTGATAGCCACTCCTATAAAAATGGTAGCCTAAAACATCCTAATAAAGGACCTTTTGAGTACATCAAAATGGTTTGATATACCTCAACTGGTATGCCATCCAGCCCTGGAGTTTTCCCAGATTTAAAGGCTTTAATTGCATGAAGAAGTTCCTCTAATTTGTCCTTCACATTAGTCTTTCTGTACAGCTGTTAATTTTACACTTTTAACAGAACAAATATTCAGTTCGTGGAGATGGGAGGATCCTGAAATGAGAACAACATATGCTTAAAGTACTTTGCTTCCTCTTTCAAAATATAGTTTGGTGATTCATTTGTAACAAGTTTCTGTACATTTTTGGTAGTATTTCTGTTGAATGTGAGCTGTACTTACTTTCCCACTTCCATCAATTCAGCTGGTGGCTGTATTGAAAGGACATTTTTTCCCAGGGTTTGCACTGGTTGGTGTGTCTGATGGTCATGAGTGCAGGGTCTATAGAAAGAAATAGACTGTGCCAGACAGTGTCCCTGGACCAACCTCAACTACATGGTTTGCAAGAAGCTTCAGGCTTTATTTGCTTTGTGGTGCATTGTCTTCTGTTTCTGTGGATGTGGTTTAAGTGTTTGGTGTTGAATAAGCTGTGACTGGCTAATGGTACACTTTGTTACGCCTCTGTACTTTTATTCCTAATTTGAAGGTAAAGTCTGTTCCTCTCCTTTAACTGTGTGTTTCTGTGTAGGAGTTATGGAGAAGCTGGGCCTGGGTCCAGAGGAGCTACTGAAGGAGAACCCTCGTCTGATCTACGCACGCCTCACTGGCTACGGCCAGAGTGGAGCCTATGCCAAGGCTGCTGGTCACGACATCAACTACCTCGCCATGTCAGGTAGAAACAACTTGACATTACGTCCATCAACAGCTTCAGTTGAAAATCAGATCTAGAAATACACACTATTCAATGGCATATTAGTTAGGACTGATAGCACTACAGTTACTGAATGGTCTCGATGGCAACCATCTATGTGTCTGCACGAGTACTGTGCCATTTTTGCATCCCTTTTGATATTGTAAATATAAATTGTGCACCCCTATTGCATTTTAAAACCATGTTCTATTAAAGTAAGTTCCCTTTAACCTCTCTGGGATTTGTGGGACAGCCAGTGAAATTGCAGGGCGTCAAATTCAAACAGAAATCTCATAATTAAAATTCCTCAAACATACAAGTATTATACACCATTTTAAAGATAAACCTCTTGTTAATCCCACCACCGTGTCCAATTTCAAAGGCTTTACGGTGAAAGCACACCATGTGATTGTTAGGACAGCGCCTAGCCACAAAAAAACACAGACATTTTCCAGCCAAGGAGATTTACATTTACATTACATTTAAGTCATTTAGCAGACGCTCTTATCCAGAGCGACTTACAAATTGGTGCATTCACCTTATGACATCCAGTGGAACAGCCACTTTACAATAGTGCATCTAAATATTTTAAGGGGGGGGAGAAGGATTACTTTATCCTATCCTAGGTATTCCTTAAAGAGGTGGGGTTTCAGGTGTCTCCGGAAGGTGGTGATTGACTCCGCTGTCCTGGCGTCGTGAGGGAGTTTGTTCCACCATTGTGGGGCCAGAGCAGCGAACAGTTTTGACTGGGCTGAGCAGGAACTGTACTTCCTCAGTGGTAGGGAGGCGAGCAGGCCAGAGGTGGATGAACGCAGTGCCCTTGTTTGGGTGTAGGGCCTGATCAGAGCCTGGAGGTACTGAGGTGCCATTCCCCTCACAGCTCCGTAGTCAAGCACCATGGTCTTGTAGCGGATGCGAGCTTCAACTGGAAGCCAGTGGAGAGAGGAGGAGCGGGGTGATGTGAGAGAACTTGGGAAGGTTGAACACCAGACGGGCTGCGGCGTTCTGGATGAGTTGTAGGGGTTTAATGGCACAGGCAGGGAGCCCAGCCAACAGCGAGTTGCAGTAATCCAGACGGGAGATGACAAGTGCCTGGATTAGGACCTGCGCCACTTCCTGTGTGAGGCAGGGTCGTACTCTGCGGATGTTGTAGAGCATGAACCTACAGGAACGGGCCACCGCCTTGATGTTAGTTGAGAACGACAGGGTGTTGTCCAGGATCACGCCAAGGTTCTTAGCGCTCTGGGAGGAGGACACAATGGAGTTGTCAACCGTGATGGCGAGATCATGGAACGGGCAGTCCTTCCCCGGGAGGAAGAGCAGCTCCGTCTTGCCGAGGTTCAGCTTGAGGTGGTGATCCGTCATCCACACTGATATGTCTGCCAGACATGCAGAGATGCGATTCGCCACCTGGTCATCAGAAGGGGGAAAGGAGAAGATTAATTGTGTGTCGTCTGCATAGCAATGATAGGAGAGACCATGTGAGGTTATGACAGAGCCAAGTGACTTGGTGTATAGCGAGAATAGGAGAGGGCCTAGAACAGAGCCCTGGGTACACCAGTGGTGAGAGCGCGTGGTGAGGAGACAGATTCTCGCCACGCCACCTGGTAAGAGCGACCTGTCAGGTAGGACGCAATCCAAGCGTGGGCCGCGCCGGAGATGCCCAACTCGGAGAGGGTGGAGAGGAGGATCTGATGGTTCACAGTATCGAAGGCAGCCGATAGGTCTAGAAGGATGAGAGCAGAGGAGAGAGAGTTAGCTTTAGCAGTGCGGAGCGCCTCCGTGATACAGAGAAGAGCAGTCTCAGTTGAATGACTAGTCTTGAAACCTGACTGATTTGGATCAAGAAGGTCATTCTGAGAGGGATAGCGGGAGAGCTGGCCAAGGACGGCACGTTCAAGAGTTTTGGAGAGAAAAGAAAGAAGGGATACTGGTCTGTAGTTGTTGACATCGGAGGGATCAAGTGTAGGTTTTTTCAGAAGGGTGCAACTCTCGCTCTCTTGAAGACGGAAGGGACGTAGCCAGCGGTCAGGGATGAGTTGATGAGCGAGGTGAGGTAAGGGAGAAGGTCTCCGGAAATGGTCTGAAGAAGAGAGGAGGGGATAGGGTCGAGCGGGCAGGTTGTTGGGCGGCCGGCCGTCACAAGACGCGAGATTTCATCTGGAGAGAGAGGGGAGAAAGAGGTCAGAGCACAGGGTAGGGCAGTGTGAGCAGAACCAGCGGTGTCGTTTGACTTAGCAAACGAGGATCGGATGTCGTCGACCTTCTTTTCAAAATGGTTGACGAAGTCATCTGCAGAGAGGGAGGGGGGGGGGGGATTCAGGAGGGAGGAGAAGGTGGCAAAGAGCTTCCTAGGGTTAGAGGCAGATGCTTGGAATTTAGAGTGGTAGAAAGTGGCTTTAGCAGCAGAGACAGAGGAGGAAAATGTAGAGAGGAGGGAGTGAAAGGATGCCAGGTCCGCAGGGAGGCGAGTTTTCCTCCATTTCCGCTCGGCTGCCCGGAGCCCTGTTCTGTGAGCTCGCAATGAGTCGTCGAGCCACGGAGCGGGAGCCGGCCTGGAGGATAGGGGACATAGAGAGTCAAAGGATGCAGAAAGGGAGGAGAGGAGGGTTGAGGAGGCAGAATCAGGAGATAGGTTGGAGAAGGTTTGAGCAGAGGGAAGAGATGATAGGATGGAAGAGGAGAGAGTAGCGGGGGAGAGAGAGCGAAGGTTGGGACGGCGCGATACCATCCAGTAGGGGCAGTGTGGGAAGTGTTGGATGAGAGCGAGAGGGAAAAGGATACAAGGTAGTGGTCGGAGACTTGGAGGGGAGTTGCAATGAGGTTAGTGGAAGAACAGCATCTAGTAAAGATGAGGTCGAGCGTATTGCCTTCCTTGTGAGTAGGGGGAAGGTGAGAGGGTGAGGTCAAAGAGGAGAGGAGTGGAAAGAAGGAGGCAGAGAGGAATGAGTCAAAGGTAGACGTGGGGAGGTTAAAGTCGCCCAGAACTGTGAGAGGTGAGCCGTCCTCAGGAAAGGAGCTTATCAAGGCATCAAGCTCATTGATGAACTCTCCGAGGGGACCTGGAGGGCGATAAATGATAAGGATGTTAAGCTTGAAAGGGCTGGTAACTATGACAGCATGAAATTCAAAGGAGGCGATCGACAGATGGGTAAGGGGAGAAAGAGAGAAATGGAGAGATGGCTCACAAAAGTCATAAATAGCGATTAAATTAATCACTAACCTTTGTTCTTCATCTGGTGGCACTCCCAGGACTACATGTTACACAATAAATGTTTGTTTTGTTCAATGAAGTCCCTCTTTATGTCCAAAAACCTCAGTTTAAATTGGTGCGTTATGTTCAGTAATGCATTGTCTCAAATACCATCCGGCCATTTGAAATAGCAGAGAGCCAAATCAAATTACAGAAATACTTATCATAAATATTGAAAGATACAAGTGTTATGCTTAGGATTAAAGAATCTTCTTGTTAATCCAGCCACTATGTCAGATTTCAAAAAGGCTTTACCACGAAAGCTAACCATACTACACTGCTCAAAAAAATAAAGGGAACACTAAAATAACACATCCTAGATCTGAATGAATGAAATATTCTTATTAAATACTTTTCTTTACATAGTTGAATGCGCTGACAACAAAATCACACAAATTGTCAATGGAACTCAAATTTATCAACCCATGGAGGTCTGGATTTGGAGTCGCACTCAAAATTAGAGTGGAAAACCACACTACAGGCTGATCCAACTTTGATGTAATGTCCTTAAAACAAGTCAAAATGAGGCTCAGTTGTGTGTGTGTGTGTGTGTGTGTGTGTGTGTGGCCTCCACGTGCCTGTATGACCTCCCTACAATGCCTGGGCATGCTCCTGATGAGGTGGCGGATGGTCTCCTGAGGGATCTCCTCCCAGACCTGGACTAAAGCATCCGCCAACTCCTGGACAGTCTGTGGTGCAATGTGGCATTGGTGGATGGAGCGAGACATGATGTCCCAGATGTGCTCAATTGGATTCAGGTCTGGGGAACGGGCGGGCCAGTCCATAGCATCAATGCCTTCCTCTTGCAGGAACTGCTGACACACTCTAGCCACATGAGATCTAGCATTGTCTTGCATTAGGAGGAACCCAGGGCTAACCGCACCAGCATATGGTCTCACAAGGGGTCTGAGGATCTCATCTCGGTACCTAATGGCAGTCGGGCTACCTCTGGTGAGCACATGGAGGGCTGTGCGGCCCCCAAAGAAATGCCACCCTGGAGTTTTCCCAAATTTAAAGGCTTTAATTGCATGAAGAAGTTCCTCTAATTTGTCCTTCACACCATGACTGAGTTGTTGCCCTCCTACGGCCTCCTCCACATCTCCTGATGTACTGGCCTGTCTCCTGGTAGCGCCTCCATGCTCTGGACAATACGGTGACAGACACAGCAAACCTTCTTGCCACAGCTCACACTGATGTGCCATCCTGGATGAGCTGCACTACCTGAGCAACTTGTGTGGGTTGTAGACTCTGTCTCATGCTACCACTAGAGTGAAAGCACCGCCAGCATTCAAAAGTGACCAAAACATCAGCCAGGAAGCATAGGAACTGAGAAGTGGTCTGTGGTCCCCACCTACAGAACCACTCCTTTATTGGGGTGTCTTGCTAATTGCCTATAATTTCCACCTGATGTCTATTCCATGTGCACAACAGCATGTGACATTTATTGTCAATCAGTGTTGCTTCCTAAGTGGACAGTTTCATTTCACAGAAGTGTGATTGACTTGGAGTTACATTGTGTTGTGTTCCCTTTAATTTTTGAGCAGTGTGTTATCTGAGGATAGCACCCCATCAAACAAACACAGACAATCCTATTTCATCCCGACAGGCGCGACACAAAACTCAGAAATAATGATTCATGCCTTACCTTTTGAAGATCTTCTTTTGTTGGCACTCCAATATGTCCCATATTGGTCCTTTGATTAAGTCCATCGTTATATCTCCAAAATGTCAATGTTTTTGGCACGTTTGATCCAGAAAAACACCAGTTCCAACTTGCGCAACATAACTACAAAATATCTACCTGTAATCTTTGTCCAAACATTTCAAACAACTTTCCTAATACAACTTTAGATATTTTTTACGTAAATAATTGATCAAATTTAAGACGGGATAAACTGCGTTCAATAGCGGATAAAAACAAAGTGGACTAAATTAGGAAAACACTGTTGGCAGCAGTTTCCAATATACAGCAGATAGTTTCTACTTCAATGCAACTCAAACATGACGCAATGGATATCCCAGTGGCACATCTAATCCCTGATTGTCTGCGAGTGGATTACAAACCCAAATGTGTAGAACGCGGGGAATCAGACAGACCTAAAAAATTATGTAAGAACTAACTTCCCTTACCCACCACCTTACTGATCAACGCCCAGTCAGCGAGGGTAAAAGTCTGATGAGCTGTCAGCGACTCTGCGCTTCCAACATGAATAGTGGGAGGCCTGTTTGCTGCCGTTTACTGAGACTTGGCTGGATGACAGAGTCCCGGACAGGGAAGTCGGCCGGCTTCACACTGGTCAGAGCGGACTGATCTGACCGTCACAGGGAAACATCACGGTGGTGGCATCTGCCTGCTTGTCAGGGACCAGTGGTGTAGATTGATCCTGGTAAGAGAGCGACTCGGTACCCCCGACATTGTACTGTGTACATTCAACCGAAAGCTAATACAGCAAAGGCATCAGAGATTATTTATCTGTCACAGAAACTGGAATCCATCTCCCCGACACAACCAAAGTACATTTTAGGGGATTTTAACAACTGCACTTTGCACAAGGTCCTACGAACGTACCAACAGTATGTGAAATGTCACACCAGGAAAAATAAGACTCGGAATTTGTGCTATGGGACAATACCAAATGCTTTCTCTGCCACCACCAGACCTACACTGGGGACATCAGACCACAATGTTGTCTACCTTCGGCCAACCGACTGTTTGCTCCTGGAGAGGGAGAAACCTACAGTTAAAACTGTCCTCATCTGGAACGACAATAGTATCACTCGTCTCCAAGGGTGTTTTGAATGTACTATGTGAGAGGTATGAGGACAGCAGCTCTGATCTTAACAAACTCACACATAGTCTGAAACAATGTAAACTTCTGTGTTGAGTCAATTGTGCCTACTAAAACCTGTAAAATTGAGAGTATTAACTTTTGTATTGCTTGTTGGTTTGGCAATGCCACTGTCAGCCAGAAAAATATGCAGAGAAGGATTATCACCACAGGTAGCTTGGATGAGATCTGTAAGGTCAGGCCCTCAGCAAGGCTCACAATTATTTAGACCCAAGCCATCCCCTGGTCCTTCTGTAGCTCAGTTGGTAGAGCATGGCGCTTGTAACGCCAGGGTAGTGGGTTCGATTCCCGGGACCACCCCTTCGAATGTATGCACACATGACTGTAAGTCGCTTTGGATAAAAGCGTCTGCTAAATGGCATATATTATTATTATATATTACCTGAACTTTGAACTACTCCCCTCTGGGTGCAGGTGTAGGGCACCCCGGAAGGAAAACGGAACTAGACAATCATTTGTGCCAGGTGTGATATCCCTCCTAAACAGCTCGGGCTAATGCTCCTATTGACCCAGTAAGGGCAGCAGGCTAGTCTCTTATTTAGTGGTATGTTATGAATGTTGTATTGTAAATTTGTTTTCTACTGTATTAAATTCTACTTAGTGTACATGATACTGCAACAAAATTTCCTCATGGGGAGGGACAATAGTCAGTAATTAAGTTTGCATTTTTACATTAATACAAAGTAAACATCTTTGTCGATACAATAGCCTACTTTGTATGGGTGCATTTTTTGAATCTTTCTCAATCTAATACTTATTGCATTTACTGAATTATTGTTTAAGTACTATTTTTTTCTTCATTTTGTGCCACTTTGAAGGGTGGAGCCGTGCTTCAAGAAGTTTCATGACATGTTGTAGGCTAAATACAAACACTGTCCTACAAATCTTACAGGGAAATTGGGTTTTGAAATACTTTGGGTATTGTCCTCTGGTCACATTTATGATTATTTAAAAATATATATTGTGGTAGACCAGGGGTTTGGTCAAGATGTTTACACAGACCAGACACGGACTGTGTATGATTAGTTCTGTTTCAAGGGTGTTTATTAAATAAGAAATCAACAGAAAAGGATAGGTCTCCCCCATGAGACCCTCTCCGGGATACCGTCTTCGGGCTCCGGGTCTTGCTGTATCCTGTCGGCCACCGTCTCCAACTACACGGATGTCACCTTATTTCCCCCAGTCCTCCTCTGTGTGCTGCCCTTCTGGCAGCTTTATGGGACTTGTACAGCTGGTGAGCAATCAGCCCTTGATTACTCAACAAGGGCACTGCGTTCATCCACCTCTGGCCTGCTCGCCTCCCTACCACTGAGGTACAGGCGTGCCCAGTCAAAACTGTTCCTGCTCTGGCTCCCCCATGGTGGAACACACTCCCTCACGTTACGTAGGACTCCGTCTGTCATCAGGCCTTCCGAGACACCTGAAACCCCCCCTTTAAGGAATACCTAGGATAGGATAAAGTAATCCTTCTCACCCCCTTAAAAAAGATTTCTGTTAAAAGGGGTTCCACTGGATGTCATAAGATGAATGCACCAATTTGTATGTCTCCCTTCTTAAATATAAATGGTAAATTACTCACCACTCCACAATCAGCCCCGTTTCCATGCTTGCCCCTGGCCTGGTACACAGCAGAAATCGCCTCGTTATGTATAGCTCCATCTGTCAAGGCCTAAGAACCACCTGGTAACTCGATTGCTCTGTTGGGGAGGGGACTGTCCTTTCCCCTGTCTCCCTTCCAGACCAGGGGAGCATGGTCTGTGACCAGGGTAAAGTGGGTACCTAACAGGTAATACTTGAGTGTCTAGCGCCCACTTCATCACTAGACACTTTTTCTCAAAAATTGAGTACATTTTCTCTCTAGGTACCAGCTTTCTGCTGATGTACATGGGGTGCTCCTCCCCATCGTATCTGGGACAGAACGGCGCCTAGTCCCGTATCACACGCATCCATCTGGACCACCATCGACACCTGAAAATCGGGCATTACGAGATTCGGATGGGAGCACAGAGCTTTCTTCAGACAGCTGAATGCTGCTTCTGTCTCTGTATTTTCATGAGGTGGGCCCTGGTTAGATCGGCGAGGGGGAAGCTATAGCCGCAAAGTTGGGGATAAATCATATAGTATCCTGCCAGTCCCAGGAAGGACTTGACCTGTGTCTTGGTGCGTGGAACGGGCCAGTCGCGTACTGTGTGAACCATCCTCTCCTGGGGCTTGATGTTCCCCCCGTCCGATCAAATACCCCAGGTACTCCACCTCCTCAACCTAGTTTGCATTTCTTTGGGTTCGCTGTCAACCCGGCTCGTCTGAGCGCATCCAGCACCGCCTGGAGGCGCGTCAAGTGCTCTTCCCAACCTTGGCGGTGGATGATGATGTCATCCAAATAGGCCGCTGCGTACTGCTGGTGGGGTCGAAGTAATAATATAATAATATATGCCATTTAGCAGACACTTTTATCCAAAGCGACTTACAGTCATGTGTGCATACATTCTGTATGGGTGGGGAATCGAACCCACTACCCTGGCGTTACAAGCGCCATGCTCTACCAACTGAGCTACAGAAGGACCAGTACTTTGTTCACCAGCCGTTGGAATGTGGGCGGGGCTCCGTGGATACCGAACGGGAGCACCCGGTACTGAAACAACCCGTCTGGTGTCGAAAACGCTGTCTTCTCCCGGGAGGAGGCTGCCAACGGTACCTGCCAATATCCTTTGGTCAGGTCAAGGGTGCTGATGTACTGGGCGATGTACTCTGTCGATGAGCTCGTCCACCCTCGGCATGGGATATGCGTCGAACAAGCTGATACCGTTCACCCTCCGGAAATCGTTACAGAAGCGGAGGCTACTGTCCAGTTTGGGCACCAATATGATGGGGCTGCACCATGCACCGTGGGACTCTTCAACAACCCGCATCCTCAGCATAGCCTCAACTTCCTGTTTCACAACCTTCCTTCGGACCTACGGAATCCGATATGGCCTCTTTCTTACCGTTTCGCCGGGCCGGGTACGGCTGTGGTGTTCAATGAGGGTCGTGCGGCCCAGCTTGTCAGAGAATTCCGCTGTGTTCCGATCGACAAGCTCTCTGAGCTCTTGCTTCTGGGCCGGGTCGAGGTCTTCATTGCTCGGGACCTCCACTGGTACCGTTGGCATTCTGGGTCCCGACCATAACACGGCCAAGGCTGTCCTCTCGTGCCACTTCTTCAACAGGTTCATGTGATAAATCTGAGGTTTCCGTCTCCCGGTTGCCGTACACGGTAATCGACAGGCCCCAGCTTCTCGACCACCTCGTATGGCTGCTTGGCCTCCTCCCGTAGAGGAGTTTGAACGGGGAAAACGCAGTGGAGGATTGGGGGTACTTCTCGATCACGATGTTGGTCCATACGGTTGGATACCGCTTTGTCACCGTGAACACAGGAAATGGACACCCCCTACCCCTTTCGGTCTCCTGGCTCAGCAGGCTCGTGGTTACGAGTGTAACCATACTTCTGGAGTACAATAGTGCTTCTGTGTCGTGTCAGTCAACCTTCACCGGGACCATGGTTGCAGTTGATTCGGGGTGTGCCCAACAGGAGGTGACAGTTCACGGCGTGACCCACCTCGCCTCCAGGGCTTGCTGATGGCCCGAGTCCTCTCGACCCGAGCAATGCCAGGCAATATGCCCCGGGAGCCACACTCAAAACACCTCCTTTGGTCTCCTTCTACCTGGGGTCGTCGGTGGCGGGCCGACCCTACCCCAGCCGTCTCTCCACGGGTTTGCGGTCCTTTGGCCCTGCCGACTGTCGGTTCGGGGTACACAGCGGTGGGGCTGTCCTTCCTTCCCCTCAAACTGGTCGCCGACTCTGCCCGGCTCCCACTCAGCAGGGCCTGAGTGTTCTGATCCGTCTCCACTGCTTTCAGGAGGCCCTCCAAGGTCTGGGGTGCGCATAGGCTCGCTTCCCTCTTCATGTTGTGGGGTAGCGCCCGTAAGAAGCGATCCAGGACAAAGTGGTCCTGGATGGAGAGGGTGGATACATCGGTTGGTAGCCATGTCCTAGTAACCCTCAGTAGGTCGCTCATCTGGGCTCGGGGGATGCATCGGCTACGAACCTCCAGTCGTGGAACCGTTGAGCCCGATGGGCCAGGCTGTACCCGTTCCCCGCCTGTTCATCATTCAGGTCCCAATACGCCTTTTGGGTATTCCCAGAGAGGAACGGGGCCAGCAGACTCGCCCACTTCGGCCTTGGCCATCCTTCCTGTAGAGCTGTCCGTTCAAACGTACAGAGGTAGGTTTCAACGTCATAGTCTTCCGTTAGTTTGAGTAAACACTGGTTGATGTGATTTAGAAGAAGCTCCTCCTTGCAGCTTCCTGATTTCCTCAATGAGGTGGACATTTTGTAATCTCTGTTCCTCCATGCTGGTGCTGCGAAAGCGTCAACCCTGATCTGACCACGTTATCAGATTTCCCGCATTCTCTACCACTTGTGGCAGACCAGGGGTTGGGTCAAGATATTTACACAGATCAGACACGGACAGAGTATGATTAGCTCGAAAGAAAAGGATAGGTCTCCCCCATGAGACCCTCTCTGGGATACCGTCTTCTGGGCTCCAGGTCTTGTTGTATCCTGTCGAGCACACAAACTCCCTCGTCTTAGCTCGGGCACCGTCTCCAACTACACGGAAGTCCCCTTACTTTCCCAGTCCTTCCCTGTGTGCTGCCCTTCTGGCAGCTTTATAGGGCTTGTAAAGCTGAAGAGCAATCAGCCCTTCGAGGCCTGGCACGTCCAGCAGATGGAGTCATCACCTCGATGTATACTCCGTCTGTCACCAGGCCTCAACGAGTCTCCCCCTGGTGGCTGACCTGCTGTACGCCACTATGTATGTATGTATGTATGTATGTATGTATGTATGTATGTATGTATGTATGTATGTATGTATGTATGTATGTATGTATGTATGTATGTATGTATGTATGTATGTATGTATGTATGTATGTATGTACATTTACATTACATTTAAGTCATTTAGCAGACGCTCTTATCCAGAGCGACTTACAAATTGGTGCATTCACCTTATGACATCCAGTGGAACAGCCACTTTACAATAGTGCATCTAAATATTTTAAGGGGGGGAGAAGGATTACTTTATCCTATCCTAGGTATTCCTTAAAGAGGTGGGGTTTCAGGTGTCTCCGGAAGGTGGTGATTGACTCCGCTGTATGTATGTATGTATGTATGTATGTATGTATGTATGTATGTATGTATGTATGTATGTATGTATGTATGTATGTATGTATGTATGTATGTCGCTCTGGATAAGAGCGTCTGCTAAATGACTTAAATGTAAATGTATGTATGTGTGTATGTATGTCGCTCTGGATAAGAGCGTCTGCTAAATGACTTAAATGTAAATGTATGTATGTGTGTATGTATGTATGTGTGTGTATATGTGTGTATATGTAGATAATATTTAAGTATAATATAATTACACTTTTTGAATTAGTAATTTAGTCAAATTTACTACAATTTAAAATGTAGTTTTTGTTGTTGTTGAGTGTTAACTGTTTTTGATAGTGAGTGTTTTTACACAATAGAAGACTAAATTAGTGTAATTCCTATTGACATGAATGTGGTGTCATGTTTTACATTTGTTATTTAGCCTACACTCTTATCCAGAGCGACTTACAGTAGTGAGTGCATACATTTTCATACTTTTTTTCATACTGGTCCTTCGGGGGAATCAAACCCACAACCCTGGTGTTGCAAGTGCCATGCTCTACCAACTGAACTACATGGGACACTATATTAAAGTTAACTTGTCATTTGTTCTTTGTTTTTGAGCTATGTCTGTTTTGAAATGTGTGAGAAAATTACCTCATGTTGAAAATTCTCAGTAATCTACAGCAGAATTCTATTTAAGTGAAAATTCCAGAGAAGCCGGTGTTTGGAGAATATATTAGCACAGGTGTTGTTAGCCCCGATGCGAAGTCGAGGGCCGGCAAACCGTGGCAATACCTGCTTCGAGGGCTTTATCACTTTTATACAACTGGTTACTAACATATTCAAATAATGATTGACATTTTCATTAATTTTTATTTTTATGAATTTATTCATACTATTTCATCCTTCCACAAGATATAGTCCTGACACAAATCTAGGGTTGCTACCCAAAACGGCTGGTCATTTGCCAGAGACGCGACCCAGTCGTTCGTTCTAAATGTCACATTGCCATACTGGCTGGCAACGTTCTTATCCCTTGCTTGCGAGCTAGCCAACTACGGCTATCTTAGTCACGTCAAACAGTGCAGCATGAATAACAACAGTAGCTACATTTGCATTTGTTTTAAGCGGTTTTTCTAGTGACATTTTATTTGGACACATCATAACAATGAGCTAATGAGGCATGATTCTACCTGGCATAGAAAATGTGCTCTCTCGTCAGGACATTGTTTAGAGGAGCTAGCCAACAACACAGCTAACACAATCACTTCAAACTGAAGCTGGAAAGACTGCAAACTAGCTGCACTTTTGTTTAGTTTGACCCTTTTTTCAATTGACATTTCTTTGTATATATCCACAAAAATGATGCCAGCTGATTCATTATTTCGACTGGCTGAGAAACGCTGCTTCCTGTCCTGACACGTTCATTACTATGGGACAGCTGGAGATCAAATTTGAATATTGAAACAATGTTGCAAATGTCGGCGAGACAGACAGCGAGGTTTATACAAATCTCTGCTGTAGAAAACTAAATGTTAGTCTAAAAGAAATGGGAGATAATGTCAAGATGCTTTTTATAGTGGAGATCAAGTTTGTAAATTGCCTGGCTGGGCTGATGAGAAAGTGGATTGCGCAGTCAGATGAAACAGTAAATAGGCATTTTAAACATCATAGATTTTGCCGGTGGTAACTTGTGGAAAAGACACCAGCTGGAATGCAATTTTGATCAAAACATCAAGAGAGACCTCTGTGGGATGTTCAGCGCTGTGAACATCCCACAGAACTCTAGCTTGGCTTCCTGATATCACCTTTCATCTTATATTAATCCTGTCCATCTATGACAGTGTTGTTTTGTTTAAAATATATGAATTATTTTAGATTTAATGGCTAAATCCAAATGTGCTATAGTGAAGAAACTGCTTTCTCCTGCTGCACTACGATGTAAGGATTGCATACATGTGCATTGTCAGTGGCTATGACATAGGGTTCAGCCAGGAGTTGATAGACAGTCGTAAGAGCAAATGAAATGGTAGGAGGGACATCCCAACTTCAAGTGATTTTAGATTTCACTGTTTGAGAAGGATTTAATCCTAAGAAACCTACATACACATTGTTTGAAGTACAATAGACCAACATAGCTACTGTAGTAGGTCAAAGCTGTGTGATGGAAAACCTTGGTAGAGCATAGATGGAGTAGGCATTGTGGTGTTCATGGGAATTTCCTTTTTCAGCTTCAGACAAATGCCTACTTCTCACTTAAAATGTATTTTTTGTTTTTAAGTACACTACATGACCAAAAGTATGTGGACACTGGTCGAACATCTCGTTCAAAAATCAAGGGCATTAATATGGAGTTGGTCACCTCTTTGCAGCTATAATAGCCTCCATTCTTCTGGGAAGGCTCTCTACTAGATGTTGGAACATTGCTGCGGGGACTTGCTTCCATTCAGCCTTGAGCATTAGTGAGGTCGGGCACTGACGTTCGGTGATTAGGCCTGGCTCGCAGTCAGCATTCCAATTCATCCCAAAGGTGTTCGATGGGGTTGAGGTCAGAGCTCTGTGCAGGTCAGTTAAGTTCTTCCACACCGATCTCAACAAGTCATTTCTGTATGGACCTTGCTTTGTGCACAAGGACATTGTCATGCTGAAACAGGAAAGGGCCTTCCCCAAACTGTTGCCTCAGATTTGGAAGTGCGGAATCATCTAGAATGTCATTGTATGCTGTAGCCATAAGATTTGCCTCACTGGATCTAAGGGGCCTAACCCGAACCATGAAAAACATCCCCATACCATGTTTCCTCCTCCACCAAACTTTACAGTTAGCGCTATACATTTGGGAAGGTAGCGTTCTTCTGGCATCCGCCAAACCCAGGTTTGTCCGTCGGACTGTCAGATGGTGAAGCGTAATTCGTCAATCCAGAGAATGCGTTTCCACTGCTCCAGAGTCCAATGGCGAGGAGCTTTACACCACCCCAGCCATCGCTCGGCATTGCACATTGTGATTTTAGTCTTTTGTGCAGCTGCTCGGACATGGAAAACAATTTCATTAAGCTCCCGATCGAACAGTTTTTGTGCGGATGTTGCTTCCAGAGTAGAGGTCGACCGATAATGATTTTTCAATGCCGATACCGATTATTGGAGGACCAAAAAAGCCGATACATATTAATCTGCCGAATTAAAAAAAAAGAATGTACACTGCTCAAAAAAATAAAGGGAACACTTAAACAACACAATGTAACTCCAAGTCACTCAAGTGGTAGCATGAGACGGAGTCTACAACCCACACAAGTTGCTCAGGTAGTGCAGCTCATCCAGGATGGCACATCAATGTGAGCTGTGGCAAGAAGGTTTGCTGTGTCTGTCTGCGTAGTGTCCAGAGCATGGAGGCGCTACCAGGAGACAGGCCAGTACATCAGGAGACGTGTAGGAGGGCAACAACCCAGCAGCAGGACTACTACCTCCGCCTTTGTGCAAGGAGGAGCAGGAGGAGAACTGCCAGAGCCCTGCAAAATGACCTCCAGCAGGCCACAAATGTGCACGTGTCTGCCCAAACGGTCAGAAACCGACTCCATGAGGGTGGTATGAGGGTCCGACGTCCACAGGTGGGGGTTGTGCTTACAGCCCAACACCGTGCAGGACGTTTGGCATTTGCCAGAGAACACCAAGATTGGCAAATTCACCACTGGCACCCTGTGCTCTTCCCAGATGAAAGCAGGTTCACACTGAGCACGTGACAGAGTCTGGAGACACCGTGGAGAACATTCTGCTGTCTGCAACATCCTCCAGCATGACCGGTTTGGCGGTGGGTCAGTCATGGTGTGGGGTGGCATTTCTTTTAGGGGGCCGCACAGCCTTCCATGTGCTCGCCAGAGGTAGCCTGACTGCCATTAGGTACCGAGATGAGATCCTCAGACCCCTTTTGAGACCATATGCTGGTGCGGTTGGCCCTGGGTTCCTCCTAATGCAAGACAATGCTAGACCTCATGTGGCTGGAGTGTGTCAGCAGTTCCTGCAAGAGGAAGGCATTGATGCTATGGACATGCCCGCCCGTTCCCCAGACCTGAATCCAATTGAGCACCTCTGGAACATCATGTCTCGCTCCATCCACCAACGCCACGTTGCACCACAGACTGTCCAGGAGTTGGCGGATGCTTTAGTCCAGATCTGGGAGGAGATCCCTCAGGAGACCATCCGCCACCTCATCAGGAGCATGCCCAGGCGTTGTAGGGAGGTCATACAGGCACGTGGAGGCCACACACACTACTGAGCCTCATTTTGACTTGTTTTAAGGACATTACATCAAAGTTGGATCAGCCTGTAGTGTGGTTTTCCACTTTAATTTTTAGTGTGACTCCAAATCCAGACCTCCATGGGTTGATAAATCTGATTTCCATTGATAATTGTTGTGTGATTTTGTTGTCAGCACATTCAACTATGTAAAGAAAAAAGTATTTAATAATAATATTTAATTCATTCAGATCTAGGATGTGTTATTTTAGTGTTCCCTTTATTTTTTTGAGCAGTGTATTTGTAATAATGACAATTACAACAATACTGAATGAACACTTATTTGAACTTAATACATCAATAAAATCAATTTAGCCTCAAGTAAATAATGAAACATTTTCAATTTGGTTTAAATAATGCAAAAACAAAGTGTTGGAGAAGAAAGTAAAAGTGCAATATGTGCTATGTAATAAAGCTAATATTTCAGTTCCTTGCTCAGAACATGAGAACATATGAAAGCTGGTGGTTCCTTTTTAACATGAGTCTTCAATATTCCCAGGTAAGAAGTTTTAGGTTGTAGTTATTATAGGAATTATAGGACTATTTCCCTCTGCCATTTGTATTTCATTTACCTTTGACTATTGGATGTTCTTATAGGCACTTTCGTATTTCCAGTGTAACAGTATAGCTTCCGTCCCTCTCCTCGCTCCTCCCTGGGCTCGAACCCCAACACAACGACAACAGCCGCCATCGAAGCAGCGTTACCCCAAGCAGAGCAAGGGGAACAACTACCAGAAGGCTCAGAGCGAGTGACGTTTGAAACGCTATTTGCGCGCGCTAACTGGCTAGCCATTTCACTTCGGTTACACCAGGCTCATCTCGGGAGTTGATAGGTTTGAAGTCATAAACAATGCTTGACGCACAACGAAGAGCTGCTGGCAAAATGCACGAAAGTGCTGTTTGAATGAATGTTTACGCGCCTGCTTCTGCCTACCACCACTCAGTCAGATACTTGTATGCTCAGTCAGATTATATGCAACGCAGGACACGCTAGGTAATATCATCAACCATGTGTAGTTAACTAGTGATTATGATTGATTTGTTTTTTTATAAGATAAGTTTAATGCTAGCTAGCAACTTACCTTGGCTTACTGCATTCACGTAACAGGCAGTCTCCTTGTGGAGTGCAACGAGAGAGAGGCAGGTCGTTATTGCGTTGGACTAGTTAACTGTAAGGCTGCAAGATTGGATCCCCCGAGCTGACAAGGTGAAAATCTGTCGTTCTGCCCCTGAACAAGGCAGTTAACCCACCGTTCCTAGGCCGTCATTGAAAATAAGAATGTGTTCTTAACTGACTTGCCTAGTTAAATAAAGGTATACAAAGTAAAAATAAAATAAAATACAGATTTTCCGATTGTTATGAAAACTTGAAATCGGCCCTAATTAATCGGCCATTCCGATTACTCGGTCGACCTCTATTCCAGAGGCAGTTTGAGTTTTGCAACCGAGGACAGACGATTTGGCGGTCCCGTATTGTGCACTTGTGTGCTCTACCAGTGTGACCTACCGCTGTTGCTCCTAGACGTTTACACTTCACAATAACAGCACTTACAGTTGACCGGGGCAGCCCTTGCAGAGCAGAAATTTGACGAACTGTCTTGTTAGAAAGGTGGCATCTTATGACCGTGCCACATTGAAAGTCACTGGGCTATTCAGTACGGACCAATCTACTGCCAATGTTTGTCTATGGAGGTGCCCGATTTTATACACCGGTCAGCAACAAGTGTGGCTGAAATAGCCAAATCCACTAATTTGAAGGGGTGTCCACATACTGTGTGCATATACTGTGCCTTTTCCTATATTGTTGCAATCTGTAATTTGGATAGATTTTTTATTTGGAATCCATGTAATGGACATACACAAAATAGTCCAAATTGGTGTAGTGAAATGGGGAAAAAATCACGTGTTTTAACTAAAAATAAATCAAACTTAAGTTATGCGTGCATATGTATTCACCACATTGGCTTTGAAGCCCCTAAATAAGATATGGTGCCACCAATTACATTCAGAAGTCATATAATTAGTTAGATTTCACACAGGCGGACTTTGTTTAAGTGTTACATGATCTCAGTATATATATACACCTGTACTGAAAGGCCCCAGAGTCTGCAACACCACTAAGCAAGGGGCACTATGAAGACTAAGGAGCTCTCCAAACAGGCCGCCCACAAACTCACGGACCAGGCAAGGAGGGCATTAATCAGAGAGGCATCAAAGAGACCACAGACCAAAGATAAACCTGAAGGAGCTGCAAAGCTCCGCAGTGGAGATTGGAGTATCTGTCCATAAGACCACTTTAAGCCATATATTCCACAGAGTGGCCAGAAAAAAGCCATTGCTTAAAGAACAAAATAAGCAAACACGTTTGGTGTTTGCCAAAAAGCATGTGGGAGATTTCCCAAACATGTGGAAGAAGGTACTCTGGTCAGATGAGACTAAAATGGAGCTTTTTGGCCATCAAGGAAAACACTATGTGTGGCACAAACCCAACCCCTCTTATTCCCCCGAGAATATCATCACACAGGTAAGCATGTTGGTGGCAGCATCATGCTGTGGGGATGTTTTTCTTTGGCAGGGACTGGGAAACTGGTCAGAATTGAAGGAATGATGGATGGCGCAGGGAAATACTTGAGGGAAATTACTTAAAAATCATACAAAGTGATTTTCTGGATTTTTGTTTTAGATTCCGTCTCTCACAGTTGAAGTGTACCTATGATAACAATGTACAGACCTCTGCATGCTTTGTAAGTAGGAAAACTTGCAAAATCGGCAGTGTATCAAATACTTGTTCTCCCCACTGTACACCAGCGGAACCCATCCAACTTGAAGGAGCTGGAGCAGTTTTGCCTTGAAGAATGGACAAAAATCCCAGTGGCTAGATGTACCAGACTTATAGAGTCATACCCCAAGAGACATGCAGCTGTAATTGCTGCAAAAGGTGGCTTTACAAAGTATTGACTTTGGGGGAGTGAATAGTTATGCATTCTCAAGTTTTCTCTTATTTCTTATTTGTTTCACAATAAAACATATTTTGCATCTTCAAAGTGGTAGGCATGTTGTGTAAATCAACTGATACAACCCCCCCCCCCAAAAAAATATATTTTAATTCTAGGTCGTAAGGCAACAAAGTAGGAAAAATGCCAAGGGGTTGAATACTTTCGCAAGCCACTGTAAGGACTTATCATTTAGACTAGATTTTTTTTTTGTTGGTCCATACAGACATTAAGAAAGGATGATGTATCCTCCTCCATCTCTGCTTCTCACTCCATGTATTCCTCTCCTCCTGTGTCAGGCTTGTTGTCCATGCTGGGCCGGAGCCACGAGAAGCCCTATGCTCCTCTGAACCTGTTGGCTGACTTTGCAGGCGGGGGTCTGACCTGTGCCCTCGGGGTGGTCCTGGCCCTGCTGGAGAGGACCAGGTCGGGAATAGGGCAGGTCGTTGACACCAGCATGGTGAGTACGAGATCACATCAGCTCAGTTGAGGTCTGAGCAGATTCATAAGCGACATTTATACCCACAGTGCTGTTCACAGTACGCTGCCAGGCATCAACAACACCTACAGTACTGTTTTCTGTACCCCTCCATATCATCTAAAGGCTTATACATTGCAGCATACAGATTTTTGCCTGAAGAATGACGTAGGATATAATGTATATTTAACAGTAGATAACACTGTGACATTGAATATATAATATAATAATATATGCCATTTAGCAGACGCTTTTATCCAAAGCGACTTACAGTCATGTGTGCATACATTCTACGTATGGGTGGTCCCAGGAATCGAACCCACTACCCTGGCGTTACAAGCGCCATGCTCTACCAACTGTGCTACAGAAGGACCACAAGGGCACTCAACAACAGCAGAAACTTCCAAACAGTTTTTTCTTTCCTACCCCCATAACCTGAACACTGCTCAGACACAGAAATCACAACACAATCAGCATGTCTTGTGGTTAGCTCAGTACAGTCTCACAACACTTTGTAAAATCCCAGATCAATTCTATCACTAAACTAACCCAGTACCACAATCACAACTGAAAAAAGTAAAGAGTACTGTATCTGTGATATTTTTAAGCATTCTCATGTACAGTAGCATGTGAATTTTAAATGCCATTCATGTCCAGTATGGAGATTAGGTGGGATGTAAGATGTGCTCAGTACTTGACTTAGGCAGGAGCTCACCGGAACTGAGTACTTGCGCCTCGTATAGTATAGTATTGAGGAGTTCCTGCACCTAAATATACCGAACAAAAATATAAACACAACAACTTCAACAATTTTACTGAGTTATGGTTCATAAAGAAAGGAGTCAATTGAAATAATTTCATTAGGCCCTAATCTATGGATTTCACATTACTGCGAAGGTGCTCCGCCATGGGTGGGCCTGGGAGAACATAGAGAACATAGTCTCACCAACTTGGGAGCCAGGCCCAGCAAATCAGATATTTTTTTTGTCCTCACAAAAGTGCATTATCACAGACAAATACTCCTAATTTTCAGCAGCTGTCAGGGTGGCTGGTCTCAGACGAACCCGCAGGTGAAGAAGCCGGATGTGGAGGTTGTGATTTTGAGGCCGGTTGGGCGTACTGCACAATTCTCTAAAACCGCGTTTGGTAGAGAAATGAACGTTCAGTTGTCTGGCAACAGCTCTGGTGGACATGTCTCAAGTTGAGGGAGCTTGCAATTGGCATGCTGACTGCAGACATCTGTGTGGTTGCGCAACAAATCTACACATTTTATAGTATCCTTTTGTCCCCAGCACAAGGTGCACATGTGTAATGAGCATGCTGTTTAATCAGCTTCTTGATATGCCTTACCTGTCAGGTGGATGGATTATCTTGGCAAAGGAGAAATACTAACAGGGATGTAAAACTAATTTGTGCACCAAATTTGAGAGAAATAATCTTTTTGTGCATATGGAACATTTCTGTGATATTTTATGTCCGCTCACGAAACATGGGACCAACACTTTCCATTTTGCGCTTATATTTTTGTTCAGTACATAAACAATATCAGCACCTACTTCAGTCCAAGTCAAGCACTAGATGTGCTCAAGATGTGGTTTTATTGACTTTTGCCGCACCTCACTGTGTCATATTTTTATTAGATCCCTCGACGCTGTGATGCCTGAAGCACCATTTTCAATGAATATATTAACGTCCTCTCCATGATCGCTGTAAACATTACATTTTGCCTAAGGCTTGTACTTTTCTTTTTCCTCCAGGGATTGTTGGTACTTTTCCATAGCTTTTCTAAAGTTAGTGACCCCAATTTTCAGGCTAATACTGTGTATTAAGGAGATCTCCAAATGTACCCCTCCAAATAATTAGACTGTTTAAGTTACAGGAAATATCCTATTGTAGCTATTAAAATGCATTCTGTAAACCAGCAAAGACATAATTATCTTTATGTAGACAGCATCTGTAGGCATACAAATTGTATACAAGCAGCCGGCTACTTTCTGTTCATGCCTGTGATGTAGAGGATTGATGCTTTATCAGTAAGGAGTACATGTAATATGCTGATAACTGCCTCTGAGGGGCCATGACAATCATGTCGTTATTGTTGGTCTGCAAGGCAATTATCCCTGACATTCTGTTCAATGGCAACCATTTCAAAAGATTCCCTTAACCTATCGCCACAGGCAATCAAACCAGGCAAATATGAACACAACTGTGAGGGGTCACACTGACTGCCGATAGGTACTTAGCACACTAGGAGGTAATTCCTTCTCTTGCTAGAACAAAAGACACCACTTGCTGCGTACTGACCGAGTACAAACGAACCAGACGTTTCAAAATGTAGAATCGTCTGCCTGTCGGTGGCCAGCAAAGCCAATCAAAGAGCACTACTGTCTGCGTGAGGTTAAAAGGAAAAAAGCGGCACTTTTCCCGGTGTCATCCACCACCTTTTTCCTTGTGACTTTTTTTTTTTTTGTACTGTCTTTTTTTTGCAATTTTATGAATGTGTTATTCAATGTGGGTCTTACGGGCTGTAGTAGTAAAGGCCAAATTCAATATATCAAATGTAAATATTTTTGGGGGGAACACTTAAAGGGGTCCTAAAATTCTAAATCAAATAGCTAAATGAATCATGGTATGACCATCTAAAAACAATTCCGTATGTCACCCCCGACGGCATAGACTCATGGGAATTAACACAAAATAGGTAGCTAGCTATTTACCTAGGTGTCTGACTCTCGTCAGCTAACAGGCAGCTGCTTCATTCAAAAACATATACATAGTGATTTAATTATAATGTTACTCGCTAAGCTAGTTGTGGCCATCTGGCTAGTATCAACAAGGGCTTACTACAAATTCTAGCTAGCTAGCAACCACACTAGGGCATCTGGCTAGTTAGCTAACATTGGCTATCTAGCTACAAATTTTAAGCAGGCAAAAATAACGGTACTGACATTTTGGGGTCTGGAGGATTTTAACGAGGCTGACGGTGGAAGATCTATGTTAACAGCAAAAAATGTACTGCCGGACACTCTTGTCAGAGGTGATAAACTGTTATTGACCTATATCCATCCTGCCCTGCCTTTCAGTATTTGAAAGCCAAGTTAATAAACAGATCACTGACCATTTTGAATTCCACCGTACCTTCTCCACTATGCAATCTGGTTTCCGAGCTGGTCATGGGTGCACCTCAGCCACGCTCATGGTCCTAAATTATATCATATCCGACATTGATAAAAGACAGTACTGTGCAGCCGTCTTCACCTGGCCAAGGCTTTCGACTCTGTCAATCACCGCATTCTTATCGGCAGACACAACAGCCTTGGTTTCTCCAATGACTGCCTTGCCTGTTCACCAACTACTTCTCAAATAGAGTTCAGTGTGTCAAATCGGAGAGCCTGTTGTCCGGACCTCTGGCAATCTCTATGGGGGTGCCACAGGGTTCAATTCTCGGGCCGACTATTTTCTCTGTATAAATCAATGATGTCGCTCTTGCTGCTGGTGATTCTCTGATCCACCTCTACGCAGACGACACCATTCTGTATACTTCTTTGGACACTGTGTTAACTAACTTCCAGACAAGATTCAATGCCATACAACTCTTCTTCCATGGCCTCCAACTGCTCTTAAATGCAAGCTAATCTAAATGCATGATCTTCAACCGATCGCTGCCCACACCTACCCACCCGTCCAGCATCACTACTCTGGACGGTTCTGACTTAGAATATGTGGACAACTACAAATACCTAGGTGTCTGGTTAGACTCCTTCCAGACTCACATTAAGCATCTCCAATCCAAAATTAAATCTAGAATCGGCTTCCTATTTTACAACACAGCCTCCTTCACTCATGCTGCTAAACATGCCCTCGTAAAACTGACTCCTACTGATCCTTGACTTCGGCGATGTCATTTATAAAATAGCCTCCAACACTCTATTCAGCAAATTAGATGTAGTCTATCACAGTGCCATCCAGCCTTATCTCAGCTCACTGGTCACCATAGCAACATCCACCCGTAGCACGTGCTCCAGCAGGTATATTTCACTGGTCATCCCCAAAGCCAACTCCTCCTTTGGCCGCCTTTCCTTCCAGTTCTCTGCTGCAAATGACAGGAACGAATTTTAAAAATCACTGAAGCTGGAGACTCATCTCCCTCACTAACTTTAAGCATTATCTGTCAGAGCAGCTTAGCGATCACTGCACCCTGTATACAGCTCATCTGTAAATCGTCCACCTAACTACCTCATCCCCACATTTATTATTTTTTTTGCTCTTTTTGCACCCCAGTATCTCGTCTTGCACATCATCATCTGCACATCTATCACTCCAGTGTTAATGCTAAATTGTAATTATTTCGCCACTATGACCTTATGTGTTGTATTGGAAGTATTTTGTTATAGCGTTGCCGGCGCATTTTACGGTTGTTTGTCGCTCCTGTGTGGTCAGAGGTTACTGCAGCCAATGAGGGAGGAGTAGAGGATGAGTTCTATTTCTTGGGAAAAGTCACAGATGTTGGCGACTCAAACAATGCATGGACAGTGGAAACTGCCAATAAATGTACTGCAATAGACCTTTAGGTTGACACGGGGGCAGATACAATTGTCATATCAGAAAAGACTTATAGCACACTAAAAAAACATGCCACAACTGAAGAGCACAGTAACTAGACAGCCCAGGGGGTAAACTGAACTGCATGAGTCACTTTACAGTTACTACTATTTGGAAAGGACAGCCGTTTTAGGTTCAAAGTGTATGTGTTAAAGACAATAGAAGAGGTCAAAAGCGCAGAAGAGCTCGAGTGCTAATCCTGCAGACCTGAGCAAGCTGAAGATGAAACCAATCAAAAATAAAATGATGGGGTACCCTACAGTGTAAACACAGCCAGACGTGTCTCACTGCCCATGCCCCCCTAAGGCGAAAAAGGAGCTTGACCGCATGGTGGCGAGTGGCGTGATCATGGAGCATACAGCGGTGTGCTCCTATGGTCCTGGTGCCCAAGAAGAACAAAAATCATCTGAGGTTATGTGCTGATCTGAGAATGTTAATTTACTCAGTAAAAAGAGAGTCACACATTCTACCTACATATCCTGCCAAAGCTGGCTGGTGCCAAGGTGTTTTCTCTTTTAAATGCAGGAAGTGGCTTCTGGCAGATTCCACTAGAGAGAGAGCGTGTCAGGCTTAACATATTCATAATGTCTTTTGGAAGGTACTATTTCAGACTTCCATTTGGAATCACTAGTGCCCCAGAAATCTTCCAGCATGAGATGACAGGGCTCCTGAAGGACTAAGAAGGCGTGGCCATTTACATGGATGAGATCCTTATTTACTCACACAACAGAGGATGATGTGAGACTCCTATACACACTGGAGGATGCAGGTTTGAAGCTCAACCCAGGCAAATATCTACTGCGACAGAAACGTCTCAACTACATATGACATCGCTTTGACGAGAATGGCATTCTTCCTGATGATGCCAAGGTCCAGGCCGTCACCCAGCCGGAGCCGGCAAGCAACGTGACTGATCTGAGCAGTGTCCTGGGTATGATCCTCTACCTAGGCAGGTACCTACCGGGTCTAGCTGATGTCACCAAACCACTCAACGAGTTGCTCAAGAGTGATGCTGCAGTGCAGGAGGAGGCCTTTAGGAAGTTAAAGCAACTCATCCTGTTCTGGCATTTTATGACATGACAAAGCCTATCATAGTCAGTGCAGATGCCAGTAGTTCTGGGTTAGGCGGGGTCCTACTACAGAAATACGATGGACAGTTAGTCAGTAGCTTATTGCTCCAGGACTCTCACCGATGCAGAGAAGCGCTATGCACAGATGGAAAAGTTGTGTCTCGCAGCAGTCTGGGCATGTGAGAAGTTTACCAGGTATCTGTATGACCTAGATGCATTCACACTGTGATATACCAGACCTCTCATTCCACTGCAAAGACCTTGACTTAGTGCCTTTGAGGCGCCAGAGACTGTTGATGTGCATGATGCGTTAGAACCCTACACCCGTTCCAGACATCCGCAGGCAGCTGTTACGTAAAAGATTGCAGAGCTGACCAGTATAATCGAGGCCTATGAGGCCATGCTGTATGATCCGCATGCTATCTCACCCACCGCGTTTGACGTCGTCAAGTAGCAGAGCTGCAGATGGTGAAACACTGTGACAACAAGATGGCCTAGGTATGCCAGACAAGTTAAAAGCCTACTACACCTGCCGACAGCACCTCTCAACCTCACAAGGACTAGTGTTGTATGGTAATAGAATAGTAGTGCCACAAAACATGAGAAATGAGATGTTAGAGCGCATACATGACGGACGTTAGGGTGTTTTGAAGTGCCGGGAGCGAGCTAGATAGTGGTGTGTGGTTGCCTGGAATAAGTAAACACATCCAGGAAGTAGTCAGTCAGGTTTCCAAACCTATTCAGGATCTTCTGATCTCCACTCCCCAGTCGCCCATAGGAAGGAGTAGGAGCTGACATATGTGAACTCAACAAGCAAAACTACCCGATAGTTGTGGAATACACTATATATACAAAAGTATGTGAACACCCTTCAAATGAGTGGATTTGTCTATTTCAATCACACCCGTTGCTGACGAGGCACGGTCATAGGAGACCACCTTTCCAGCAAGTCAATTCGTAAAATTTCTGCTCTGCTAGAGCTTCCCTAGTCAACTGTAAGTGCTGTTATTGTGAATGGGAAACGTCTGGGAGCAACAACTACTCAGCCTTGAAGTAGTAGGCCACACAAGCTCGCAGAATGGGACTGCTAAAGCGCGTAGTGCTTAAAAATCATTTGTCCTCGTTTGCAACACTCAAAACCAAGTTCCAAACTACCTCTGGAAGCAACGTCAGCACAAGGACTGTTCGTCGTGAGCTTCATGAAATGGGTTTCCATGGCCGAAACATCTGCACAAAAGCCTAAGATCAACATGCGCAATGCCAAGCTTTGGCTGGAGTGGTGTAAAGCTCACGGCCATTGGAGTCTGGAGCAGTGGATCACGAGCAGTGAATCACACTTCACCATCTGACTGTCCAATGGACGACTCTGGGTTTGGCGGATGCCAGGAGAATGCTATCTGCCCCAATGCATATTGCCAACAGTAGTGGAAGAGGAATAATGGTCAGGGGACTGTTTTTCATGGTTGGGGCTAGGCCCCTTAATTCCAGTAAAGGCATACCTTAACTCTACAACATTCTAGATAATTCTGCACTTCCAACTTTGTGACAACAGTTTGGGGAAGGCCCTTTCCTGTTTCAGCATGACAATGCCCCCGTGCATAAAGCGAGGTCCATACAGAAATGGTTTGTCGTGATTGGTGTGGAAGAACTTGGCTAGCCTGCACAGAGCCCTGACCACAACCCCATCAAACACCTTCGGGATGAATTGGAACGCCGACTGCGAGCCAGGCCTAATTGCCCGACATCAGTGCCAAACATCAGTGCCCAACCTCACTAATGGTCTTATGGCTGAATGGAAGCAATTCCCCGCAGCAATGTTTCAACATCTACTGGAAATCCTTCCCAGGAGAGTGGAGGCTGTTATTGCTCCCTATCCCAGTCTGTTGTCCCCATATGCTTCAAGATGGTTACCATTGTTTCTGTACTCAAGAAGGCAAAGATAACTGAACAAAATGACTACCACCCTGTAGCACTCACTTCTGTCATTTGTGAAGTGCTTTGAGAGGCTAGTCAAGGATCATATCACTACCACCTTACTGGCTACCCTAGACCCACTTCAGTTTGCATACCGCCCCAACAGGTCCACAGATGACGCAGTCGCCATCGCACTGCACACTGCCCTATCCCATCTGGACAAAAAGAATAGCTATGTAAGAATACTGTTTATTGACTACAGCTCAGCATTCAACACCATAGTACCCTCCAAGCTCATCATCAAGCTGGAGGCCCTGGGTCTCAACCCCTCCCTGTGTAACTGGGTCCTGGACTTTCTGACGGGCCACCCCCAGGTGGTGAGAATAGGAAACAACATCTCCACTTTGCTGATCCTCAACACTGGGGCCCCACAAGGGTGTGTGCTCAGCCCTCTCCTGTACTCCCTGTTTACCCACGACTGTGTGGCCATGCACGCCTCCAACTTAATCATCAAGTTTACAGACGACACAACAGTAGTTGGCTTGATCACCAACAATGATGAGACAACCTACAGGGAGGAGGTGAGGGCACTCGGAGTGTGGTGTCAGGAAAACAAACTCTCCCTCAACGTCAACAAAACAAAGGAGATGATCGTGCACTGCCCTCGACCGCAAGGTTCTCCAGAGGATGGTGCGGTCTGAACAACACATCACCGGGGTAAAGTACCTGCCCTCCATGACACCTACACCTCGCGACGTCACAGGAAGGCCAAAAAGATCATCAAGGACTACAACCACCCGAGCCACTGCCTGTTCACACCGCTATCATCCAGAAGGTGAGGTCAGTACAGGCACATCACAGCTGGGACCGAGAGAAGCTGTTTTTCAGTCTATCTCAAGGCCATCAGACTGCTGAACAGCAATCACTGACTCAGAGAGGCTGCTGCCTACATTGAGACCCAATCACTGGACACTTTAATAAATGGATCACTAGTCACTTTAAACAATGCCACTTTAAATAATGCCACTTTAATGTTTACATATCTTACATTACTTATATCACATGTACATACTGTATTTTATACCATCTACTGCACCTTGCCTATGCCGCTCGGCCATCGCTCATCCATATACTTATATGTATGTACGTATTCTCATTCATATTCTCATTCATTAGATTTGTGTGTATTAGGTAGTTGTTGGGGAATTGTTAGATATGTGTATATTAGATAGTTGTTGGGAATTGTTAGATTACTTGTTAGATATTACTGCACTGTTGGAACTAGAAGCACAAGCATTTTGCTACACTCACATCTGCTTACTCACACCAGTAAGATTTGATTTGAGGGGGGGACCAACTCCGTATTAATGCCCATGATTTTGAAATTACATGTTCGACGAGCAGGTGTCCCCATACTTTTGGTCATGTAGTGTATTTTTCTTTCTGTGTGCGCGCTGCTATTTAAGCACTGATATTTAACCCTTTCTCCTATGCTAAGTCTCCTCTTACACATCTGAACAGCCAATGCATTTCTGTTGCTAGACAGAACCTTAGTGATATCTGTTCTTCACCTGACCTGACCTCTGCCCCAAAGTGCTCACTCCTCCCCAACTTACGGCTGTCATGTTGACTGACTTTTCCTCCCATCGGATCCCTGATGGCTAACAAATAACATATCCGGACAGAATGTAAACATTATACATTCCTCTCTCTCCCTCAGTGACATGAATAAGTATGTTTCATATTTTCAGAACCCAACAGCGCAAACCAGATGGGATGGTGTTTCGCTCCAGAATTCTTTGTGAGCTTTGGTTAAGTGTGCCTTGAATTCTAAATAAATCACAGACAGTGTCACCAGTAAGCACTCCCACACCTCCTCCTCTATGCTTCACGGTCGGAACCACACATGCGGAGATCATCCATTCACCTACTTTGTGTCTCACAAAGACACAGCGGTTGGAACCAAAAATCTCAAATTTGGACTCCTCAAACCAAAGGACAGATTTCCACTGGTCTAATGTCCATTTCTCGTGTTTCTTGACCTAAGCAAGTCTCTTCTTATTGGTGTCGTTTTAGTATAGGTTTCTTTGCAGCAATTCGACCATGAAGGCCTGATTTCACGCAGTCTCCTCTGAACAGTTGATGTTGAAATGTGTCTGTTACTTGAACTCCGTGAAGCATTTATTTGGGCTGCAGTCTGAGGTGCAGTTAACTCTAATGAACTTGTCCTCTGCAGCAGAGAACTCTGGGTCTTCCTTTCCTGTGGTAGTCCACATGAGAGCAGTTTCAACATAGTGCTTAATGGTTTTTCAAAAGCACTTGAAGAAAGTTTAAAAGTTCTTGACATTTTCAGGGTTGACTGAACTTCTGTCGTTTTATCTTTGCTTATTTGAGCTGTTCTTTCCATAAAATGGACTTGGTCTTTTTATCAAATAGGGCTATCTTCTGATTGTCTCAAACGCATTAAGAAGGAAATACATTTTTAAAAATGTAACTTTTAACAAGGCACACCTGTTAATTGAAATGCATTCCAGGTGAATACGACATGAAGCTGGTTGAGAGAATGCAAAGAGTGTTCAAAGCTGTCATCAAGGTAAAGGGTGGCTACGATGAAGAATCTGAAATATATTTAGATTTTAACACTTCTTTGGGGGTTACTACATGATTTGGTGTGGTATTTCATAGTTTGATGTCTTCACTATTATTCTACAATGTGGAAAATAGTACAAATAAAGGAAACCCTTGAATGAGTAGGTGTGTTCAAACTTTTGACTGATACTGTACATTTTAAAATATGCAAAGGGTGATGTGTTGTATTGGAACTATTTTATTATAGGGAGTATATTCATGATGTCATAAATTAGGTAAGTCAGTTCCCATGCACCCTTCAAGTATTGGAGCGGCAGGTAGCCTAGTGGTTAGAGCGTTGGGCCAGTAACCGTATTGCTGCTGGCTCGAATCCCCGAGCTGGCAAGGTAAAAATCTGTCGTTCTGCCCCTGAACAAGGCAGTTAACCCACTGTTCCCCGGTCGGCTGTCATTGTATATACAAATTTGTTTTTTAACTGACTTGCCTAGTTAAATAAAGGTCAAATTAAAAGTATCAAGTCCAGTGAAGACAGTCTGTGTTATGTTGCCAGCTATGTTTGTTTCATGAAAGTCAACTACAAGTCATATTCGCCTCCAGATTCTTCATATAAATTCTAACTCTACAACTTGAACCCACAAATTCACGCAGTTTTCTTTTGGTAGTCAGTTTCAGTTCACATGTCATGTTCATCGGACGTCCATTTGCAGAGTTACCATTTGCAGGTTTATTTTGCCGGTCAACTTTGTACTTGATGATGCTCAATGATTACTCACAGTTACATGTCTGGTGTGCCTCCAGGAAGCCTGAGCAAGCAGATTCATCATGTGGAGATGAGCTTCTTAGTGTTATACTCATCTAACGTACGCTAACCCCATTCTGTACAAATGTGCACAACCGCGACATTCAAAAGAGGCTGCAAAGAAAACCAATGGGACTGTAGCGACTGTGTTGACATCAAAATCTGGGGTGTGAACTAGGTTTCTATTCAAGCGTTGATTGACATGGTAATGGCTCTATACTATTGCAGAAAAGTTGAAAAAACTGACCCCTTCGATGCTGTACGTTACATCATGACGTGTCATGGCGTAACGTACAGCACGCATAAAGCAACTAATTCTGTCTTACAGCCTCTCTCCACCAGGTGTAGCACTTCTCTCGCTGTTTAAAACAAGAAAGGGACAGGGTAAGGGGGGATACCTAGTCATTTTTTGCGTCATTACTACAAGCTATCATGACTCTCAAAAGCCGCTGTTTACTTCTGAAGATCACTTTAGCACCGCCCCCCAAACATTTTTTTTTTAATTCGACACAAACCTTCAAATAAGTATGTAATGACACATTATATAAACTTTTTATAGTGTTTTATATACATTTTAGAGGCGATAAGGTGATAAGTTGGACAGATCGAGTGAAAAAGCCATTTCCCCCACACGACATCGCTCCTTCGCGCTATCACGCAATAGGTTTCACTTCCTCACCGGCAATTTTTAAAAAGACCAGACAGAGCTCATTGCCTTCTTGAATCATGCAGAGATGGACATCATGAAGGTCTTGTCATTGATTTTATTGGAAAGGGGAGAAATTGTGCTTTACAATGCTATTGATGTTACACTTGATCTGGAAGTTTTACATTTTTTGGGCGCTAAAATAAGGTCAATTGTACGGACCAGCGCGATGTACAAAAGTGAGTTAGTTCACGTTACAATGCCTTCAGAAAGTATTCACATCCTTTCACTTTTTCCACATTTGTGTTGCAGCCTGAATATAAAATTGATTACATTTAGATGTTTTTGCAAAGGCCTACACACAATAATAATGTCAAAGTAGTATTATGTTTTTTTCACATTTTTACAACTTTATGAAAAGCTGAAATGTCTTTTGGTAAGTATTCAACCCCTTTTATGGCAAGCCTAAATAAGTTCAGGAATAAAAATGTTCTTAACAAGTCACAAATTGCACTGGATTCTGTACAGGGACACTTCAATCTTAAATGAGTCCTTGTTTATTCACAGCATGCCGGAGAGGTCACAGTCAAACTTATATGCATAAAGTACCGGTCTGAAGTGAGTTCCACTGGGGCAGTCTCGTTTAGTTCTCTTATATACTGCTTACACAGACAGGCAGGTTATATTTGCATGATTTAGCTTATTCATAATTAATTCATTATTAATGTTTGGTTCATGTATGTGACCGACCAATACCTCACTGATAGGGAGGATTGCTCCCAGGCACGTTCAGTCACTTGCATGAACACAGAAATTGGTTATTAGAAAAGCACAAACATAAAATGTTCCATCACATTCCCTCTTATCACTCACTCTGTGATAATTATCATTACATTTAATTCATTTGGTTATTACTTTAAACTATCAAAGGAGTAATTAAACAAAATCAACGCATAAAACCACAGACATTTTCAAACTCTTCATTCTGGGTTGTAGACAAAATAAACACAAAACCAGACACTTCATCCTTTCAAACCTTCATTCAGTGTTGTACAATCCAACTTGTAAAACAATGGCTTTAGACCATTGCTTCATATAGTTCCACATGCTTCATTACACAATTTCATTTATGGACTCTGGCAATGACATTTCAGCTGGAGCTTTTGTCGCCAGAGGCATGTTAATGACAGATCGGTCTCTCAATGCATTTGTAGAGTAAATTACCTTCAATTATTTTGTGTGCAGACCTCCACAATCAACCTGATACCCCAAATAAACAATTTTGGACAAGCCTAAATCAATTACCAGCACAGTTGACCACCCCTCTCCCTACTTGAAAATCTATGGCCAGATCTGAAAATGGTTCCCTAGCGATGATCCACAACCAATTTGGCAGAGCTTGAAGAAGAAAAATAATAATGGGCAAATGTTGCACAATCCAAGTGTGGAAATCTCTTCGACTTACCCAGAAAGTGCTTCTACAAAGTAAAGACTCAGGGGTGTGAATAATTATGTAAATTTGATTTTTGTATTTAATTTTCAATACATTTGCACACATTTCATTATGGGGTAGTGTGTGTAGATGGGTGAGAGAACAATTTAATCCATTTTGGAATTCGGCCTGTAACACAACAAAATGTGGAATGAGTCAAGTGGTATGAATACTTTCTGGAGGCCTGTATGATTCCCCACTTTCTAGAACGGTTCATCCTTAGCCTCTTTTCATTCTTTCTTCTCGTCCTCTCTCTGACTCATTAGCCCCAGTAAGAGAAGATTTATGGACGGTTCATATGAAAATTGTTCATATGAAAATTGTTCATATGAATGTTTTTTTACTCAGGAGGATTAAGTACCAACAACTTCTTATTCCTGGACTCCTGTTGCTATAAGATATGTGGAATTGAAATCCATACAGCAGATGCTCTTCTGATCACACTCAAAGGAAAATACTGGGGGAAAAGGTGCACACAAGCTTTTATTTGAAAAGTACTGCTTAGAATGCTTTTGGATGGCTTCTTGAACATTTACCACTGTGTCCCTGACATAATTTGGCATAGAGATGGTTACTGATCCTGTGAGGAATTGATTTAATTGATGTTCCAACCTTTTGAAATGCATGTGTTTTGTGCATGGCTCTGGTTTGTGACCCACAAAGAAGCTGTTTCAAAGGAGAATTTCTCAAAAGCTCCCTGATTCGCCACTCCAACAAAACAGTTCAGTGTCAGTGCATGCTGGGTTTTCACTTTCATCTGTCCCCTGCTTTTTTCATAATCCAGTAGTGTGGACAAACTTTTAGAGAAATAGACACCTAACCAGCAGCCTAACAACGCCCTGGAAATAGCTTTACACTGTCAATGTCCCTTCAGTGAGTTGATTTACATCTATCAACAAAAACATACGAAACTGTCACGCCCTGACCTTAGAGATCCTTTTTATGTCTCTTTGGTTTGGTCAGGGTGTGATTTCGGGTGGGTATTCTATGTTCTATTATTTGTATTTCTATGTTTTGGCCAGGTAGGGGTCTCAATCAGGGACAGCTGTCTATTGTTGTGTCTGATTGAGAACCATATTTAGGTATCCCTGTTCCCACCTGTTTTTGTGGGAAGTTGACTTTGTTTATGGCACATAGCCTTTAGCTTCACGGTTTGTTTTGTAGTGTTTATTGTTTTGTTCGGTGTCTTGTCTAATAAAAAGACCATGTATGCTCCCCACGCTGCACCTTGGTCCTCTTCCTCCTTCAACAGCCGTGACAGAAACACATTGTGGTTTTTGCTTAAAAACATTCACTGTGTAAAAGGAAGAACGCTGTCACTGTTGGGCTATTCCCAAGTTGACGTAAATACAGAATATGTTGAGGTACAAAATGTAAAGGCACTGACTGAATTTTTTTGTATCGATTTATTGTGTTTTGAACCCTAGAGACTAGTATGTAGTTAGCTGACTTTGAAGATTCTTCCCAAAATGATGTAATACACACTCTGGTGAGGTTCAAACGTAGATAGAATGAGAAATGAATTGTAATTCTTATTTTTGAGCACTAGAGACTAATATGAGACCTCTCCCAGTAGGCATGATGATATATTTAACAGCCCGATGCTAATCATTCATTAATAATAATGAATGCATAAAGCCAACAACTGAGATGTGAATGCAGACTGCTAGGGATGTGCACGGTTATTTGAATATTCAAACGGAAGTTAGTATTCAAATACTTGTGTGAGTATTAATATTTGCTATCAAAATAAAATTATAGGCCTATTTTAACTTTAAAAAGGCTTCTTCTGAGTTAAAACATCCATTTACAGACAAGGATACATCATGACTTTTTAAATTATTTAACAAAACAAACTTTTCAATGTAGTTTTTATGACATGTGCACCATAAAACGACCTGGTAGCCCCAACCAGTAGCCTTCACGTGTGTAGCTTGTTGTTTATGTTGGCCAATCCAAGTGGCAAAGAGGCTCAATGTGTAGCAAGTGGAGTTAGTGAACTCTAACGCAATGCAAGATGGAATAAAGTTACGTGACATATGGGAAGTTTGAAATCCAGAACGCTGCAGTCCGCCTGGTTAAGTTGCAGGGGTTTGATGGCACAAGCAGGGTAGCCCAGCCAACAGCGAGTTGCAGTAGTCTTGGCTGGAGATGACAAGTGCCTGGATTAGGATCTGCGCAGCTTCCTGTGTGAGGTAGGGTCATACTCTACGGATGTGGTAGAGAATGAACCTGCAGGAGCTGGTCACTGCTTTGATGTTTGCAGAGAATGACAGGGTGTTGTGCAGGGTCACGCTAAGGTTCTTTACACAATGGGAGGGCGACACTGGAGTTGTCAACCGTGAAGGAGAGGTCTTTGAGCAGGCAGACCTTCCCCGAGAGGAAGAGCAGTTCCGTGTTTTTGAGCTTGAGGTGGTGGGCCGACATCCAGGTTGAGATTTCTGCCAGGCAGAAATAGCAACGATAGGACAGACCATGTGAGGATATGACGGATCCAAGTGACTTGGTGTATAAAGAGAAGAGGAGAGGGCCTAGAACTCAGCCATGCGGGATATCAGTAGTGCGAGTATGTGGTGCAGACGCATATCTTATCCACGTCACCTGGTAGGAGAGGCCTGTCAGATAGGATGCAATCCCAAGAATGTGCATAGCCTGAGATGCCCAGCCCTGAGAGAGTGGAGAGGAGGATCTGATGGTTCACGGTGTAGAAGGCAGCAGATGGATCTAGGAGGATGAGAACAGGTTAGCTAGTCTTGGCTGTAGCCGAGTTGCCTTGGTCCCTCCTTCTGCTTTCTCCCATCTCTCACACATTGCCCTCTTCGCAGCTGCAATAGAGTGCCAGCGTCTCTCTACCGACGGCTAATTATGTTTTTAAAGACTAATATTTAAAGGAGAAGTTCAACCAAAATCCAGAAACTCTCAAATAGTTCCATACATTGAAACTAATTCAGTGGAGGTTTCCCTTTCCCCCCCTCTCTCTCTCTCTGTAGTGCTGTACTGCAACAGCTGCAAAAACGGGTCACATGACTCGTGGCGTTGCTGTATGCAGGACTCGCTCAGCTCCATTGCCAGTGAATTCATGATTCAGAAATCCACGAAGTGTGGGCAAATTAATTGTTTTATTGAAAGCATACGGCCAAATGACCTATTTTTGTTAAAAGTAATATCCGTTTTGAGTCAGGAAATATGTACTTTTCCACCTTTTTAAACATTTGTGATTCTTTTATATTGTTATCTTATGTAGCTGACTGCCACAGCAGTGGAGATGGGTAACAACTGCACATGGACCCTCTCGAGGGAATCCCTGCTACGTAGAAACAGCACGTTATGCCCTTATTCAAAGATGTCTGTTTTTTTTCGGCAGAGAAGTGATGACATCGTTACACATTATTTATGCAAAGTTAACAACAACCTACAAATATGTCTGGCGACGAAATACTTGCGAGTGATCAAGAAAACTACTGGAGGGACAATGATGGTGTCGTCAAACCGTATTTATTTGAGCCTGAGTATTCGGTCCAAAAATTGAGGCAAATTGAGCTTCTGATTGCCGTCGCAGCAGCTGGACCACAGCCCCAACACATACCTGAGGAATATTTGCGTTGCAGAGAAATGTAATATGTGACTACAATAGTTATGGAAATGGAGGAACATAATGATGATGATGAAGAGCAGTTTGCTTTTGCAAACAAAGGGATTTTGCAGCCCACATAAATGTCCTGGGGGGAAAGTCCGTAGGTCAAAAACTATTTGGAGACCCAACCCTGTTCCAGCTGGGCCAAATGAGTAAATAGCTCAACTTTACTTTATTGAATGATCTCTTATCATAAACCTCTATGAGCGGGACCGTTAGTGGGTTTATGTTTGCACATTCGTCCAAAACACTATATAGCCTATGTTTATTTATCACAATGTTTTTTGTATATTCTATTCTGCATTGTAAGGTGACATAGGGCACATATGCTAACCTGAATAGCAAGGGTTCTCAAAGTGGGGTCCGCTATACTGCAGGGGGTCCACAGCCAGATCTCAAAATCTAGTTTAAAAATAATTATAATTGGGGTGAATATCACCAACAATAACAGATTTAGACTAATTTTGGCCAAAGGGATCCGTGGAGAAAGTTGATGGTGTAATACAATACAATGTTATTCTAAAATGTATGTTCTTAACCCTGGGCAACATGGGCATGGGAGGCTCACAGGGATATGGGATCCACAGTACTATACCGATTTTATACACTTTTCAACTCAATACTTCTTGTATTCCCCCAAAAATTGCATTTCTTTTAACATAAATGCACTGTAATTTAAGTTTTAAAACTGCAAAGGTTTATCTCTGTCCTCATGGCAAAATGTGTAGAATTGCAGGATATTAGCTTTTAAAGCAGCAACATTTTCATAAGAGATGGGACTTTTTTTAAATGTTCCTTCCCAGGGCCCAAGACTTGGTTCGTCAAGCCGTGCATTGCCAAAAGTCATAGTATAACTCTTATTTTTTTTTATCTCACTTGTGTTTTGATAATGAGGGGGTCCCTGATGAATTTGCTATCACGAAAGGGGTCCCCGGCCAGATCCAGTTCATGGATTTACAGTAGCAACAGCTGTGTCTTTTGGTTTTCTCTCCCCATGACTTCAGATTTCATATCTCGTTCATATATATCGTGGCTGAAGTGCTTGCTGTACACATGCAGCGATGCGAGGGTGGCTGCAGAAGTATTTACATCATATTTACTGCATCCAATTGTTACCAAACAATCTTCGACAATCTCTCTGTATCTTTTATCTGAAAACGGTCAAATTTGGTGCCGGCTTCCCTATTTCGTGTATAAAGTGAAGCCATGGACCGAACACCAGCTTGCTGTTGCTGCCATCTCTTAATCCACTTTTCTTAGCTAACTTTACCTGCAATATGCCATACGCAACGCCCCCTTGTGGTTGAAGGCTCTGCTGCAAGCCTTGTCGGACCCATTGTCTTACGCAACCAGGAGTGGAGCCGGCGCAGTGCACTAAAGGAACTTTCACCGGAGCAGCTGCTCACAGGAATTGTGAGGGCAACCTGAATGATTTCCTTCAGAGAAGGAAACATATCATCATCCAGGAGGTTATGCACAGCAAGCAAATCCAGCCTCTCTTTTCCGGGCAAGAAAGTTTCTGGCCACCAACATCTCTTCTGTTTTTAACATCAATACCGTAGTGCTTGGCAAACTCAGTTAAGCATGATGTATCTAGGATGTTTTTTTGAGTTGGGGCTGCATGCCTGTATGCCTTTTGAGTAGACCTGCATCTACAGTCGAGAATCGCTGGTCAAGCTCACAAACCACTCTGTCCAAGCAGGGGAGCAACAACTCTGTTTTCATTGTTTGGGAACATGACAGTTCTGTGCCTAAACCCAAGGAGGTCTCCACCACAAAATCTCTCATTTTCCTTTGCTTGTGCTTTCTTGCTGCATCTGCCTCTGGAATATTGTGAATTTCACAGAGTGCTTTGGTTCTGTTAAAAAGTTCTGTGGCGAATGCATCTGTGCGTTTGCCTATCAGTGTGTCACATACAGCTTGTTTGCTGAAACGAGCTTCTGCCAGGTCTGCAGTCTCTCTTTCTGGAGGAACTTGTGTCGTCCCTCAGTTACAGAAAGAAACTGAGACTGAAACATCAGTAGGAAATACACGATGGAGAAGTGATGAAGCTTTGCTCTCAGACCAACAACCATGGGGGATCCAATGGCAGATAGACAATCACAAATAGCAGTTAAAATGTCCAGGACTGCATTTCTGGACCGCAGCTGGCATGCCCAGCGAGTGTTTGAGAGTTGTACAAGTTCAGGCCTGCTACCCCCATCATAGATTAACGTACTTTAGGCGTGCTACCCCCATCATAGGTTAACGCACTTTAGGCCTGCTACCCCCATCATAGATTAACGTACTTTAGGCGTGCTACCCCCATCATAGGTTAACGCACTTTAGGCCTGCTACCCCCATCATAGATGAACGCACTTTAGGCCTGCTACCCCGATCATAGATTAACGTACTTTAGACGTGCTACCCCCATCATAGGTTAACGCACTTTAGGCTTGCTACCCCCATCATAAGTCAACACACTTCAGGCCTGCTACACCCATCATAGGTTAACGCACTTTAGGCCTGCTATCCCCGTTATAGGTCAACACACTTTAGGCCTGCTACCCCCGTCATAGGTCAACACACTTTAGGCCTTCTACCCCCGTCATAGGTCAACACACTTTAGGCCTGCTACCCCCGTCATAGGTCTGTGCACTTTAGGCCTGCTACCCCCGTCATAGGTCAACGCACTTTAGGCCTGCTACCCCCATCATAGGTCAACACACTTCAGGCCTGCTACCCCCGTCATAGGTCAACGCACTTTAGGCCTGCTACCCCCGTCATAGGTCAACACACTTTAGGCCTTCTACCCCCATCATAGGTCAACACACTTTAGGCCTGCTACCCCCGTCATAGGTCAACACACTTTAGGCCTGCTACCCCCATCATAGGTCAACACACTTTAGGCCTGCTACCCCCATCATAGGTTAACGCACTTTAGGCCTGCTACCCCCGTCATAGGTCAACACACTTTAGGCCTGCTACCCCCATCATAGGTTAACGCACTTTAGGCCTGCTACCCCCATCATAGGTTACACACTTTAGGCCTGCTACCCCCGTCATAGGTCAACACACTTTAGGCCTGCTACCCCCATCATAGGTCAACACACTTTAGGCCTGCTACCCCCATCATAGATTAACGCACTTTAGGCCTGCTACCCCCGTCATAGATTAACGCACTTTAGGCCTGCTACCCCCGTCATAGGTCAACGCACTTTAGGCCTGCTACCCCCATCATAGGTTAACGCACTTTAGGCCTGCTACCCCCATCATAGGTCAACACACTTTAGGCCTGCTACCCCCGTCATAGGTCAACACACTTTAGGCCTGCTACCCCCATTATAGGTCAACACACTTTAGGCCTGCTACCCCCATTATAGGTCAACACACTTTAGGCCTGCTACCCCCATTATAGGTCAACACACTTTAGGCCTGCTACCCCCATTATAGGTCAACACACTTTAGGCCTGCTACCCGACTCATTTGGAGCTGCATCAAATGATTTGATTTCTGCTAGTGCTAGTAAATGCTCCCTAACTGTCCTTTCTGTCACATAACTTAAACACAGAGCCAACTGTTCAGACGGCCCATCCCTGACCTCATCCACGATAATGGTAAACATTCCAGACTTTGACATCTCAGAGACTATGGTGTCTGTAATCTCTCGCACAGCATTTGATCTTGTCATTCTGAGATTCTGGAGATCGAGACATCACATTTGATGGATAAATGTACCTTTGCTAGTTACCTGGTAGCTTTGCCATGCCACAACACTGTCTCTGTGTATTTGTGCCATCTCATGTTTACCGAAGAAAATGGAAAGCAGAAAGCTACGTTTTTGTGGACAGAGTACGCTACCCAATTTTGTATATTTCAAACCAGCAGTGCTGAAATGCACTTTTCAATGTACCAAAACTTCAGCTTCACTTGTCTGGGCCCAGTGTCACCTAAATTGCTCTTATTTCTGGAAGGAGTTGCTGCAGGGGCTTGATTACTTTATTTCTCTGGATCTGTTTGTTGGCCCTCCCTCTCTGGATCTGTTTGTTGGCCCTCCCTCTCTGGATCTGTTTGTTGGCCCTCCCTCTCTGGATCTGTTTGTTGGCCCTCCCTCTCTGGATCTGTTTGTTGGCCCTCCCTCTCTGGATCTGTTTGTTGGCCCTCCCTCTCTGGATCTGTTTGTTGGCCCTCCCTCTCTGGATCTGTTTGTTGTCCCTCTCTCTCTGGATCTGTTTGTAGTCTCTCTCTCTCTGGATCTGTTTGTTGTCTCTCTCTCTCTGGATCTGTTTGCTGTCTCTCTCTCTCTGGATCTGTTTGTTGTCCCTCTCTCTCTGGATCTGTTTGCTGTCTCTCTCTCTCTGGATCTGTTTGTTGTCCCTCCCTCTCTGGATCTGTTTGTTGTCCCTCTCTCTCTGGATCTGTTTGTTGTCTCTCTCTCTCTGGATCTGTTTGTTGTCCCTCCCTCTCTGGATCTGTTTGTTGTCTCTCTCTCTCTGGATCTGTTTGTTGTCCCTCTCTCTCTGGATCTGTTTGTTGTCCCTCCCTCTCTGGATCTGTTTGTTGTCTCTCTCTCTCTGGATCTGTTTGTTGTCTCTCTCTCTCTGGATTTGTTTGTTGTCCCTCTCTCTCTGGATCTGTTTGTTGTCCCTCCCTCTCTGGATCTGTTTGTTGTCCCTCCCTCTCTGGATCTGTTTGTTGTCCCTCCCTCTCTGGATCTGTTTGTTGTCCCTCTCTCTCTGGATCTGTTTGTTGTCTCTCCTCTCTGGATCTGTTTGTTGTCCCTCCCTCTCTGGATCTGTTTGTTGTCTCTCTCTCTCTCTGGATCTGTTTGTTGTCTCTCTCTCTCTGGATCTGTTTGTTGTCCCTCCCTCTCTGGATCTGTTTGTAGTCCCTCTCTCTCTCTGGATCTGTTTGTTGTCCCTCTCTCTCTGGATCTGTTTGTTGTCCCTCTCTCTCTCTGGATCTGTTTGTTGTCCCTTCCTCTCTCTCTGGATCTGTTTGTTGTCCCTTCCTCTCTCTCTGGATCTGTTTGTTGTCCCTCTTTCTCTAGATCTGTTTGTTGTCCCTCTCTCTCTGGATCTGTTTGCTGTCTCTCTCTCTCTGGATCTGTTTGTTGTCCCTCCCTCTCTGGATCTGTTTGTTGTCCCTCTCTCTCTGGATCTGTTTGTTGTCCCTCTCTCTCTGGATCTGTTTGTTGTCCCTCCCTCTCTGGATCTGTTTGTTGTCTCTCTCTCTCTGGATCTGTTTGCTGTCTCTCTCTCTCTGGATCTGTTTGTTGTCTCTCTCTCTCTGGATTTGTTTGTTGTCCCTCCCTCTCTGGATCTGTTTGTTGTCCCTCTCTCTCTGGATCTGTTTGTTGTCCCTCCCTCTCTGGATCTGTTTGTTGTCTCTCTCTCTCTGGATCTGTTTGTTGTCTCTCTCTCTCTGGATTTGTTTGTTGTCCCTCTCTCTCTGGATCTGTTTGTTGTCCCTCCCTCTCTGGATCTGTTTGTTGTCCCTCCCTCTCTGGATCTGTTTGTTGTCCCTCCCTCTCTGGATCTGTTTGTTGTCCCTCTCTCTCTGGATATGTTTGTTGTCCCTCCCTCTCTGGATCTGTTTGTTGTCTCTCTCTCTCTCTGGATCTGTTTGTTGTCTCTCTCTCTCTCTGGATCTGTTTGTTGTCCCTCCCTCTCTGGATCTGTTTGTTGTCCCTCCCTCTCTGGATCTGTTTGTTGTCTCTCTCTCTCTGGATCTGTTTGTTGTCCCTCCCTCTCTGGATCTGTTTGTTGTCTCTCTCTCTCTGGATCTGTTTGCTGTCTCTCTCTCTCTCTGGATCTGTTTGCTGTCTCTCTCTCTCTCTGGATCTGTTTGTTGTCCCTCCCTCTCTGGATCTGTTTGCTGTCTCTCTCTCTCACTGGATCTGTTTGTTGTCCCTCCCTCTCTCACTGGATCTGTTTGTTGTCCCTCCCTCAAACAGATCCTGTTTGTTGTCTCTCCTCTCTGGATCTGTTTGTTGTCTCTCCTCTCTGGATCTGTTTGTTGTCAGACAACAAACAGATCTGTTTGTTGTCAAACAGATCAGAGAGATCTGTTTGTTGTCAAACAGATCTCTGGATCTGTTTGTTGTCCCTCCCTCTCTGGATCTGTTTGTTGGCCTCCTCTCTGGATCTGTTTGTTGAGAGACAGCTCTGGATCTGTTTGTTGTCCCTCCTCTCTGGATCTGTTTGTTGTCCTCTCTCTCTGGATCTGTTTGTTGGCCCTCCCTCTCTGGATCTGTTTGTTGTCCCTCCCTCTCTGGATCTGTTTGTTGTCCCTCCCTCTCTGGATCTGTTTGTTGTCCCTCCTCTCTGGATCTGTTTGTTGGCCCTCCTCTCTGGATCTGTTTGTCTCGGACTCTCTGGATCTGTTTGTTGTCTCTCCCTCTCAGAGATCTGTTTGTCTTCCCTCTCTGGATCTGTTTGTTGTCTCTCTCTCATCTGTTTGTTGTCTCTCCCTCTGGATCTGTTTGTTGTCCCTCTCTCTCTGGATCTGTTTGGCCCTCTCCTCTCTGGATCTGTTTGTTGTCCCTCTCTCTCTGGATCTGTTTGTTGTCCCTCTCTCTCTGGATCTGTTTGTTGTCCCTCTCTCTCTGGATCTGTTTGTTGTCCTCTCTCTCTCTGGATCTGTTTGTTGTCCCTCTCTCTCTGGATCTGTTTGTTGTCCCTCTCTCTCTCTGGATCTGTTTGAGGGACAAACTCTCTGGATCTGTTTGTTGTCCCTCTCTCTCTGGATCTGTTTGTTGTCCCAAACTCTCTGGATCTGTTTGTTGTCCCTCCCTCTCTGGATCTGTTTGTTGTCCTCTCTCTCTGGATCTGTTTGTTGTCCAAACTCTCTCTGGATCTGTTTGTTGTCCAAACATCTCTCTGGATCTGTTTGTTGTCCAAACCTCTCTCTCTGGATCTGTTTGTTGACAGCAAACAGATTCTGTTTGTTGTCCCTCCCTCTCTGGATCTGTTTGTTGTCCCTCTCTCTCTGGATCTGTTTGTTGTCCCTCTCTCTCTGGATCTGTTTGTTGTCTCTCTCTCTCTGGATCTGTTTGTTGTCCCTCCCTCTCTGGATCTGTTTGTAGTCTCTCTCTCTCTGGATCTGTTTGTTGTCTCTCTCTCTCTCTGGATCTGTTTGCTGTCTCTCTCTCTCTGGATCTGTTTGTTGTCCCCTCTCTCTCTGGATCTGTTTGTTGTCTCTCTCTCTCTGGATCTGTTTGCTGTCTCTCTCTCTCTGGATCTGTTTGTTGTCTCTCTCTCTCTCTGGATCTGTTTGCTGTCTCTCTCTCTCTGGATCTGTTTGTTGTCCCCTCTCTCTCTGGATCTGTTTGTTGTCTCTCTCTCTCTGGATCTGTTTGCTGTCTCTCTCTCTCTCTGGATCTGTTTGTTGTCCCTCTCTCTCTGGATCTGTTTGTTGTCTCTCTCTCTCTGGATCTGTTTGCTGTCTCTCTCTCTCTGGATCTGTTTGCTGTCTCTCTCTCTCTGGATCTGTTTGTTGTCTCTCTCTCTCTCTGGATCTGTTTGTTGTCTCTCTCTCTCTCTGGATCTGTTTGCTGTCTCTCTCTCTCTGGATCTGTTTGTTGTCCTCTCTCTCTCTGGATCTGTTTGTTGTCTCTCTCTCTGGATCTGTTTGCTGTCTCTCTCTCTCTGGATCTGTTTGCTGTCTCTCTCTCTCTGGATCTGTTTGCTGTCTCTCTCTCTCTGGATCTGTTTGTTGTCTCTCTCTCTCTCTGGATCTGTTTGTTGTCTCTCTCTCTCTGGATCTGTTTGCTGTCTCTCTCTCTCTGGATCTGTTTGCTGTCCCTCTCTCTCTGGATCTGTTTGTTGTCCCTCTCTCTCTCTGGATCTGTTTGTTGTCCTCTCTCTCTGGATCTGTTTGCTGTCTCTCTCTCTCTGGATCTGTTTGCTGTCTCTCTCTCTCTCTGGATATGTTTGCTGTCTCTCTCTCTCTCTGGATATGTTTGTTGTCTCTCTCTCTCTCTGGATCTGTTTGCTGTCTCTCTCTCTCTGGATCTGTTTGCTGTCTCTCTCTCTGGATCTGTTTGCTGTCTCTCTCTCTGGATCTGTTTGCTGTCTCTCTCTCTGGATCTGTTTGTTGTCCCTCTCTCTCTCTGGATATGTTTGTTGTCCCTCCCTCTCTGGATCTGTTTGCTGTCTCTCTCTCTCTGGATCTGTTTGTTGTCCCTCCCTCTCTGGATCTGTTTGCTGTCTCTCTCTCTCTGGATCTGTTTGTTGTCCCTCTCTCTGGATCTGTTTGTTGTCCCTCTCTCTCTGGATCTGTTTGTTGTCCCTCCCTCTCTGGATCTGTTTGTTGTCCCTCTCTCTCTGGATCTGTTTGTTGTCCCTCTCTCTCTGGATCTGTTTGTTCTCCCTCCCTCTCTGGATCTGTTTGCTGTCTCTCCCTCTCTCTGGATCTGTTTGCTGTCTCTCTCTCTCTGGATCTGTTTGCTGTCTCTCTCTCTCTCTCTGGATCTGTTTGCTGTCTCTCTCTCTCTCTGGATCTGTTTGTTGTCTCTCTCTCTCTGGATCTGTTTGTTGTCTCTCTCTCTCTCTGGATCTGTTTGCTGTCTCTCTCTCTCTCTGGATCTGTTTGCTGTCTCTCTCTCTCTGGATCTGTTTGCTGTCTCTCTCTCTCTGGATCTGTTTGCTGTCTCTCTCTCTCTGGATCTGTTTGCTGTCTCTCTCTCTCTCTCTGGATCTGTTTGTTGTCTCTCTCTCTCTGGATCTGTTTGCTGTCTCTCTCTCTCTCTGGATCTGTTTGCTGTCCCTTCCTCTCTCTCTGGATCTGTTTGCTGTCTCTCTCTCTCTCTCTGGATCTGTTTGTTGTCTCTCTCTCTCTCTCTGGATCAGTTTGTTGTCCCTCTTTCTCTGGGCATGCTTGCTCTCTCTCACTTATACAGCTCGAATATTGATCTCTGCCTTGCACAGAAGCCTCTCTTTCTGCATGACCCTTTAAGATATCATGAATATAATGAATTTATGCCTAACAAAAGTAAGACATGCTGTACAAATTTAACTGAAAGCTTAAACATCTACTCCCTTTTTTAACACTAACCTTCATCAGACATGCTCCCTCAGCCATGTCAGCCTCCAGCTCACTAACACATTTGTGCTGAGAATTTGAGAGAAATTGATTTTTGTGTGTTTGGAAAATGCCTGGGATCTTTTATTTCAGCTCAGGAAATAAAAGTGCAACACTTTCCATGTTGCGTTTTTATATTTTTGTACAGTGTTGTGTCAGTGTGTGGAATCACTTGAGCGTTTTTATATTTTTGTACAGTGTAGTGTCAGTGTGTGGAATCACTTGAGCGTTTTTATATTTTTGTACAGTGTAGTGTCAGTGTGTGGATTCACTTGAGCGTTTTTATATTTTTGTACAGTGTTGTGTCAGTGTGTGGAATCACTTGAGCGTTTTTATATTTTTGTACAGTGTAGTGTCAGTGTGTGGAATCACTTGAGCGTTTTTATATTTTTGTACAGTGTAGTGTCAGTGTGTGGATTCACTTGAGCGTTTTTATATTTTTGTACAGTGTTGTGTCAGTGTGTGGATTCACTTGAGCGTTTTTATATTTTTGTACAGTGTAGTGTCAGTGTGTGGATTCACTTGAGCGTTTTTATATTTTTGTACAGTGTAGTGTCAGTGTGTGGAATCACTTGAGCGTTTTTATATTTTTGTACAGTGTAGTGTCAGTGTGTGGAATCACTTGAGCGTTTTTATATTTTTGTACAGTGTTGTGTCAGTGTGTGGAATCACTTGAGCGTTTTAGATTTTTGTACAGTGTTGTGTCAGTGTGTGGATTCACTTGAGCGTTTTTATATTTTTGTACAGTGTTGTGTCAGTGTGTGGATTCACTTGAGCGTTTTTATATTTTTGTACAGTGTAGTGTCAGTGTGTGGATTCACTTGAGCGTTTTTATATTTTTGTACAGTGTTGTGTCAGTGTGTGGAATCACTTGAGCGTTTTTATATTTTTGTACAGTGTTGTGTCAGTGTGTGGAATCACTTGAGCGTTTTTAGATTTTGGGTAAACGTATCCTTGAATCCGTTGATTGACAGGTCTAAAGATTTTCCCTGAAGCATTTGATTTAAACATTTTTAGGGAAATGTAGGCCATGAATGATGTTGGAATCAGTGCAACTTTGTTTGCAGTTTGTATGCCAATCGTAAAACAGTCTATTCACCCTACACTTCCCTCTTATTTCCAGGTAGAAGGAGCTGCCTATGTCGGCTCGTTTGTGTGGAAATCTCGTAGTATTGGCATGTGGAACAACTCGCGTGGGGAGAACATGCTGGACAGTGGAGCTCCATTCTATGACACATACCAGACCTCTGATGGGAAATACATGGCTGTCGGGGCTATTGAGACACAGTTCTATAACCAGCTCATCCATGGTCAGTTTTGCTCAACTTTACGTTCACTGATTGTCTTATTTTCTTTCTCTCCTGCTTCTCCCTCTTGCTTGTCTTCCTCCTGCTCCTCTACCGCTTCTCTCTCTTGCTTGTCTTTCTCCTGCTCCTCTCCCGCTTCTCTCTCTTGCTTGTCTTCCTCCTGCTCCTCTCCCGCTTCTCTCTCTTGCTTGTCTTCCTCCTGCTCCTCTCCCGCTTCTCTCTCTTGCTTGTCTTCCTCCTGCTCCTCTCCCGCTTCTCTCTCTTGCTTGTCTTCCTCCTGCTCCTCTCCCGCTTCTCTCTCTTGCTTGTCTTCCTCCTGCTCCTCTCCCGCTTCTCTCTCTTGCTTGTCTTCCTCCTGCTCCTCTCCCGCTTCTCTCTCTTGCTTGTCTTCCTCCTGCTCCTCTCCCGCTTCTCTCTCTTGCTTGTCTTCCTCCTGCTCCTCTCCCGCTTCTCTCTCTTGCTTGTCTTCCTCCTGCTCCTCTCCCGCTTCTCTCTCTTGCTTGTCTTCCTCCTGCTCCTCTACCGCTTCTCTCTCTTGCTTGTCTTCCTCCTGCTCCTCTCCTGCTTCTCTCTTGCTTGTCTTCCTCCTGCTCCTCTACCGCTTCTCTCTCTTGCTTGTCTTCCTCCTGCTCCTCTCCCGCTTCTCTCTCTTGCTTGTCTTCCTCCTGCTCCTCTACCGCTTCTCTCTCTTGCTTGTCTTCCTCCTGCTCCTCTACCGCTTCTCTCTCTTGCTTGTCTTCCTCCTGCTCCTCTCCCACTTCTCTCTCTTGCTTGTCTTCCTCCTGCTCCTCTCCCGCTTCTCTCTCTTGCTTGTCTTCCTCCTGCTCCTCTACTGCTTCTCTCTCTTGCTTGTCTTCCTCCTGCTCCTCTCTCGCTTCTCTCTCTTGCTTGTCTTCCTCCTGCTCCTCTACCGCTTCTCTCTCTTGCTTGTCTTCCTCCTGCTCCTCTCCCGCTTCTCTCTCTTGCTTGTCTTCCTCCTGCTCCTCTCTTGCTTCTCTCTCTTGCTTGTCTTCCTCCTGCTCCTCTCTCTTGCTTGTCTTTCTCCTGCTCCTCTACCACTTCTCCCGACTGTGTCCAGGCAGGCTGATCAGCATCTCTGCAGATTATCCCCCTCCTTCCCTCCCCTGACATACTGAGCACATCTAACAGTCTGTCATGTATAATGCATATTACACACACGCGCAAACACATCATGCACAGCAAGATACTGCAAACAACACTCACGCCATTCTTTTTCATGTAACCGTCTTGCAGCTGTGAAAATCAATTTTTCAAAACTGGACAGATACAGTGCCTTCAGAACGTATTCACACCCTTTACCTTTTTCACGTTGTTGTGTTACAGCCTTAATTTAAAATCAATTACATAGTTGTTGTTTTTTTAACACAGGGTCTAATCTACACTGTTGTTTACCAAGACGGTGAATGTTCCTGAGTGGCCGAGTTACAGTTTTGACTTAAATCTGCTTGAAAATCTTTAGCAAAACCTGAAAATGGTTGTGTAGCAATGATCCACAACCAATTTGACAGAGCATGAAACATTTTTAAAAGAATAATGGGCGAATGTTGCACAATCCAGGTGTGGAAATATCTTAGAGTAATCACTGTCAAAGGTGCTTCTACAAAGTATTGAATCGGGTGTGATGAGATTTCTGTATTTCATTTTCAATAAATTTGCCAAGATGTCCAGAAACATGTTGTCTTTATGGGGTATTGTGTGTAGATGGGTGAGGGAATAACGTACTTAAATTCAGGCTGTAACACAAGAAAATGTGGAATAAGTCAACGGGTATGAATACATTCTGTAGACACTGTAAATACCCACAGGACACCTCTTGATTAACTCATTTGTGTTTGTTTAAAGATTTCTCTAAACTCTAAAATAATGTGCCTCATTCTCACACAGCTTGAATTGACACTCCATTATTTTTGAGCCAGATAAAAGGAATATCAATGATTTAAACCTTTCTGTAATGTCAAACATTGATGGGTGCTTGTTCATTACATATGGAATGGGTTTGAATAGATATTACTTCTCCTTCCTGTCGTCACTATCTGGGCAGGTGGCAAAGTCATAAACCCCAACTATTTTTTACAACTTCTGTTCTTAATATCTGATTTTAAATCTAATCTTAACTTTAAAAAAATAAATCTAATGTTTTAAGATGTAGCTAATTGTTTGACTCTGCCACATCGAGTGGGAACCTATTTCCTCGACTGCATCCATATCTCTGTGTTACTCATATCTCATCATTTGCATATCACCTTTTCTAGGCCTGGGATTAGATGCTGCCAACCTTCCTCCCCAGATGAGCTTCTCTGATTGGCCAGTGGTGAGGCAGATCTTCACTAAGCAGTTTGCGACTAAGACACAGGAGGAGTGGGGTCACGTGTTCGACGGAAAGGACGCCTGTGTGACTCCGGTACTCTCTCTGGACGAAGTGATCTCCCACCCCCATAACCAGGAGAGGGCCTCCTTCCACAGGGACGCCCAGGGGGAGGTGACTCCGAGCCCCGCACCTGTCCTGTCCCGTACCCCTGCTGACCCCTGCCTGGCCCAGGACCCCCTTATAGGGGAACACACACGCTCCGTTCTAGAGGAGTTTGGCTTCAAACTAGCAGAGGTAGACCAGTTGCTCTCAGCTGGTATTATTGAGTGTAACGTAGCCCAAGCACGGTTGTAGCCAGGCCTTTCTTCTTCTCCTGCCTCTCTCCTCTTTCCTTTGTCCTTCTTTAAGAAAAACACCCCGGCTCTCCAATGTACACTTTAATGTTTATAAGTTGGACAACCATCTTTGATACATGGTGTGCCATGCTGGATGGATTAGCTATTCAATCATTAAGTACTTGGAGCCCTTGGATAAATCACATTGCAAATGCAATTCATTCATATAATTGTTATTATTATATGTATATGTCTTCTACCTACTGCAAGCCCTGTCGCCTTTGTAAGTGTTTGGACTGTAAGCACTTAATTGTAATTGATGTAATTATGTTGATAGCTAGATAGCAATGACAATATGTCAGTCATTACTAGAGTAAGGTAGAGCAAGAGGAGGCGGAGAGAATGATGACCCTTGACTGTAACTACTCTTTCATATCAGTTATTACCTGTATCCAAGGGTTTGTGATGATTTTTTACATGATCAAATCAAATGTTATTGGTCACATTCGCCGAATACAGCAGGTGTAGACTTGCAATGCAAAGTTAAAAAGTAAGACGAATATTTTCTAAATAAAGAAATAGTAACACAATAAAAAACAACGAGGCTATATACAGGGAGTGCCAGTACCGAATACATTAACGTGTCATAATGTGCTTCTGAATAGTCTTTGTAATTCTATAAATATGGTGAGAAATTATTCTCAGCTATTGACTGAAGTGCCTGTATTTTATCTTGAATGTTTTCAAAGATGGATGGGCACCCCATTAATAATATTTCTTGACAATTTGTATTAAAATGCTTCAATTAAAGTCATGTTTCTTTTTTATTTTATTTTGTAGTACAGCTGTTAGATCAATTGAATGCATGATGTTAAGAAACCTAGAATTACATTTGATAATTGAAGTATCACCCAAAGCTATAGATACAGCTCTTTAAATCAGGAATGTCATTTACTTCAGGCATATAGACACACACACACAGTACATTCAGAAATTATTCAGACCCCTTCACCTTTCCAGCATAATTAATGTTCTAATCGTGATGGACCACATTGATAAGAATGTTCACTTCCTCCACTCAAAGTAGTCTAGCACGTGACCGTACCTAGCCCTCACTCATTGGTATTTTTTAACTGGAACACAATGTATCTATGTTAGTGACCCTAGGACTCAGGGTCTGGTGAGAATGTGGCCTTTAAATCTGTCTGACGCCTCCCTAGGTTCCTCTGACGTGGGCGGCGGGCATGGTTCCCATGAGAACCCCTGGGAATTGCCTCAATGTCTCACATGACTGAGGCAGGGCAACGAGCTAGTGTCTCATGACAAATACTAACAACGTTTTAGAATTTTTATACATAGAGGAAATAACTTGCTCAACTGCCACGGGTACAGTCTTGTCTTTGGGCATCCAGTTAATGCATCCAGGCTTCTCTTCCAGGAATTGTTTACTGTAAATACATTGGCTGGCCATCCTCCTCCATCCCCCTTCCACTCTTCCATCAAAGGGTTACAACTCATCAAATGTAACTCGTTGTTTCCCTGGGGATCACATGCTACATCACTTGATCAACCTGATGTGCACACGAGCAGACCAAAAAAGAGCCCTTGTGAGCAAACTGCATAAAAACAGGAAAGCAAGGATTCAGATACGCATGCAATGTAACATGTTTTAGCAGAGTAGTAAATGAATCTCTTGTCATTCTCCTGTCATCCAATTCTCTCTGTTAGGACTACTGAATTACTGAATCTGGTAATCCATCAAGTGATAATTTCATGGAACACCACATTATTCCAGGAATAATTTTGATGTAAAGGAATATAGTGTTGTGAGATGGGGTTAAAAAGCCACAATCCTAGTCACGTGCTTAAAAAGAAAAAACTGAAAGTTGAAACTTCATTCATCTAAATCAAACCAACAGCCACACCCCATCTCTCCTCCAATCTCCTCAGCCTATCCTCTCCTTGCCTCAGATCAGGACTTGAGGCTACTTGGACTCATTGCTCAACTATGCAGTAGAGAATTAGCTTGAGCCAAGAAGCAGAGATTGGGCTGTTTGCCATTGACAAGCGGGCTGAGCGCTACACCCATACAACCTCCATCTCCCCCAGTAGCTATGTCCCTCCTCACAGGGGACCAACCCCAGCCATGCAGGCTTCCGGAGCCCGGAACACACATTACAGGTCTGGGCTGTTACTCCGTGGGGAGTGTGGACTGTAGGGAGTCTACGAAGGAGGACTACTTGGACAGTATGGAGCCCGTTGTGTTTGGGGTGGTGGAGCTTCCGAGGCGGTCTCGGGGGAGGTTGCTGCTGCATGGCATGGTGATGTTTGGAAGGGAATTTTGCTATGCGGTGGAGGCAGCCTTCGTCACCCCGGTGCTGCTTAGTGTCGGACTCCCTCAGAGCTTGTACAGCCTTGTGTGGCTGATCAGCCCCATCCTGGGCTTCCTGCTGCAGCCCATCATCGGCTCGGCCAGCGACTACTGCAGGTCCCCGTGGGGCCGACGGAGGCCCTACATCCTCGCACTGGGGATTATGATGCTGGTGGGCCTTACCTTGTTTCTAAATGGAGATGCAGTCATATCAGGTAAGAGCCCATGGCTATCAGGCATAGTGTTCTACAAATGTATGTGAGAACTAGTCTATGTTTTTTCAATTGTTGTCATGGAGTTGGGTAGCTTGGATATGAGAAACCAAAATACTTTCACTGTAACATACGTAGGATATTTAATTTAAACTTGTGCTTAATTAATGGGCTGTTTCAATGTTGATAGAAAATGTAAATATTTGTTTTAACGCCCTGCCCGAGCCACCCCTACCCTAGGGAAAACATGAGGTTATCACGCTCTGAACTCAAACGGCTAATTAAATGATCTGAACACCAAATTATTTTGCTCAGACGCGGTCTGAGATAGTCAAACTAATTAACAAACTAATTCAGTTATTGCCAGAAGAGGGCAATAACTGAAAACGAAGAATGATAATATTACATATTTACAGACATATTTACGTTACTGCATAATTTAGATTATGTGTGTGTGTGTGTGTGTGTGTGTGTGTCTGGCTGTTGAATGTGTTTCATAACCATTAATGAGAGGGTGCCTTAGTGTGTCTAGACAGAAGGGTCAAATGTTCCTATTATTTTGACTGGACTGTTTCCCTTCACCAAGTTGATTGCACAAGATGTTCAGCAATTATTTCAGATAAAAACATGCTGGACACAATCCGGAGTCTCAAGGCGAAAACTAACTAACTGAGACGTACACTGAACAAAAATGTAAAGGCAACATGTGAAGTGTTGGTCCCATATTTCATGAGCTGAAATAAAATATCCCAGAAATGTTCCATATGCACAAAAAGCTTATTTCTCTCAAATGTTGTGCACAGATCCCTGTTTACATCCCTGTTAGTGAGCATTTCTCCTTGCCAAGGTACTCCATCCACCGGACAGGTGTGGCATATCAAGAAGTTGATTAAACAGCATGTTCATTAAACAGGTGCACCTTGTGCTGGGGATAATAAAAGGCCAATCTAAAGGTTTTGTGACACAACACAATGCCACAGATGTCTCAAGTTTTGAACTGTGAACTGTAACTCAGTAAAATCTTTAAAATTGTTGCATGTTGCATTTATATTTATGTTCGGCCTGTGCCTCTTTTCACACATTGTTACATCCACTGTTGTTTATGTTGTTCATTTTCTTGTCCATCCATGAATTTGAGCTTCCTGAAAAGGGATTGTTTAATTTATTGGGTCAGGTCTATGGTTAGCTCATAAGACCTGGGTCAAAATACATATTTCAAATACTTTTAAATAGTTGAGCTGTGCTTGTGTATTGAAAAGTATAAATGTAAGTAGAATAACACTACAATATGGAAATGCATTCTCTCCATACGTGCTTGGATTGGATTTATTTTTGCCGCACTATCGTACGTTGATCTGACAACCTAACTTTTTGTTTTCAGTGAATGCCTTCATTGTTGGTTTCAGTTATGCCGGATTTCACCTTCTTTGTAATAATACTGTACAATACAAAGTGTGACCACTTACAGTACTTTTGTTAAGATGATTATTTCCATTCTTCAACACTGTAGTAAATAGTCAAACGGGATCTGTGACAATGCACACCCTGTGTGTTAGCTACTGTAGTGTACAGAATAGTATATGTAGATACGATGCACACCCTGTGTGTTAGCTACTGTAGTGTACAGGACAGTATATGTAGATACGATGCACACCCTGTGTGTTAGCTACTGTAGTGTACAGGACAGTATATGTAGATACGATGCACACCCTGTGTGTTAGCTACTGTAGTGTACAGGACAGTATATGTAGATACGATGCACACCCTGTGTGTTAGCTACTGTAGTGTACAGGACAGTATATGTAGATACGATGCACACCCTGTGTGTTAGCTACTGTAGTGTACAGGATAGTATATGTAGATACGATGCACACCCTGTGTGTTAGCTACTGTAGTGTACAGGACAGTATATGTAGATACGATGCACACCCTGTGTGTTAGCTACTGTAGTGTACAGGACAGTATATGTAGATACGATGCACACCCTGTGTGTTAGCTACTGTAGTGTACAGGACAGTATATGTAGATACGATGCACACCCTGTGCGTTAGTTACTGTGGTGTACAGGACAGTATATGTAGATACAATGGATAAAACAAAGCTTTGAGAAAAGTTCTTGAATTTCTCCAAGATCAAAACGTCGGCCTCAAGACATCCGGCATGCCTAATACGACCGCAACACAACACCCAACTGGGATTTGTAATGGGATTAGTAATCACCCAAATTTAAATACGGCTGTGTAGGTTTTTAATTCTGCTGCAATCTGTCAGCCAATTGTTTCTCACTCAAGATTAAGGACATCATTCTGTTTGTTTGTGCTCCGCCGTGTGCACAACATAATTATGACAATTATTCTGATTGATTTGCTACAGTATCTCTTTTTGATGAGCATCAACACTAGATACTGACTGTGATTACCTATACAAATGCTGTATACAGTGTCAGATTGAGGATATTAAACGTACAATTAAGTAGGAGTTGTTTTTCTAGTCAGACAGAGCCACGCTGGCAATGTTTTGTTTCAATTTGAGTTCATTTTCTCTTTAAAGACCAAAACAACTGAATTATGTGCCTTTTGAACTGCCCTTGCATTGTGTTGCACAATAGGAAGGAATAGGAATGTGGTTTCAAACATGCTGTTCGTTGCTATATGGTGAATGCATGACTGTATTAGCCCCCTTCGATCTTGACGAAACCGTAAGAACCAATGTACTGAAACTACAGGATCTGAAGTGTTTGGTCAAGTTGTACACAAATCCACTGTTTACCTCAGAAGCCCTGGAAAATATGTCTCATCGCGTCTGTAAATGTCAGCTGGGCCAGTGTCTGTCTTGAAGTTAATGGGTGAGCGAAAGATGTACTTCTTAAGGCAAACTGACATGATTCAGCTGCTACGCCTCATCCTAAACAAACACAAAAAAAGCATTCAGAACTATCTGCTATTGAAAGTGGATCTAGTTGTAGTAATGAGTGAATAATCGGACAGACTGAATCTGTATCTTGAAGTAAACTTCTGTCTTTCTCCTCTTTTGCAGCGTTAGTACAGGATAGGTCATCGAAGAGGATATGGGCCATCGTGGTAGTCATGTTTGGAGTGGTGCTATTTGACTTTGCAGCAGACTTCATCGATGGGCCAGTCAAGGCCTACCTCTTTGACGTCTGCTCGTACACAGACAAGGAAAGAGGACTGCACTACCATGCCCTTCTCACAGGTAAGACAAATATTATATAACCTCCCTCCCACTAGTCAGATTCAATATTGTTTGAGTGATAGGCTCTTACTGTTATGCTTGTGGGAATATAGAAATTGAAATTGGTCGGCAAATGTGGAGATTCATTGATTTATTTGCTGTCCTTACTGATATAGGTTTGCTTTTATATTCATATTATATGTATATTTTCAGAGTTTTGTTATCATGTAGTTAATGTGATTGTTATGGAATAAGAAAACTGGCATCCCAATCTACACTCCTTTATTTGAAGTTATTTTAGACCGTGCATGTGAGGAAGCCGGACTGGGATCACTGGCTCAGTGCAGAGTGCATGTCTGGGTGTGGGGAGGAGAGGGTTCCTGCAGCACAGAGTGCATATTCACATGTGATGTAAATACCTCTCAGTATGCTCTGTGCTTTTAAGTGGCTGTTTAGTAACCTGGAGCCCGGCCCTCAGAGCTCACACAGTGAGTGAGTCAGTCAGTCAGTCAACAAGCGCGTGAGTAAGTATTCGAGTGTGCTAGCGAGCGAGTGCGTGGACTCAGCTGATGGCAAGGGAAGCCGGCACTGGGTGGTGTGAGCTTGTTCAGTAGGTTCTAATCCAGCAGATTCTCAGTCATGTGTTGGAGTCATGAGTTGGAGCTGAGAGAGAGAGGGGAGGCACATGACCTGCTAGTCACCGTAGCCCTGGTATGTGGAGGAATGTGTGTGTGTTTTCTTGATACACAAGAATTGGCTGTTATGATATTTCTCTTTTGTACTGTTTTATCATTGCAGTCACACGATTTAAACATAAAAAAACGCCCCAAACTTAATTTTGACTATCCTCACATAAATGCATGAAAATACATAAATATATACACTACCGTTCAAAAGTTTGGGGTCGCTTAGAAGTGTCTTTGTCTTTGAAAGAAAAGCACATTTTTTTGTTCCTAAAAATAACATCAAATTGATCAGAAATACAGTGTTGACATTGTTAATGTTGTAAATTACTATTGTTGCTGGAAACAGCAGATTTTTTTTTATGGAATATCTACATAGGGGTACAGAGGCCCATTATCAACCATCACTCCTGTGTTCCAATGGAATGGCTAATTGATCCTGAGAAAGCCATTTTGCAATTATGTTAGCACAGCTGAAAATGGTTGTTTCTGATTAAAGAAGCAATAAAACTGGCCTTCTTTAGACTAGTTGAGTATCTGGAGCATCAGCATTTGTTTGTTCGATTACAGGCTCAAAATGGCCAGAAACAAACAACTTTCTTCTGAAACAGTCGTCAGTCTATTCTTGTTCTGAGAAATGAAGGCTATTCCATGCGAGAAATTGCCAAGAAACTGAAGATCTTGTACAACGCTGTGTACTACTCCCTTTACAGAACAGCACAAACTGGGTCTAACCAGAATAGAAAGAGGAGTGGGAGGCCTCAGTGCACAACTGAGCAAGAGGAAAAGTACATTAGAGTGTAAAGTTTGAGAAACAGACACCTCACAAGTCCTCAACTGGCAGCTTCAATATATAGTACCCGCAAAACACCAATCTCAATGTCAACAGTGAAGAGGCGACTCCGGGATGCTGGCTTTTTAGGCAGAATTGCAAAGAAAAAGCCATATTTCATACTGGACAATAAAAGGAAAAGTTTAAGATTGGCAAAAGAACACAGACACTGGACAGAGGAACTCTGCCTAGAAGACCTCAAAAAAAATGTAGACCTCCACAAGTCTGGTTCATCCTTGGGAGCAATTTCCAAAAACGCCTGAAGGTACCACGTTCATCTGTACAAACAATAGTACGCAAGTATAAACACCATGGGACCACGCAGCCGTCATACCGCTCAGGAAGGAGAGCATAAAATATAACTTTTTGGCCATAATGACCATTGTTATGTTTGGAGGAAAAAGGTGGAGGCTTGCAAGCCGAAGAACACTCTCCCAACCGTGAAGCATGGGGGGGTGGCAGCATCATGTTGTGGGGGTGCTTTGCTGCAGGGGGGGCTGGTGCACTTCACAAAATAGATGGCTTCATGAGGTAGGAAAATTATGTGGATATATTGAAACAACATCTCAAGACATCAGTCAGGAAGTTGAAGCTTGGTCGCAAATGGGTCTTCCAAATGGACAATGACACAAGCATACTTCCAAAGTTGTGGCAAAATGGCTTAAGGACAACAAAGACAATGTATTGGAGTGGCCATCACAAACCCCTGACCTCAATCCTATAGAAAATGTGTGGGCAGAACTGAAAAGGCATCTGCGCGCAAGGAGAGCTACAAACCTGACTCAGTTACACCAGTTCTGTCAGGAGGAATGGGCCTAAATTCACCCAACTTATTGTGGGAAGCTTGTGGAAGGCTACCCAAAACTGTAATGCGATGCTACTGGCGCAGGAGAGCGGAAACTGATTTACAACGGTTGTGTTTAATAACCATAAACCACCGTAAACCGAATAATACAATAGATGGGTCAAACAAAACCCGGTAAATACCAGCATACCGTGCACAAGCACTACAACAAACAATTACGGACAAGGACATGAGGGGGAACAGAGGATTAAATACACAACATGTAATTGATGGAATTGGAACCAGGTGTGATGGAAGACAAAACAAAACCAATGGAAAATGAAAAGTGGATCGGCGATGGCTAGAAGGTCGGTGACGTCGACCGCCGAACGCCACCCGAACAAGGAGAGGGTCCAACTTGGGCGGAAGTCGTGACAGAAACGTTTGACCCAAGTTAAACAATTCGAAGGCAATGCTACCAAATACTAATTGTGTATGTAACCTTCTGACCCACTGGGAATGTGATGAAATAAATCATTCTCTATACTATTATTCTGACATTTCATATTCTTAAAATAAAGTGGTGATCCTAACTGACCTAAGAGAGGGAACTTTTACGAAGATTAAATGTCAGGAATTGTGAAAAACTGAGTTTAAATGTATTTGGCTAAGGTGTATGTAAACTTCCGACTTCAACTGTATTTAGAATTCAAGGCACACTTAACCAGCATGGCTACCACAGCATTCTGCAGCGATATGCTATCCCATCTAGTTTGGGCTTAGTGGGACTATCATCGGTTTTTCAACCAGGACCTCCAGGCTGTGTAAAGGCTATTTGACCAAGGAGAGTGATGCATCATATGACCTGGCCACAATCACCTGACCTCAACCCAATTGAGATGGTTTGGGATGAGTTGGACTACAGAGTGAAGGAAAAGCCGTCAACAAGGGCTCAGCATGTGCAGGAACCCTTTCAAGACTGCTGGATAAGCATTCCTCATGAAGCTGGTTGAGAGAATACCAAGAGTGTACAGAGCTGTCATCAAAGGGTGGCTACTTTGAAGAATCTAAAATCAAAAATATATTTGGATTTGTTTAACACTGTTTTGAGTACTACATGATTCCATATATTTTGCTTGCATGAGTAAGTGTGTCCAAACGTTTGACTTGTACTGTATGTCCAGAGAATGCGGACACAGTTGATGTAAAATCCTAGTTAGACGTCCTCAAAATTGCTGCATAATTTATGAGAAGGTTTGTGTTACAGGCTTCTCAATGTAGGATGCTGGTGTAAGAATTTAGGGAACAGACAGTAGTATGTCCAGATTATAGGGATATGTCTGACAGAACAAGCCACTTATCTGCGTGCAGGATCGTACTCCGTGACAACGCATCTATCACAACATTACTCCCAGCTTCTCTGAGATCACCCAGCCTAAACGTTACATTGTGACATGAGCTTTAAATTCAGATGCAAGAAGCATTATTTTATAAATCAGACACTGTATTTATTAAATACAGCCCACGTTATCTTCCTTGGAAAATTCAAATGCACCACAGGCACAATGGTGTCAGGTGGCCTAGCGGTTAGAGCGTTGGGCCAGTAACCGAAAGGTTAATAGTTCAAATTCAGATCAGACAGAGGTGAACAATCTGCTGATGTGCCCTTGAGCAAGACACTTAATCCTAATGTTAAGACATTAGCCGTGACCCCACTCCCAGAGGGTGTCTCGGAGTTTGCATATGCCAAAAACACATTACCAATTCACACGTGTATGATACATACTTGTACATGTGTGAAATAGGACAAATATAACCACCCTCCAATTTATTATTATTAATGATGAAATGTTTTTGAAAATATTCACTACAATTCCTGGATTGCAGATGCCGTCTGATGACTGTGCTATGACCAATGGCCTAGGACCCCCACCAACTGACATGATAACCAATCTCTATTGTGCCTGTTGTCTGTTGTAGGGCTTGGGGGTGCCTTTGGGTACCTCGTGGGAGCCATGGACTGGGGTCACTCGTCCCTGGGCCGACTGCTGGGGTCAGAGTACCAGGTCATCTACTTCTTCTCTGCTCTGACCTGGATGGTATTCCTCATCGTGCATCTCTTCAGCATCCCAGAGACACCCCTGGCCAAGGACATTAGCTTGGATGTGTTGACCCCAAATGCCCTCCTCCTCCTCAGCACACACAGCAGCAGTGGTGGCTATGGATCCTTGCATGGATCAATGTCCCAAGAGTCGGAGGCAGACCTCCGGCCTCGTTCATTCTCTGCCCTGGGGGAAGCCAATTCCGTCACATCCAGTGCCAAGCAACCCAACAAACAGGTATGTCAAAGACACAGCATAAAGTCTAGTCTGGCTGACCTTCTCTATGAGATCCTGACTTTGATACAAATACTGTGTTTTACAGGTAACAAAACAAAGAGATCAGTCTATGAAACTACACACACTAATGGAATGTCAAATCCTTTGAAACACATCAGTGTTTAATGGCATAAGTGTTTATTAAGAAGAATGTGATCACACTGTAGAGTAATATTAATGTACACTGAAGTATACATGCTTTGATTTAGGGTTTTATGTTCATATCTCATGGCACTTCTATGGCACTTGAAAAGAGGTGACTACCTCTCGAGTATCTCCTTGGGTAAAAGCTCTTGATTTCCTCGTGAGGAGATATGTAATTATATACTATTTACACAGTATAGTGTGACCTTTGTGTTTTCTGACACTAAACCGTGCTCGCACGCAGGCCCTGACCCCCAGGCTCCAGGCTCTGACTTTAGGTTTGTCTTTGATAGGTTAAAGCCTCGGAATTATGTCAAGTACTTAGTACTTATGTATTAGTAACAATGACTCTGTTGTATACTGGTAATGCAAAATGAATACTTGAGCTTTAAGTATGAGAACAAGTCTTTTACAAAGCCATGAGTGTCAATACTCTCAATATTAGACTACGCAAACAGTCTGGGTGTGCATATCTCTCATTGGACCATTGTCAGTGGTCTGTGTCCTTAGTCAAATGTGGTATCGCTGTGTGAGATATGTGCTTTCACGTCTCTATGGTGTGGCATTGCTCTGGTGTGTGGCAATGGTGACCATTCCACAGGCATTGCCATAGTAACCACATAATTAGTATTTTACAGTATTTCAATGTGTACAATTTCCATATATGGTTTGGATGGAGGAGAGTGGATAGAGAAGGTGGGCGGTGGGGATTGGAGACAGAAGGATTGTTAGAGGACAAGGGTCATGCAGTTATTTAAAGAAGTAGGAAACAGTAACTAGTGTCTGTCTGTTCCCAAACCCAGTGTTAATGGAGGAAACAGGTTTTCTTAGTTACCAGCGTCAGCTGGATTACATGCATGGTTACCTTGATGCTGATTAGACCAGGCAGTCATCAAGTCTGGCTAGAGTGTAAAACAACCACTAAAAGGTTGCAATGTCACTTCACACGAGAAAGCCATTTAAACCATCATTGTACTGTACTGTGGCAGTGGCGGGTCTAGCTTGTAATCATAACATTTCAAACTATATAAAAATATATACAAAAATAAGACTAATAAATATCAAAAAGAAGTAACAAAGACAAATGTTGATTTGGCATTCGAGCATCAATACATTACCCATCCCCCAACACTGTCAACCAAGAGCCAAGACTAAACCAATTCACCTTGGTGGTGTGCAGACTGGTTTTATATTATTCTTAACCATTTCGCACAAACCAGACAAAAATGCAACAATATGTCTGTGAAACTATATATGATCAGTATTATGAATTAATTATGGTTTATCTGGTAGCATTTCGTAGTGTGACTGATTTTACTAATTGCATTAGTACTGTACAAATTTAGAGGTGCACTTTTTGATAGATTCTCCCGCTCCCCTACCTCGGGCTTCCAGTGGGGAGACCTGATGTCAACCCCCGCCCCCCTCCCCATCTCATACTTCTGAGTGGGAGACCTTCCCAGGCAGTAGCCTGCCATGCTCACAAACTAGAATCAGGGCGCCCACTCCGACAAGGTTAATTGACCCACAGTCCCTCACGGTGACATCATATCATTGACATGACGTGCAAATGAGCGATAGAAAACCAATCGCGCAAATGTCACCATTCCTAATTTTTTTGTGCGGGCACCCTGTGCCGGCCCTGGCAAGGTGCCGCCCAGGGCGGCTGCCCATGTCGCCTCTACCTAAATCCGCCACTTGCTACATGTATAGGTAGCTCAGCCCCTGGAATGAAATGAATTACATGACCTCTAAGGCTCAGGAAGCCATTGAAACCAGTGCTCTGAAAGAGACACATTGAAACCCAGACGAGTATTCAACAATCTAATTCAGCACCATAACAATGGAAATGTAATGACTGTATTCATGCCCAGCGTGTAAATATAGCTGCAAATGAATTCTGACTGACTTTTCAGTTATTCAACATTTTATGAAAAGAGACAGGAATGATTACTGTATGTTCTTAGTTGACACTATTCCAGCAGGCAAGGGTCCTCTATTACCACAGTAGTCAGACAGGGTTCTTTGGTGCAACCATAGATTTTCATATTCTATTTCGATGGGTACAGCCACTTTACAGGATTCCTAGAAAATGTTGATTGGGAATTTATTTGGGGATAATAACATTAGTTATTGTATGCTGTCAGGCCACGCTGTGTACATTTACATAATATACAAAAGCTTTCAATCCGAGAAGAACGTTAGTTACTATACTAAACCAGAACGTGATTAAAGAAATTGAACACACAGTACATTTTATTTCACCCATTTCTTTAATCCCTTGTCCTTTAGTTTTTTTGCCCCTCTGTTCCTGACTTGATAAAACAGGATTTTTTGCAGGATAAGGCTAGTATATCTATCATTAGCTAAAAGCCTTCATCTGACCTCTTTCTTTATTCTTATCTGACCCCCTACTGTTCCTTGTTCTTTTTTTAATTCCCTCTATTCTGACCTCCTGCTGTTCCTGTGTGAGTCCTTCTGAAGTCTCATGACCTGACCCTGTGTGTTTCTCTGTACTGCAGCAGAAGAGGATGACTCTGAAGTCATGTCTCCTGGCCATGATTAACATGCCTAGTCATTACCGCTGTCTCTGTGTCAGTCACCTGCTGGGCTGGACTGCCTTCCTCTGCAACATGCTTTTCTTCACAGACTTCATGGGACAGGTGAGAAGAGCAAGAGAGAGAGAGAGAGAGAGATTGACTGAGAGTGTGTGTACGCGCGTGTCTGTTTCTGTGTCTGTGCGGCGGGAGGAGTGGGTCGTTCGTTCTGTGTCGCTACCATTAAACATTAAACTAATGCTATCACTCGTGCACTACTAATGATTACTCTTATTTGACAGTGGTCATTAACGAAGTGAATCTTTTCACTCAATTTAAATTCTCATGTCTTTAACGTTAGGCGATAGCAAAATGTTCGCCATCGTGTTCATTAATAGGCTTCCTCTATTGGTTTAGCTCCATCACAACAAACCCTGATTGGTGGGTAGTCTCTTGTCACAGCATTAGCTGATTGGTTTTGTGTGCTCAGATGAATTGGTCTGTAATGACAGACAGGCTTTATAGTGATCACGGCTGATCTGGATGCTACAAGCACTCACACAGGCCACAGTTACATGGTGGTCATGGTGAATTAGTGGTTGCAGGCAGACTGAGGCAGATTGAGCAGCATGCCAGGCGTGAACAAAACCTGCTTCGGCTGTGTCAACAGAGAGCTGTGGCACAGAGATGGCTTATGATGTTGATACAGGCTTTGGCAGCTATATGATAACAAATGGGATGGAGCTTGTTAACTGTTATAAGCTACTGTACAGCACATGCACTATAAAGCAAATGGATCATTATCGTCATCATTATCCATCACTTCATGCCGGCACTAGCTTTTATCTCAATCCTCAACACCCATACCACCACTTTTATTGATTATTTGTGGGGGTGACTTTGCCTCCATTTTGTATGTGATTATCACAATTATCATACTTTGTCATAACTTGTGTATAATAATGGTTGAGTTGATTGTGTGTGTTGACAGATTGTGTACAAGGGCAACCCATATGCGGACCATAACTCCACAGCCTACGAGCGGTATGAGAGGGGGGTGGAGATTGGATGCTGGGGTCTCTGCATCAACGCCGTCTCCTCTGCTCTTTACTCCTGTAAGTCGTATCGCAGCAAGCATAAGACATTATTGGAGTCAGCTAATGTCCACAACATGTGATTTAGCTCAAGGCCCCCTTTCTGATTTTCTCTACTTGCATATTTTTGATACTGAATGTTATCAGATCTTCAAACAAAACCCAGTATTAGATAGGGAACCTGAGTTTAAAAAATAATACATAATGGAACCCATCTCATCCAAAAAGTTGACTCAAGTTTGCCAAAAAAGCACCTGGATGATCATCAAGACTCTTGGAAGAATGTTCTATGAACAGGTGAATCAAAATGATAACATTTTGGATGACATGGGTCCCATTATGCCTGGCGAAAACCAAACACTGCATTCCACAGTAATAACCTTATACCAATGGTCAAGCATGGTGGTGATAGTGTGATGGTTTGGGGATGTGTTGCTGCCTCAGGACCTGGATGACTTGCCTTAATAGAAGGAACCATAAATTCTGTGTTGTGTCAGAGAATTCTACAGGAGAATGTCAGGCCATCCGTCTGGGAGCTGAAGGTGAACCGCAGCTGGGTCATGCAGCAAGACAATGATCCAAAACACACAAGTCTACATTAAAATGGCTAAAAAGCAACAAAATTTAAGTTTTGGAATGGCCTAGTCAAAGTCCAGACCTAATCCCAATTGAGATGTTGTGGCAGGACTTTGCTGTCTTTCCAGCTTCAGTCTGAAGTGAGTGTGTCCTGTGGGAAGGTTAATCTTCACCCCATTCGGAGGTCCTGAGCACTCTGGAGCGCTAGCGTGTCATGGAACACACCTTCCACGTTATTCATTATTTTCCATAGAACGCATAGCCACTCATTGATTATCCCCTACTTAATTATACTTTATTTTAATTTTTTATTTTTTTTACCTTTATTTAACTAGGCAAGTCAGTTAAGAACAAATTCTTATTTACAATGACGGACTAGGAAGAGTGGGTTAACTGCCTGTTCAGGGGCAGAACGACAGATTTGTACCTTGTCAGCTCGGGGGTTTGAACTTGCAACCTTCCGGTTACTAGTCCAACACTCTAACCACTAGGCTACCCTGCTGCCCCATGCAATCTCTTGGACACGTTCTGTGTTCTTATACTTAACCAATAATGCACGAGGGGGTGTGGTATATTGACCATATACCACAAAACTCTGAGGTGCTTTATTGCTATTGTAAACTGGTTACCAACGTAATTAGAGCAGTAAAAATACATTTTTTGTCAAACCCGTGGTAGATGGTCTGATATACCATGGCTGTCAGCCAATCAGCATTCAGGACTCGAATCACCCAGTTTATTAACAGTAGTATATAATGTAACAAAAAAGTCTTACTTGGCAGTACCAGTCCACATACTGTTTAACCCTTCTGTTGTGTTTGTTTCATGTTAATACATTCTGTGTTCCCGGTCCAAAATGACCGCCCCAATATAGCTGATTATAAATCCATAATAATACATATATTATCACCTAATGTTGTGTTACATCTTTTTATCAACTTAAGTTATTGTGAACATTACGAGTTTTGAACTTCTATCTGCTATTTATAGCCTGTAGGCCTCATTGACCTGAGCTCCTACAACTTGTTTTTGAGTAAACATTTTTTTTTTAAAGCAGCATAATGTATGGATTATTTTGACTATAACAAATACTCAGATGAAACATGTTGTGCTATTTATCACAGGCTACTTTGTGTCAAAGTTTAACAAGGACTCTCTTCCTCACCAGTGTCATGATCAGAGATATGATCAAGATACAGTGTATCGTTTGGTCATTGTGCTGCCACAGTATGAATTGTGAGCAAGGCCTCAAAAAAGCTTTATATACCAGAGCTGCGAGAAAAGTTCTATTTATTATTGAAAAAATGTTGAGATTGTTTGTGAGAATGCCAACACGTGTGGTTCCTGTGGGGGAAAGATTATATTGAGGAAAGGTTCCCGTGGGGGTTGCCATGTGTGTGTGTGTGTGTGTGTGTGTGTGTGTGTGTGTGTGTGTGTGTGTGTGTGTGTGTGTGTGTGTGTGTGTGTGTGTGTGTGTGTGTGTGTGTGTGTGTGTGTGTGTGTGTGTGTGTGTGTGTGTGTGTGTGTGTGTGTGTGCTCAAACACACATGCATGTGGGGCTCTGGGGAATGGAAGTGGGTCCATCTGATGAATGTGCATGTGCTTGAACTCAATTTTATACACTAATTGTAGTCTCACCCATTCATTTCTAATGACCGGTTATTTTTGACTGGGAACTCCACAGGTGTACAACAGTTAAATAAAACACCCAACATTTTATGAAAATCATCCAAATGTATTTAGTGTGTTCAGATGACCTTTGTGGACAAAGTCATGGAACCTTGTGACAATTAGATTAAATTAACTACATTTTTCAGAGAGAAAATGTATAAATAGTTCCAATTTGACCGGAAAACAGCAGAAGGGTTAAAGCTGAAATCGCTCTCTCGCTCTCTCGCTCTCCCTCTCACCCTCTCTCCACCCTCCCCTCCTTCCCTCTCTCTCTGATGTGTCTGCAGATGTCCAGAGGCTGCTGCTGCCCTACATCGGTCTGAAGGGGCTCTACTTCGTAGGATACTTTGTGTTTGGTCTGGGCACCAGTCTTATCGGCCTGTTTCCCAACATTATCACCACCCTCATCCTGTGCAGTGTCTTCGGAGTCATGTCCAGCACCTTGTACACCATCCCCTTCAATCTCATCTCAGAGTACCACCGCGAGGAGGAGGTCAGTTCCCTCTCTCTCATAGCCTGGTCCCAGATCTGGTTGTCCCACTACAATGACCATAGGAGTTGGCAAGACTGCACAAACAGATCTGGGACCAGGCTACTCTCTCACACCTCAGATAGTTGGAACTGATAGTGGATAGTACATTCTGAGGCTGCAGCAGCTTACGTTACAAGCTACTAATGTGTAGTAGTTGCGAACCTCATCCACCACCTGTCTGTAGCTCATACATGGAGTGATGCACATCTGTAACTTGAATACTCACCATGTGTCAGGTATCACAGCTCCCCTTTTCGCTTTCATGAAGGCGTAGAGTTACTTTCTAATTCTATTGATTGATTTAGTCTTTATTCTGTTTTCTGTCCAGCGAGAGTGTCATAAATCACTTGTATGCAAATGTATTCCCACTAATAGGTTGCTTTCTCTGGAATACTTGAATGTCATTCAGGGGAAATAACTTTGTACCCACATTTCTTTTGAATTGATTCCCAAACTGTCTAAATCAATACCCATCACCCTTCCAAAGAAGAGCGTATTATAAGACAAGGAGTGGTGAGGAATGGCATCCAAATGTGTCTTAATACAGTGAGATGATGACAGAGTGGACGCTTCTGATTACATTACCACTTCCCTTCACCATCAGATGGGTGACCTTCTGTCCTCCCAACCTCCGTCTCCCCACTCCCCATGAGCATGACTCTTTGCCAGGCCATAGATCCCAGTTATCTGTTGAGTCTGTCAATGTTGAGTGGTCAACGCTGTGTTGGTCAGCATGGGCCACATGCTAACAGCAGGTGTGCCCTTCACAACAGACAGGCCTCTCAAACACCCTCCCCTGTCTCTACAGACAGATTGGACAACCTGTTCCTTTCCTTAACGCTGATGCTCAACAGGTCTCGCTTAGACAAGCTGCTGTTAGTGCTTTGGCTAAGCAGTGAACACCCTTTCATTATGTAAATAGGGAAAGGCTTGGCTTTGGATGGAAAAAGGGGATTAATTAGATTCTGTTTAGCCAATCTGCACTTCACTTTGGATTCAACACATTCTGTCATCTTCAGTAAGGGCATCTCTGGACAGCGCCCAATTGTTTAATTGTGAAAATAGTACACATATATTCTAGAATCTCAGGAAGTGGGGAAATACTTTTAATCCAAATCATTTAGATTGATGAAACGCACATTTGATCTCAATGAAAATGGGAAAGTTAGATTTTAAAAAACAACATATATTGCTTTTTTTATAGGCAAGTGATATGCTATCCACATGAGAACATCAATTCAGCAATAAAGACCCCAAATTACTGACTGTAGTCCAGTCTGCCAATGCACGACCAAGAGTTAGGGAAAGACTCATACTGCATAATCAAACAGATGGAAGATTCCAACAATGTCTCCAACTGACAAAGCAAAAGTGTTTTCCACCATTGTATTTTTCCTTCATATCACTATCATGTTCATGTCTGTTTTTCCACTATTCCCCTCTGAAAGATTAGTCAATTACACTCATTTATATCAAATCAAATATATCTTGTTTCAGCTCCATTTCCTATCAATCTATTAACTCCCTTTAGAGCAGGACATGAAGGGGATTTGTGTTAACTAGTTTATTGATTTGGAGCTGAAGCATTGCTTGTAATTCTGCTTACTTCCCCAGCTGCTCTTGTTCTTGTGATGTGTCACAACAGGCTACATTTCCTTTAGTTTTACAACATGTTCTTTCACAACGTGTCATACACTGGGTAGACTGTATGTGCGACTATGAGAGTGTGTTTTTTATACTGTAAGTAGCATTTCTGAAATGGATTCTTCCTGTTGTGACACCAGGTGCAGAGGAAGATGGGGAAAGGGAATCCTGCAGGACAGGATCGAGGCACCGGCGTGGATTGTGCTGCACTCACGTGTATGGTGCAGCTGGCTCAGATCATCGTGGGGGCGGGACTGGGGGCATTGGTTAACATGGCAGGAAGTGTGATTGTGGTGGTCCTATCAGCGTCGACAATGTCTCTAATTGGCTGTCTGTTCATCGCCTTCTTCATCAGATACGTGGAATAACCTCTTAATAAAGATATTTACTTATACCCTTTAACATTGTCTCCCTCTTCCTTACAACCCATAAAGGTGTTTGTAAATGGATTAAAAGCTTCTTCATATGCTCTTGAGCAAGGCAAAACAAACTGTGCAGATCAATGTGTTCCACTCATCCTCCCTATGTTCCCCATTTGCTATACCAGTAGATGTTCTAAAAAATATGTTGGTGAAGACAGATGGGGCATACTAATGGTGTGCCCTTAGGCGAGGCTTTTAACCAATATAAATCCATCTGTATCAGTCGAAACTGTGAGCCAAGTTGCCCCAAAAGAATTCTGTCAAGCACATCACTCAAAATTGAATTCATTGAAACGAAAGAAGTTAGAAATCCTAGACGTTATTTCATGTGGGTTTAACTCCTTTGAAACACATGTGCAGAGAAGCATCCCACTGGGCAAAAACTGGTTGAATCAACATCGTTTCCACATCATTTCAACCCAAAACTTTGATGTGATGATGTTGTCGCACTGTGTTGTTGTTTTTGTCGCACTGCTTTGCTTTATCTTGGCTAGGACGCAGTTGTAAATGAGAACCTGTTCTCAACTGGCCTACCTGGTTAAATAAAGGGGGAAAAAAAAAATTACAAAATGTACCTGAGAAAAGTAATCAATGTAAGGGATTTTAATTTATTTTACCTAACTTTTTACCTAAATCCAATGACATGGTGAAATGTTCTGATGATTTCATGTTGAATTCACATTCGTTGACAACTCAACCAAATGTTCATCAGAACTAGATATTGAACTGATGTATTGTAAAGTATATAATGTGGTATGTATGCACAGAGGTGCAGTACAGTGCCTTGCAAAAGTATTCATCCCCCTTGTCGTTTTTCCTATTTTGTTGCATTACAACCTGTAATTGAAATTGATTTTTTATTTGGATTGCATGTAATGGACATACACAAAATAGTCCAAATTGGTGAAGAGAGAAAAAAAAAACTTGTTTAAATTATATTTTTTAAACAGTAAAGTGGTGCTATGAAGCCCCTAAATAAGATCTGGTGCAACCAATTACCTTCAGAAGTCACATAATTAGTTAAATAAAGTCCACTTGTGTACAATCTAAGTGTCACATGATCTGTCACATGATCTCAGTATATACAGTTGAAGTCGGAAGTTTACATACACTTAGGATGGTGTCATTGAAACTCGTTTTTCAACCACACCACAAATTTCTTGTTAACAAACTATGGTTTTGAAAAGTTGGTTAGGACATCTACTTTGTGCATTTTTCAACAATTGTTTACAGACAGATTATTTCACTTATAATTCACTGTATCACAATTCCAGTGGGTCAGAAGTTTACATACACTAAGTTGACTGTGCCTTTAAACAGCTTGGAAAATTCCAGAAAATTATGTCATGGCTTTAGAAGCTTCCAATAGGCGAATTGACATCACTTGAGTCAATTGTAGGTGTATCTGTGGATGTATTTCAAGGCCTACCTTCAAACTCAGTGCCTCTTTGCTTGACATCATGGGGAAATCAAACAAAAATCAGCCAAGACCCTCAGAAAAAAATTGTAGACCTCCACAAGTCTGGTTCATCATTGGGAGCAATTTCCAAATGCCTGAAGGTACCACATTCATCTGTACAAATAATAGTATGCAAGTATAAACACCATGGAACCACGTAGCCATCATACCGCTCAGGAAGGAGACGCGTTCTGTCTCCTAGAGTGAAAGTACTTCAGTGAAAAAGTGCAAATCATTCCCAGAACAACAGCAAAGGACCTTGTGACGATGCTGGAGGAAACCGGTACAAAAGTATCAATATCCACAGTCCTATATCGACATAACCTGAAAGGCTGCTCAGTAAGGAAGAAGCCACTGCTCCAAAACCGCCACAAAAAAAACAGACTACGGTTTGCAACTGCACATGGGGACAAAGATTGTACTTTTTGGAGAAATGTCCTCTAGTCTGATGAAACAAAAATAGAACTGTTTGGCCATAATGACCATCGTTATGTTTGGAGGAAAAAGGGGGAGGGTTGCAAGTCGAAGAACACCATCCCATGCTTTGCTGCAGGAGGGACTGGTGCACTTCACAAAATAGATGGCATCATGAGGTAGGAAAATTACGTGGATATATTGAAGCAACATTTCAAGACATCAGTTAAAGCTTGGTCGCAAATGGGACTTCCAAATGAACAATGACCCCAAGTATACTTCCAAAGTTGTGGCAAAATGGCTTAAGGACAACAAAGTCAAGATATTGGAGTGGCCATTACAAAGCCCTGACCGCAATCCTATAGAAAATGTGTGGGCAGAACTGAAAAGGCGTGTGTGAGCAAGGAAGCCTACAAACCTGACTCAGTTACACCAGCTCTGTCAGGAGGAATGGGCCAAAATGTACAACTTAATGTGGGAAGCTTGTGGAAGGCTACCCGAAACGTTTGACTCAAGTTAAACAATTCAAAGGCAATGCTATCAAACACTAATTGAGGGTATTCTTCTGACCCACTGGGAATGTGATGAAAGAAATCAAATCTGAAAGAAATCATTTTCTTTACTATTATTCTGACATTTCACATTCTTAAAAAAAGTGGTGATCCAAACTGACCTAAGACAGGGACGTTTATACCAGGATTAAATGTCAGGAGTTTAAATGTATTTGGCTATGGTGTATGTAAACTTCCCACTTTATAGACCTGTTCTGAAAGGCCCCAGAATCTGCAACACCACTAAGCAAGGGGCACCATCAAGCAAAGGTCGCTTTATGGAAGCGTGGCTAGAAAAAAGCCATTGATTAAAGAAAGAAATAAGCAAACACATTTGGTGTTTGCCAACAGGCATGTGGGAGACTCCCCAAACATATAGAAGGTACTCCGGTCAGATGAGACTAAAATCTCATCACCCCAGAAAACACCATTCTCAGAGTGAAGCATGGTGGTTGCAGCATCATGCTGTGGGGATGTTTTTCATTGACAGGGACTAGGAAACTGGTCAGATTTGAAGCAATGATGGATGGTGCTAAATACAGGGAAAGTATTGAAGGAACCCTGTTTGTCTTCCAGAGATTTGAGACTGGGACGGGGGTTCACCTTCCAGCAGGACAATGACCCTAAGCATACTGCTAAATCAACACCTGAGTGGTTTATAGGAAAAAAATTAAATGTTTCGGAATGGCCTAGTCAAAGCCCAGACCTCAATCCAATTGACAATCTGTGGTATGACTTAAAGATTGCTGTACACCAGCGGAACCCATTCAACTTGAAGGAGCTGGAGCAGTTTTGCCTTGAAGCATGGGGGAAAAAATCAGAGTGGCTAGATGTGCCAAGCTTATAGAGACATACCCCAAGAGTCTTGCAGCCGTAATTGCTGCAAAAGGTGGCTCTACAAAGTATTGACTTTGGGGGATGAATAGTTATGCACGCTCAAGTTTATAAAAAATATTTTTCATCTTCAAAGTGGTAGGTATGTTGTGTAAATCAAATGATACAACCCCCCAAAAAAAAATGCTTTAATTCCAGGTTGTAAGGCAACAAAATAGGAAAAATGCCAAGGGGGATGAATACTTTCGCAAGCCACTGTATATCATGTGGTATGTATGCACAGAGGTGCATTATGTTGTGTGTTCTGCGCAGAGGGTTATTGGCAATGATGTGCCCCTTGCAGTGCTCTTTCAGTTGTTCCACTTCCAGGGAGAGTGAGTATGTGTCTGTCAACTGCCCACCTTTCATAAGAAACTCTACAGATCATCCCTGCACACCGCTCGCACACCCATCTTTCCTAGAAGCAATTAGCTCAGAATAAAGGACTTGTCACGGCTGGTGTTTGCTCCTATTATAGTGACGATCTCTGTACTACAACTCTAAAATGAACTCTAAACGATGTTAAAGGACAGGTCATCCACATGAATGTGAGAGGAGAGGCTATGATAGCCCATTTAATTTCCACCTCAATTACTGATTTATAACTTCTTTGCACAACTGAAATAGATGTTGTCCCCACTGAACACATTCCCCACAGGTTAGATCTAGCACTGTGATTATAAAAAGGCAACGCAAGTAATTAGGGATGTAAAACTCATGAGCGTGTGTAGGATTTATTTACCACATTCTACAGAGAGGTGAATGTCAAGATTATTCTGGTCTTTATTTTGATGTGTCACACATATACATTAAAGCCTACAATTTACAGATGAACCAACTGGCTGCTTTTATACATTAATGATTTGCATCTAAATACATTTTGAACAGCCTTTATTCAGTTTTTGCTTCAATCAGTCGAGAGCATGCCACTTCTGATTGATGCGTAAAATTGACAAAATAGTGGTGATAGAAATGAATACATACATATATAAATATACATTGAATAAATAAATCGATCAACACAGCAATACATTCATTCAAATAATTAATAATAATAATAATAAATTTTAAATCGCCTTTTAAATCGGCACCATAGATAGACAGCTTGGCAAATGTATTAGGACATGCTACGTACTGTTCGGGAGCATATCGTTTCTCCCATTGTAAATAACAACACCGGGTGGATAGAAAACCAAGGCTGGCTCTGCCGGACAGAGAGCTAACGGAACCATCCCATGGCCGTGCTCGTCCTGTTCCGGCTTGGTCACTGCCGTAAACGGTCTCATGTTGGTTACCGATGGAGACGTTATTTGCCAAAAAAGTTTTTTCAAAGCCTTTCTGAACTCTCTTCTCATTAGACAATACAATATGGGGTTTAGACAGCTGTTGGAGTGCGCCAAACAGACAGACACTGGGAATACATATGCCTGCGTGGTGTAATATGCCCAACTAAAATGCACAACGTTGTGTTTTATAAGAATCCCCCAAGCCGTTAGTGCCTGGTTGGGCAACCAACAGAGGAAAAATGACAGAACCACTATAGTCACTGATTTAGTCACTTTGGAGCGTCTTTTTGCGGTGGAGGTGTTCACGTTCTTGGATGTGATGAAGCGCAGAAGGAGCAGGTAGCAGACGGAGATGATCCCCAGCGGGATTAGAAACCCGATCAGTACTTTTTGGCTATGGTAAAGTCCAAGCCAGAATTGTGCGTCGACAGTGTCTGGAAATTTAACAAGACACAGTTCCTCGTTGGAGACAGTCGCCGTTGTGGAAAACACCGCATGGGGCAAAGCTGCGAATATAGCAGCAACCCATATGACAATGCTCATAAAGCCTGCGGAGCAGCAGCGAGGACGGCGCCGCCTGCTATTGAGCGCAGAAGCAACGGACCAGTATCGTGCCACACTCATAGCAGTCAGGAAAAACACACTTGCGTACATATTCATCGCCGTCACGTAAGACACTATCTTGCACATGGCTTTTCCAAAAAGCCAAGTGAAGTCCAAAGCGTTCTCTATTGCCCAAAAGGGAAGAGTTAATACAAACTGGAAATCGGTCACTGCTAAACTCGTCACGAAAAGGTTAATTGACGATTTTTTCCATACTTGTTTAGACTTCATTAGATATAAGACAAGGATGTTTCCTATCAACCCCAAAGCACAGACCACAGAGTAAATCACAGAGATGATTATTCTCAGGACGGCGGATCCATCCCCCACGAAATCAAAGGACTGATTCGTTTCATTAAGCATGAAAGAGAAGTTCAACGAAGAAACAGGATAGAATCCGGAACCTTCCTCGGCAAGTTTCCCCTGCATCTCCGACCTCAGCCCAGCACTGCTGCCGTTAAGAAAATCCATTCCATGCTCTGCTAGTTGCCTTGGATGTTATGGGTATCCCAACTGTTGAGACGCACCTGCTGCAGCCTCGGCAGTCTCCCTAAATCCCATAGGTAGTGTTCTTGTTGCAACGTGCTAACACACAACAACCTGCTGGATGTAAAATCCACTCCCGATCCCAGATGACAACTGCCATAAAAGTAAAAGTGTTTTCATACATGTATCCATTATCAAGTTTTGATAGAAAAACTAAATTTACTATCATTCTTTTTTTAATAAATACAATTTATCATGCGAAAAATCATATGGTGTGACCAGTTATATTATCAAGACAACATGACGGGACACTTCCTCTGAGTGTTTACTGTAATATGACTTGAAATGATCTGCTGGGGACGCGTTTTAGTCAAGCGTCTTCGCGGGGATTGGACAATATGCCTTTCACGCATGTGCACTTACGGTCCGCAGTGCTGATTTCGGGCAGTTTATTTACTGTGCATGAGCAACAAAGGATCTATCAAAATCAAATAGCTTCACCTCTGCTCCCCACTACAGTACATATTTAATGGAACGACAAGGGAGTCCTAAACCATTTGAGCTCATGCATTAATTATAGACCAATGATTGGTATTACTCTGCCATTATTTCTGGAGAGCTCCATGTCACCTGCAAAACTTCAATATATTATAAAATTAAAAGTGTGGTTTCAATTCCACTGCCACATTATCCACAGTTGTGTGAGAGAGCCATGCTTTCCAGTCAGGCTTCCACTAGGCTACAAATACCCCCCCCCCCCCTTTATTTATTATATGTATATATCCATTTTTGTACAATCTCCGTCATCCACTCTAAATACATTTCTGACAACTGTTGATGTAAAATGCTCATTAATTGACTGATTGTGCAGTGAGAGAATATATATATATTACAACCTGTATCGATCTTACACCACCATCCATGGTAAATCACCACGTCACTCAGTTGGCAATCATTATCTTGATCATCCTCACCTGTTTGACACTGTATAATTAACACTGATGCTGCCAGCTGCTGCCAGTGTTCATTTGACATTCCAATTGAATTATTGAATTCGCTCATGAAGTGGAAAGTTCATGTTTAATTAAATTCAATTGCCACAATCTCCAAGTCATGGAATTGGAATTGAGTTGGAATTAGACTCTATGGACTGTTTGGATTGGAAATGAATTGGAATTGTTAAAACATTTAATCTTTGGATTTGAAACGAATTGGAATTCAATATTTGTACATTTCCAGTTAATGGAATTCATGCACTTAAGTATCAATATTTAACTGCATGATTTATTTTAAATTATTTCAACTTTTATGTCTATATTTCCAGTATAGCTAAGTTGTCTGAACAGTGACATGATCAGCCTAAAAGCCTGAGGGAATTTAATTCCAATAGGAATTTGTGGAATTATTGGGGATAATATTGAATTGGGGTTGAATTCTTGAAATTTACCTAACAATGGAACTGCGAGTAATTGAATTATCTATTGAATGGCATTTACAAGGAGAAGGAATTGAATTACAATTTAATTTGTGAAATGAAATTATCTCCAACCCTGGCTGTTGCACCTGGATACCTGCACTGTACTGTATGTACATGGTACCACCTCCTATATTGGATACAACCTGTAACGATCTTACCCCACCATGGTAAATCATCACGTCCCTCAGTTGGCAATCAAGGATTTTCTCTCACACATTATTCACATTCACTGCGTGTGTTATTCCATTAATATCCGACCTCTCTACTCTCTCTCTCTGCTTTTGAAATTTTCCTGAGTAAATGCCACGCGATAAGGAAGCGCGAGGACTGTAAATATTTCAAAGTGCTACAAGTCCTACGGTTATGTATGCACGAATGACTGACTCTACGTCGCTTTGGATAAAAACGCCTGCTAAATGGCATACATGAATTAAAAGACAATATTCAGATATACTAAAGTTAATATTGTCACAGTTAGAGTCGAGAGAAATCCTATTCATACATCTGATGACTTTACTGACTTTAAAAGTGGTGAATTTATGTGATCTGGATCCTCATACAAGCATGTACCTGGGTGGTCGACGCTCAATATTGTGCACCATCTAAATGTCAACTTTCAAAGATACTGTATCAAGTTCAAGCTCGCTGCTGTTTGGGCAAGACACCACAAGGTGGCAATCATCAGTTGACTGCTTTTGTTGAAGAGTCAAAATGAAGCTATTCAGCAAGTCTCAGCACAGTTATTAGTATGCATGCAGAATGATCTGTGAGAATGTTTTTATTTATTTATCTACTATAGTGAGAGTCTGGTAGTTGGGATGAGCAGGGTTACACGCATGGTTTTAAAAGGATTATGAAATCTGATAGAAGTCGTACAGTCTTGAAAAGGGAAGACATCAGATGCTGACAACAGCCATACCATCAAAGGAAATGTTTTAATCTTCCGTAAGACATGTCATGTTAACTGATTCAGTTATTTTTGTTTTGGTGGTTTGTCCTCTCTGTGGTACTTGGAGCAGTGATGAAAAGTAAGAGATGAAAGGAGAAGAAAGCAGTTGTTTTCAACAGAGAACTGTGCTTCGCTGGTGAAGGCTTTGAGTGGCATAGTGTGAAGCTACAGCATATTCACCTCTTAATGAAAAGCTTAAATTTTAGTCCCAGAGAGAAAACCTGTTCCTCAACGGTAGAAGCACACGTCCAAAGGCTTTATCAAGACCCCATCTCTCTCTTTCACACACCCACGCATGCACACATGCACACACACACACACACACACACACACACACACACACACACACACACACACACACACACACACACACACACACACACACACACACACACACACACACACACACACACACACACACACACACACACACACACACACACACACACACACACACACACACACATAGCAATCCCAACGGAAGGATTTGAAAGGCATTGTCAAGGTGTGAGTGCCTCACTTCAAGGCCTGCCTGTAATTCTTTACTATCTCCTCCTCTTGAGAAAGGCCTCTGTCATTGTCACTTGGCAACCTCTTTCACATACTCTTGTGGCATTGAAACTTATAACACGTCCCTTTGATTCAATTGTACCACCTTTCTTTGAAAACACATATTCAGCTGAAAGATGACAGCTGGACACCACCATGTTTTTACAATTATTTCAGTGAGAGACTTGGAAGTGAAAAAGCAATATAACAACTTTGTTAGAGTTGAATAGAGTGCTTTCCCTGCTGTTTTCAACTACATTTACATGATAAGAAGTACCTCTAGGAAAGTGTGTGAGGTATTTTACATCCAAACTATAATATTAGTTATACCCAGGAGGTAGTGAGCTTTTCCTTTTATTTTAGTATTTTTTTTCCCAACTTGTTATATTTAGTTAGAAATGAAGTACAGTATTTGGCAGGTGATAATGCACAGGTATCAATTCATGGTCAATTCATTCAGACTATTCTAGTTTTGTTTACCTCAAGGCTAATGGATGGTCATGGCAATAGAGCTGGTCAGAGAAGGAGCTGTGTCTGATGGGCTTTTAAACATGTCTTTTATCTTCTATCCTTCATGTTCTTGCCTTGGGGAAATGTGTGGGAATAATACATACAGTAAGTAGCCTCATCTCTGTTGTTTGTGTCCAGTTTCTTTTGAGGTATAATGCCCTGTTCGGTTATTATCAATATGATAAAACAGTAAGCGAAAGATCATGTGTTGTGTGCTGTATTGTAAACTCTTAGTTTCTTTTTTGTCTATCATCTTCAACTCAGAAGTGGGGATAGGGGGTTGTTATCCACAAGTCATACACACAACATAGTCCCTATACCTTGTTTGAACGGTAAGCCTTACGCTCTGAACTGGTGATCTGAATTCACCAGTTCAGTGCTCTTGGTCCCAGGTCATCTGGCGTGTTTTTGTGTCTCACAGCAACTGTAACATTTGGCCAGTTGCAGTCGGCTATCTTCATCTTTTATAAAGGTTGCAGTACACTCCCTTTAGTGTTATTTCATCACCAGCCATTTGGTTATACACCCATAGCATCTGTGGTTAAAGTAGAACAAAGACATTCTGAACTGTAGTTGCTTTGCATTGAACCCGTCAATGTACATGTCAACGTTGAGTGTCCAAGGAACCAGATTGGGAGGTGTGTTGTACATCTTTTGGCACAGCATAAAGAACATTCCGGCCATGGTGTTATATGACGTTAAGTTATTGATAGTTAATGGTCTGTTTGTTTGCTTTGATAGAACTAACAGGAAAACAACATTAAAACGGCTTGAAGATGAAAAACTCACCACAGACAGTATAAAGATGAATATGTGTATAATATACAGGTGTGAGGTAGGCCTTACACAGAGACATATACGTTCATTAATAATAGATTAAGCAAGACACTTTTATCTCAGGTAAACTCTCCTTCAAATCGTTCTGGAATGAGATGAAAGGTGATCTACTGTTGCACGGCGGGAAAATAACCCCCTCATAGGGACGTCACGGAACTTAAAGGTAGCAGCCTACCAAACTCTGTCGCAGGGCAAGTGGGTGACAGTGTTTTTTTTTTCCTGATGTAACTTTTCAGCAGTTCAACACACTTCCACTTTTAACTCGGTGTGATTTGAATGTCTGTGCCTATTTGGGTGAAAATAAGAGATTCTGAACCATCTGTTCAATGGTATTGACTTCTGTGATTCTGACATTTTCTAACAAGAGAAAACATGGTTCTCAGCTTTTTGTTTAAGCTCTCAATAATAGACTCGAGAGGTAACGTTTTTTAAAGGAAACTGGGGGTTGTAGCCTGGTTAGTCTGTGACATGGCCAAGGTTTTCTGCATAAAAAAACATAGCATTCAAAGCAGACAACCCCTGAGTGTCAGTGTCAAAGGCTTTTAAAAGTGGCTAATTTGCCAGTGTAAAATTTGGCACAGTTGTGATGTTAAACTTACACAGCGCTGCCATTTCAAGAATGACAATGTATAAAGCAAGACAATATATTTAACATCATTCGACATATTAGAGATTTCTGTAGAAAAACATCACAGAGAGTAAATCAAGTCTTCAAACTCACACTGTCGGTTTTGCAAGGAAATTGTACATCGCTGTCTGTTATGAGCATTGAGGTATGTAATTAACAGTCATGAAAAAAATGTATACCTCAAGTGTGTGATCTCAAGGGGTGAAGACAAAAAAGGTGTGAGTGAACAGTGTTGACAGGAAGCATGCTCTGCAGTGTCTGACTAAGCAACGCTGAGCTGGGAAGAAAGCTCTTCTCTCAAGCTGCTTCTAAAACAACAGTGTTACAGTCTCAGAGGAAACAGCCAGAATGGTTTATCTCCACAGCCTAGACAGGTGTCCTATAAAAGCAAGATTAATAACATTCTAGCACCCCACTGGGCAAAAACTGGTTGAATCAACGTTGTTTCCACGTCATAAAAAATTTTCATCAATGTGATGACGTTGACTCAACGTGGAAAACTGATTGGATTTGCAAAAACTCATTGACATAAAGGAATTGTGTATTTTTTTCACCCAACTTTTAACCTCAATCTAATGACAGGGTAAAACTGTTTGTTGATTTCACGTTGAATTCACATTAGTTGATAACTCAACCAAATGTAAATCAAAACTAGACTTTGAACTGGCGTCTGTGCCCAGTGGTGTAGCACTCATTTGAGCATGTCGTGAACTTATCTCAGAAGTTCCTCCTTAAATCAAACCTTTATCCACTTATCTTGTACACCACTTCAATGTTTACTCTGTTCTTAATTATAAAATGCTAAAACACATGACACATTTCTCCAGCTCAGGTTCACATATTTTTCAAGCCGTGTAACAGTGAGAGAGCAAAGGTGTCAAAACCAAGGCATTGTCTGCAGGTGTTGTGAACAGCAGATGTGTTTGTACAAACCACAAGAGAAACCTCACAGCAAAAGCAGAGCCATCTCAGCCCCCTTATCTCTCCTACTGAACACTCATAAAATGTGCCTTCTTCCATGGACTCAGTGAGTTGAGATGGAGAGATTCAGCAGAATCATACGTTTTGGGGGACCACTGCTGCAAACCACCCTCTTGATTGTCTCTGTTTGGAAATTAGCAGGTAAGGGCAATGAACTTTTATGTCTATCTTTCAACCTGTGCCTGGCTGTGTTTCACGATGTGCCACTCTAAAGCGCTGTGCTGCTGTGTCTATTGTGACACATTGCAATGATGATGTCTTCTTCTCTCAGCTTGCTCTGAGGTTACAATCGTGGGGGGACATGAGGTCAAGCCTCACTCCAGGCCGTGGATGGTGTCCCTTCAGGTCAAGAACAATCACATATGTGGGGGCACTCTGATCCGAGACCAGTGGGTTCTGACGGCAGCTCACTGTAAGGGGTAGGTTAATTTGCTGATAACTTGGATTTAACACCATGTTAATATCTCAATTACTGAGTTCAGGCAAGGACACCATCTTTATTTTTATTTATAACGTTTATTTGGCAGGGACAGTGTACAACAAAACATAAGTGTCAGAGTATGAGAAGTGATACGTTGCACCAGATTTATCTGAAAGCTAATTGGATGAAAACATTATGTACAAACAGACATTTAAAACCATAGAAAAAGACATACAGACATGTACATACACCATGCTTAGAAAATAAGTGCTTTTTGTTTTGCTTTTACCTCATTTGCATGTGGATAAAGTATTTGGAAACGGCAGCTCAGAGGAAATTATGTAATGTGAGCAAGAAAAACGTGGTCTTGAATTTCAGTGTCTTCGGTGAGTCTAAGAAATTCGTGGAAGCCCTCCTTGGAGCTCACTCTCTGACAAGCAGCAAAAACACACAGCGTGTAGCCATTGAGGAGTACTATGTGCCTGGCACCTACAGTGACAGAACCAAGGAAGATGACATCATGTTAATCAAGGTGAATTAATCACAGCAAAAGCATGCACTCTGGGGTGCTGTGCCTCGTTAGTTGGTCATTTTTTCACAATTCCTGACATTTAATCCTAGTAACAATTCCCTGTCTTTGGTCAGTTAGGATCACCACTTTATTTTAAGAATGTGAAATGTCAGAATAATAGCATAGAGAATGATTTATTTCATATTTTATTTCTTTCATCACATTCCCAGTGGGTCAGAAGTTTACATACACTCAATTAGTATTTGGTAGCATTGCCTTTGAATTGTTTAACTTGGGCCAAACGTTTCGGGTAGCCTTCCACAAGCTTCCCACAATAAATTGGGTGAATTCCCATTCCTCCTGACAGAGCTGGTGTAACTGAATCAGGTTTGTAGGCCTCCTTGCTCGCACACGCTTTCTCAGTGCTGCCCACAAATGTTCTATACGATTGAGGTCAGGGCTTTGTGATGGCCACTCCAATACCTTGAATTTGTTGTCCTTTATTGTCCATTCTGCCACAACTTTGGAAGTATGCTTGGGGTCATTGTCCATTTGGAAGACCCATTTGCGACCAAGCTTTAACTTCCTGACTGATGTCTTGAGATGTCGCATCAATATATCCACATAATTTTCCTTCCTGATGAAGCCATCTATTTTGTGAAGTGCACCAGTTCCTCCTGCAGCAAAGCACCCCTACAACATGATGCTGCCACCCCTGTGCTTCACGGTTGGGATGGTGTTCTTCGGCTTGCAAGCTTCCCCCTCTTTCCTCCAAACATAACGATGGTCATTATGGCCAAGCCGTTCTATTTTTGCTTCATCAGACCAGAGGACATTTCTCCAAAAAGTACGAACTTTGTCCCCATGTGCAGTTGCAAACCGTACTCTGGCTTTTTTATGGCGATTTTGGAGCAGTGGCTTCTTCCTTGCTTAGCGGCCTTTCAGGTTATGTCGATATAGGACAATTTTTACTGTTGATAGATACTTTTGTACCTATTTCCTCCAGCATCTTCACAAGGTCCTTTGCTGTTGTTCTGGGATTGATTTACACTTTTTGCACCAAAGTACGTTAATCTCTAGGAGACAGAACGCGTCTCCTTCCTGAGCGGTATGATGGCTGCATGGTCCCATGGTGTTTAAACTTTTTTAAATTTTTGTTTTTTTGTTTTTTTTAGCCCGTTTTCTCCCCAATTTCGTGGTATCCAATTGTTTAGTAGCTATTATCTTGTCTCATCGCTACAACTCCCGTAAGGCTCGGGAGAGACGAAGGTTGAAAGTCATGCGTCCTCCGATACACAACCCAACCAAGCCACACTGCTTCTTAACACAGTGCGCATCCAACCTGGAAGCCAGCCGCACCAATGTGTCGGAGGAAACACCGTGCACCTTGGTTAGCGGGTACTGCGCCTGGCCCGCCACAGGAGTCACTGGTGCCCGTTGAGACAAGGATATCCCTACCGGCCAACCCCTCCCTAACCCGGACGGGGCTAGGCCAATTGTGCATCACCCCACAGACCTCCCGGTCGTGGCCGGTTACGACAGAGCCTGGGCGCGAACCCAGAGTCTCTGGTGGCCTTTAACCACTGCGCCACCCGGGAGGCCCCCCATGGTGTTTATACTTGCGTACTATTGTTAGTACAGATGAACGTGGTACCTTCAGGTGTTTGGAAATTGCTGAACCAGGCGTTTAGAAAGGATGAACCAGACTTGTGGAGGTCTAAAAAAAAATTCTGAGGTCTTGGCTGATTTATTTTGATTTTCCCATGATGTCAAGCAAAGAGGCACTGAGTTTGAAGGTAGGACTTGAAATACATCCATAGGTACACCTCCAATTGACTCAAATGATGTCAATTAGCCTATCAGAAGCTTCTAAAGCCGTGACATAATTTCCTGGAATTTTCCAAGCAGTTTAAAAGGCACAGTCAACCTATTGTATGTAAACTTCTGACCCACTGGAATTGTGATACAATGAATTATAAGTTAAATAATCGGTCTGTAAACAATTGTTGGGAGAAATACTTGCGTCATGCACAAAGTAGATGTTCTAATCGACTTGCCAAAACTATAGTTTGTTAACAAGAAATTTGTGGAGTGATGGAAAAAACTAGTTTTAATGACTCCAACCTAAGTGTATGTAAACCTCCGACTTCAACTCTATTTGTTTATTGAAGATGACATGAGGACGCTTGCATCACGCAGCGCAAGATACGCCAAGTCTGCATGTCATCTTCACAAGCTAATCACCTGATGCTTAACAGTAGGGGGTGTTTTGTTCTTACAGCTGAAGATGAAAGTCAAGGTAAACAGCAAGGCAGTGAAGGTGAAAGAGGTTTCAAAGTCTGGCAAAGACCTCCAGGTTGGCACACAGTGCCAGGTGACAGGATGGGGGGTGGTAAGTGCTACGGGTAGCATGCCGTCAGACACACTGCAGGTGGCGGAGGTGGACATACTGGACAGGAAGCTCTGTGACTGCTTCTACAACAGAAACCCTGTGATCACCCAGGACATGCTCTGTGCTAGCAACAACAAAAGACAGGCAGATGCTTGCAAGGTAAGGTTTGTGGGGGAACTGATAGATCTAACTACATATATTACCATTTTGTTGCAAGATACTGACTGTGTGGGTATTTTTGTCATGGGAATTTGTTGCATTACCCTTTGAACCAGTCACATGCCATGAGCTCTAGTTGGTCCAACCAACATCCATGTTAACCTGCATGAAAGGTCAAATGTTTGTTGACCTTTTCCAGGGGGATTCTGGTGGTCCGTTGGAGTGTAAGAAAGCCTTTGTAGGCTTGGTTTCTGGGGGACTGGGCTGTGGCAACCCCAAGAAGCCTGGAGTATACACCCGGTTCTCCAAAAGACACCTGGATTGGATCCACAAGATCATCAAACATCAATCAAATACCACCAATGTTGACATACTGTAAGGATATAATGGGTCAGACCATAGATTGTTTGAACCTGAATCAAATACAGTCCAGCTCCTAGGCCCCTAAGGCTCATACAATACATGTGTTTCTGTCATCACCCGTTTGCCTCTCTGTTTAATATATAAAGAGTAACTGCAACTATAGTGGTGTTCACTTTTTCCTGACAGTTTTCTTTTTCCTTCTAGAGCAGTGGCAACCCGTCATTTATGTATTTCCTTTAGGGAGAGCGGTTGTCTTTGCTGGATCTCAATGTGTCAAACAAGGTTTCTCTGTTGCACATCTCTGTAGGACATCAGCTTTAGGTATATCCATTACCTCGCCGGCATTTCTGTTTTTTATAGCTTGAACTGTCCATGGGCGTCAGGCTACAACTGTATATCTGCTTGTGTGGGTCACACAGCTTGGTTACATTTCTATGCCTAACAATGTGAGCCCCACATTTTTAGCAAAGAAACAATAACAAAAAAAGTAACAATTTGAGCCCCACATTTTTTTTGTGGGTGGGTTTGCTTGTTTTGCTTGTTATTTTGACATTAAAACGTGTCACATATTAGTTTGCAAACATGTAAAAAAATAAAATAAATAATTGAGTTAATAAAGCTATATACAACCATGGTCTCTTTTTTGCTTTCTTGAGTAAGACAGCTCCAAAATGCAGGTGTTTCTGTGGTGGTGGGGTTGCCACCGGAAAATACGGAGTGTAGGGGTTGCTAATGTTCTCTAGTTGCACTGTGATTGGCTCAGTGTTCTGTCACTCATGGGGACACTACGTCACTGCCAAAATTAAGGGTAGAGGTCGAAAATTCAATAGCCTTGGGTGCTGCCATAGAGTTACATTAGAAGTGCCCATCCAAGAAGGCTCAAGGTCATTGGCCACAGATAAAATTACATCAAATCACGTTATCTCTACAGTAGCTTTGATTGGACTGATACTTTCAACATTTTAGCTAGCAGTCATCATCATGAATCAAGTCGACAATCTACTGGCAAATTATTTTTTATCCTTGTCATATGAAAATAAATAATGAAGAGAAATTATAGATAAAACATATCGGGGCTCATCGGCCATTGGACATAAACATTACATAACAAGTTGGAAATTGTAAATTCAACAATGAGTGGTTTGGAGGTAATCAGTGGCTAACTGCAAGCATTGCAAAGCAATCCCTAGCCTGCTATTCAGTGGAGTGGGTGTGTGGTCCCAATTCTGGGTTTAAGGGTCTCGTTTACAAGCTTAAAATGGTAAACATTCAACATTGGCCATGCTGTCAAATCTAGCATAATTTCTGCTGTGCTGAAAACAACTGGAAACTCAGAACAGGGAAATCTGATTTCAAGACAACTGGGAACTCGGGAAAAAACTAGCTCCGACTGGGATAATACATTTTGAACGGTCATCCAAATCGGAATTGTTAGTCGGAAACTCTGGGTTCTTTCTAGAGCTACGACCTGAAGATCACTGCTGTCATCATGATTCAACCTTGTTTTTTCCTGAATTCCCAGTTGTCTTGAACGCACCATAAATCCAGAGAATGCCATACTTTGATGACAAAGTTTGATGACAAAATCTGCCCACGAAGGACCTTCCTGTTCAAGTGAGCACAGCACAACAAGGTGAGTCCAAAAATGTGTAATATGCCAGGGAGATATGTATACTGTAGCTAAGAAAGTGTGTTTTGTGTAGTAAGCTGTTAGTAGCCCATGTGCCTCACCCTAATAATTTGGTCCATTTTCCCCTCTTAATTTTTCCTACTGTTCTGACTTGGTGGTGCACACGTAGCATATAACCTGTTTTAAATAAATGTAATCATTGAATATTGTAAGAGCTTTAATTGTCTGCTTATATGCCCCCTTGATTTATCTTATGGTTCTGACTTGATGTACAGGGAGAATGCTGTAATGCTGTAATGCATGTTCTGAATTCTGTCGCTGTACATTTAAAAAAGTGCTGAACAAATACTTATATTGACAACGTTTGTCCTAGCTCGCTCATTAATGTCTTAATCGAAATTACGGATTGCCTCTTATCCGCTTGTCTGCCTCTTATCCGCTTGTCGTCCTCTTATGCCATAGTTTGTACATCTCAATTGTCAGTAGAAAACATATTTATTTAAGCAAGTCAATCATATCAGCTATGTTCTTTTTAAAAGTAGTAAATTAGGCTGAATGAACTGTTTCACTGCCAGACAAGGCTCCGCTGATAGCCAGGTGTAGCAGTGGTAAGGTTTTGGGACTGTAAGCCCTAAAACTTTGTGCGCACAATTTGTCACTGTTATAGTGCAATTCATGTATTGTTTAGTGTTGTGTAGTGACTTTGTTGGCATGCATCCCCCCCAAAAATGTGTTACATGCTAAAATCGCCACTGTTCTAGAGGATGCATGTTTCACTGAAAAATTGTGTGAAGAATTTCCATGCATTCTCAAGCTGAGATAAACATTAAGCATTGGATGCCCTCTGTTGAAACCATTTAAATGCTTTGGTAAGTGCAGCACAGCACACATTCACATTATACAAATATGTAAAGAGTCAGAGGGCAAGAATGAACTGCAAAGACCACAGCAAAGACAAGCACAATAACAACTATTCACTTTTGTGTTGTCTGCAAAATATATTTCATTACGCAGTAAAATAGATCATGTCACTTAGTCATTTACAAAATCAAAAAAACAAGCAAAGCCACCCTGCTGAGTTCAAGCGGATAGCTTGAGGGACAACTGTTTTTCAACAACAACACTTCTCATTGGCTACCATTATTTCTAAAACTAATATAGAGATGTTCTTGATTTTAAAAATACTATAACACTGACATCAGACTAATAATGGATGAAGAGGACGACAATGTAGAGTAGAGACTCATGGGAGTAGAGACTCATGGGAGCAGAAGTATCTTTGCTGGAGGATTGCAGCTTTCAGTACCAAACTTATGCCCCAAAAACCTGGGGAAATTGCGAAAAATATCAAGATAAAAACATAGGGAATTCAATACCATTTTTAGAGCTCACTCCTGTCATGAGATTGTTTTCTGTGGGTGTGTCATGTCAAAGTAAAACGCTTCAATCAATGTAAGTATGAGAAACACATACCGTAACATGTCTGACAGTTGATTCAATCAGAGAGCAGAAGCCTAATTGTGGGTTCATACTTCAGCCCACTATGACTCAGCCAAGCAATCTCATCTCTGAGCCAAGGGAGACCAGAGAGTGGCAATCTAATAGCCAGGTCCGCTATGTTCACAATGGTTATATATCTCCAGAGCAGAGCATCTTGCACTTTACGACTCACAGGCCTCAGCGCCATACTGATGAACGAGAGTAGAGAGGAAATTACAGAGCATTATCACCATCTACTGGACAAAGTATTTAAGAAAGTGCCTCACACAGAGTAACATCACACAACTGCAGTATTGATGCAATCTCAGGGTGAGTATTAGTTGAAATTAATGGCATGTTTTATGGATGATTTTGAGTGAGGAATGCCAAACCTGACAAGAAAAAGGTGCATAGAAGGAAAGTTTTGGTGCAGAAATGTCCCATCTCTGTTAACAGTTTTAGTTAAAGAAATAGGATAATAGTAGATCTACACACATCAATCCCTTTTTTGCTCATGACCTCATTAATCTCCGACAGTTTTGCCACAAAACCCTCAGTGGAGGATATTTCACTGCCGTTACATCATGATTGAGACATACAGTGATACTCCTCCAGTAGTCTTCACGGTAGAGTTGGCTCAATTTCCAACATGCTGAAACAAAATTGGGGTTAGGTAGGGTCTGGGATAGGCTGTTCTTCAGTCCTGGTCGTGGGGACCCATAGGAAGTTGTCCAACACAGTATTAACATTCCAGTTGACATAGGCCTACTGTAAATATACAACATAACCAGGCCGGTGAAAGCCTATGGCAACGTGGATTAGTATTTCGACAGATGTAGGCCACCACTGCTTAAGGCAGCTTTTGTTGTTTCATTAATCCAGCCAAATGTCTTTGTAACATGGATTCATGGATGATTCAAAATGCCCTGAAGTATGGTTTTTAAATGTTTGTGATTGTAATAAACCATGCTGCCGAGGAGAAGAGAGTTATCATATCACAGTTGTTTACGTGGGATATAGACAGAGCATCAAAGCAGACATAGCCAACCGTATCAGAAGTAAAAAAAGATGTGCATTGGTGGGCAAAGCAGAAAAATAGACAGAACTGCACAACACTGACTGCCCGGCCAACTGTACTACAAAGTCTATTTGGAGTTTATACAGACAGGACTGTTGCTATTTTTGTGCTCCAACACGTGGCGCAGCCTTCAAGAGAGTGCAGAAATTGAATCTGCAGTAGTGATGGGTCGGCTCTAAGAGCCGGCTCTTGTAGGTGAACGTTGGAAGCCGGCTTGCATATCAGAAGAGCCGAAACTATTAAAAGAATATATACAAAAATGAAGATATGAATAATTCAAAGATTTAAATGAAGGGAATTAACTAATTCAAAGAACTAAAAAATAAATAAAATAATATAGGCCTAAATACTCAAGCACACACATTCGTTCTGACTGTCTGGTCAGACTAACAGCCTCACCTGTTGTTCCTGTCAATCAGACACGCAGTGTCAACCAATGAACCAAAGATGCGTGAGGGAGGGCCGAGCCAACTCACTCACCGTCACACACTTAGCAGCAGAGGAGAGAGAGTAAGGACAGCTGTGAAAACAACAGCTGGAAAATGAGTTGGAAGCACAATAGCATTTGGATGCATTTTAATAATGTAGACAACGTTAGAGCACAGTGTAGAATTTGCCAAAACAAAATCTCATATAAAGCCGGTTCTACACACAACCTACACAGGCATATGCGAACTGTGCACCCAACTGTGAAGCTAGCTGTAGCGGAGCTTTGAGAAACTAGCGGGCCTGCCAGTGATAGTGGTGGAGCCACTCAGTCAAGTAGGCCTACTCCGCGACCCACAGCAACGCAGTCTTCTATGAACCAGTTTATGCCAATGTCCATGTCTGTAAAAAACAAGGCCAAATTGATATTGCATTGGCTAAAATGATTGCCACCGATTTCCAGCCATTTTCAATCGTGGAGGACAATGGTTTTAGAAATTATAGCAATAGTCTAAATACAATGTACACAATTCCATGCAGGAACACCCTTTCAAAATCACTTATTCCACAACTGTACGAGAGCACACAGGCTTCAGTGCAGGAAAGAGTCCAAAAAGCTACTGCAGTTTGCCTTACCACTGACTGCTAGACATCAAGGGTAGCCACTTCTTACATGTCAGTTACATGTCACTTCATTGAAGATTTTTCGATGTCTAGCTATCTTCTGGACTGCTATGAGTTCAGCGACAGACACACCACAGAGAACTTGGCAGAGGAACTGTTGAGAGTGGCCAGAGAATGGCAAGTAGATGGAAAAATGGTCTGTTAAGTTAGCGATGATGCAGCTAACATGACCAAAGCCATGAGAATTTGAATGCCATGTCTTGCCCACACAATCAACCTGATTGTAAGAGATGCTCTGAAGGTGATGAAGCCCACTGTGGACAAAGTTAAAGCATCTGTGTTATACACAGGAACATAGTAGGTGCTGAAAAACTAAAGTCTACACAATGCCAGATGGGGATGTCTAAGCTGAGGCCTAAACAAGACGGCATTACAAGGTGGAATTCAATATTTTATATGTTGAAGCGGTTTCTTGAGTCAAAGGATGCCATCATCTTTACCCTAGCCTTTGTCAATGCACCTGTTGATGCTCTGACGCAAGAGGAATGGGAGGTGGTGGTGGTGGGGGGGGGAGTCCTGGAACCCTTTGAGCAGGTTACAGTGGAGTTCAGTGGAGAGAGGTACAGTAAGCAGTTATTACTACATCATTATTTAATCCATTATTATACATATATATATATATATATATATATGAGCAGTAGATGAGAATGTTGTATCAGTAGACAAAACATGAACAAAATGATACTCCTGTGTAAGCATCTGCAGCTAATCACAGCCAGCCGCCAGAGACAAGCAAATGTAACCACAGGACATGTGACAGAGTTGATGGACACCCTATGTTCATCAATGGACAGAAAGTTCCACGGAATGGAATATAATCAAGTGCTATCAGAAACTGCTGCACTTGACCCCAGGTTTAAGAAGTTAGCCTTCAGTGATGCCAGAGCGATTGATGAGGCTCTTAGTATAACCCCATCAGCAGGCAGGGACAACAGGAAGAAGAGGGATCAGATGGAGCAGAAGCACCAGCAGTAGTGCCACAAACGTCTGCTGTTTGGATGCTGTTTGACGAGAGAGCAACTGGGAATGCAGCACGAAGGAATCCCTCAGCAGATGTCATAATGGAGGTCCGATCCTAATTGGAGGAGCCCCGCCTCCAAAGATCTGCAGATCCTCTGAGCTGGTGAAAGAACAAGGCCTCTGTCTACCCACGGCTTACTAAAGTCATGACAGGGAGACTGCACTGTGGCCACATCCGTTCCCTATGAGAGGGTCTTCTCAAAACCGGGACAAATAATTACTGAGAGAAGAAACCGCATCAGCCCCTCGAAAGTGAGGCGGCTTGCATTTCTGAATGCAAATCTCTTATGAAAGCAAAATATGGTCAGCATTGGTCTGTGCTGCTGGTTATAACATGGCAATAAAGAAGAGAGAGAAAAGAGGGACCAGTTTAATGTTTTAACTGGGATGCTGCAGTTTTGCACATTGTTATTTATTTTTCTTTGAAATGGTGCAATATTATATTTTTATGTTGTTCAGATTGTATTCGTTTTGAATAGGTACATTTATATGCACTTTGTTTATATACATTAGAAAGTTATACTTTAAATGCACATGTGTAATAGCATCCTTCTTTTTTACATTTATTTCACTTTGTGGGATGCTGCAGTTTTGCAAATTGTTATTTATTTCTCTTTGATATGGTGCAATATTATATTATGCTGTTCAGATTGTATTCGTTTTGAATGGTTAGATTTGTATGCACTTTGTTATATTCATTAAAAAGTTATACTTTAAATGCAAATGTTTAATAGCATTCTTTTTTCATAACAAACCAATGCATTTTTAAATACGTTTTGGTTAAGGTAGAGTATGATTTCAATTAATACTTTAATTAGAATTGTTTTAACACCAATCATAGTCAAACTATCGCAAACTGTTTGACTTGAAAAAATACAAAACGTATTTTTTTTAAAGAGCCGTTTGGGAGCCAAAAGAACCGGCTCTTTGTGGTGAGCTGAGCCGAACGAGCCCGCTCACTGAGAAGAGTCGGAATGCCCATCACTAATCTGCAGAAATGTAGTGTGATTTCGTGTAGACGCTTTTCTTCTCTACAGTGGTAGAGATGTGTGATCGCCCCGATGTCGGTGTTGTAAACAGTTTTTACTCCTGTAATTGAAATAAAAGCAAGACTATAATTGAATTGCACATGTATTGTACAAAATGTTTATTCATGAATGGGAATATGCAGAAGAGTTTGGTCACGAGGGAAGAATGACGTCACCCTTTCAACCCGTTGAACAATCAGAGAGCTCCCGGTCAAGCGACAGGGACTTGAATAGCCCAACTTTTAATGTATTCTGCCTGAACCAAGCCAGCATAGCCTATCTTGGTGGTCTTATTTGTTCATATTAGCCACTCCTTTTCTATGTGTCGATGCTATTTGAATAGATTTCTACCGACTGACAATTTAGTCAACTCTGCATTGAACAGGTTTTGTAGTCTATCAAGAGCAGGCTATTCCTCTGTGAGTCCAACTTTTATAGGGTAAGTGTCCAGTGTTCATATTTACGAAGTTGATGCTAGACTGAATTAACTGTTAGCTCGCTAGCTGTTCGTATCTTTCGCTAACGAGCAAGTTTGGTTGAATGAAACAAATGTATCGGATAAAAAAAGAATCAAAAACAATGCCGTTGAACATTGTGCACTAATGTAGCCATTATATTCAGTAATCTATTGCTACAGGCTACTGTAGACAACCTCAAAATCACGTCCAACGTGCCATGGGACTTGAGCGCTCGCTTGATACTTTGTAGCAGCCAAAAACTTCAGTCCCATGAGTTTGTTTTCATTCATTAGTGCTGGATAGGCTATGGCGCCTTTAGAATAATGAGCAAAGGGCAAGACACGTTTCTATTGCAAATTGTTAATATTACACAGTTACATAATATTAATGCTAATAAGGGCTAACTCTCAAATAAGTTAACATGTAATTCGACAATAATAATAATAATAATATATGCCATTTAGCTGACGCTTTTATCCAAAGCGACTTACAGTCATGTGTGCATACATTCTACGTATGGGTGGTCCCGGGAATCGAACCCACTACCCTGGCGTTACAAGCGCCATGCTCTACCAACTGAGCCACAGAAGGACCACTGACAAAGTGTTACATTTTCACATTTTGTTAATGCCTCGCGCTGTTGCACTTTACATACTATTTAGAGTTAGCTTTTTCAGCAGTTAGGCTTATTAAAAGTGTAAGATGTGTAACTATGCATTTTTTGTTGTTGTTCGTTTCAGAGCCTCTCCTGGACAAGTGGGGGGAAACTGTATGGACCAGGTTTAACATGAAGAGCCTTAAAGCAAAGTTTAGGAAGAGCGACGTAAGAACATGCATCACTTGTCAGTGGGGTTGGGTGGTGGTGGTATGTTATTGCCTGACAGAATGTTTTCATCCATTCATCCATTCATCCGTATGGCTCTGTGACTGTCATAGCAATGAAGCCCTCAGCCGTAAAGCTATTTCAATAACAGGTTGTTTCTCCATAGTTGTGACTGAATCATTTGGGTGTGACTTTTCCAGGCAGGGAGTATTCTAAAGATCCTACAGGAAGTGAGCAGCTTCCACTGAGTATGACTCATTGGTCGTCACGGTGACCTGTATCAGACAGCATTAGTGCCAGAGAGTGGCCATGAAGGGGGGGGGGCGATTTTAGACACTTTACATTGGCTACCTCCGTCATCTCGGAGGAGTACGTACCTAATCAGGAAGCTGGGGAGAAGTCCGAAAGTCAGGGAGTAGGACACTCAAGTTTGGGTTTTCATAAATCAATTTACATTTCAGAACCGTTCCTATGTTATTGACAGGCAGAGAATTTAAATGCAGAATACCTTCACTGAAATATGTAAGAGTTGATGAGTCCTCCTGTGACACTGGAATACTAAGAGTTGCCAAGAGGCCCAAAAACTGTTTCAGGTTGGGATTATCTGTGGGAAAAGTACTTTGTTTAGCACTTGACGTGCGCCTTAAATCATAGGACATACATGGGAGGTATATTTTCTTGCATTATGCAAATCTGATGGGAAATTATTTCCCTAGATACCTCTATTAGCTTGTAATTATAAAAGTGTGAGGCTAAATGCAAATATTAATGCCACAGATAATGGAGTCGTGGATGTGATGCTTTTGTGGTGAAACATAACCATGGCTTATTGCTGATGAATGTAGTTTAACAGTGGGAGTTGCAACCCGTGGGTGTTTTTCACATTAGGTTGCTTAGGAACAGTCGGTCTGTATCTCTGTGACCATCTACTTCACACCCACTTAATCACTTCTCACACGTTTTTTTTGCTATTAAAAATTCCTCTTCTGTCCTCAAGATTGGCTACAGTTCACTCTTTCCACTGGTTGCCTTAGTGTTAGTAGATCGAAAATGACCTAAACTGTGACCCGGTTCTCTACTCTCATCCTCACAAGAAACACATCGTTCACTGGTGGTCATGGTAGAGTCTTGGACTGAATACATTCAAAACAAACTGCTCACTCGGGGAAAAACCCCATCAGAACCAGCCGTAGACTTGCCTTCTTTATTAATGGATACATTATATTTTTGTTGAATTCTGGTTTAGTATACAATTGATCCCATTTTATGAATTTAACATGCTACTACTAGTTTTAAGAAGAGGCTCATGAGAGGTTCTCAAGTTGAGCTATCGGCCTGTACATATTCCATGTGGCGTTTAGATGGACAGCCTAAGTCAATACCAGAACCATGTGCCATTATGAGCCTTGACTTTTCCTCTCATACAATCTGAGAAAACCCTCCTCATATGTCAGAGTAGTGGGATTACTGTGGATCAGCTAGCTCCACAGACCACATTCATTCTTCCCTCAGCCATACCAAGCTAATCAAGGGCAATAGAAAGAAAATATCCTCCTGATTCTATTTTAGGGCTGTGTGGTAGCCTGAGATTGTGTTGGAATTCATTCCAGAGCCAGACATTCATTCTTTTACAAAACAAGGAGACCTGGAATGCCAGTATATAAATCGTTTTATGTAGTCAGCCATTTGCCAACAAGTCATTTTAATGTAATGGCTATTTTATCCAAGGACTACGATAATGTTAACTGTCAAATCAATGCTAAATGTGTCTCTCGGGATTTTCTTAATCTACAATGATCTATTTGCAATAGGCATTCAAGTCAATCACTCTTACAACAGGGAACTCAGCTGAGAATGTTCAGGAATGGAGTGGAGTTGTGTCTACAGTGATTATAAGTGAAAAGTCTTGCCCAGCACTTCCAGCTATGTCATTATAGTTCATACATCCTAGTCTCAGCTATCCTTCCCCCTGCACCTCCTCCCCTACCCCCTGTTTCTTCTAGCCCAAGTGCATATTTTTCAGACTAGCCAGTAATTCCCTATAGACCTGTCCTTACCTGACACCTTCATTGAGTCTAGTTATCTAGTATGTATGCAACTCTCTGTTACAGATTAGCCTCTGTTGCTGCAACTGTGTCTTACTGGTTAGGCTCGACTGTGTTGCAATTGGCTCATACAGGTTGGACACAGTTCCGTTGACCTGATGCTGTTTTACGGAACGCAAGCGCCTTCACAACCCAAATTGGAACTGGATCATCTAGTAGGCCTGTATTGACAGAGCCAGGTGGTGTAAATGTGCTTTCCCAGCTTGGTATTAAACAGATTTAACGTTGCATGAAGGAAAATGTTATATCAAGTGAGCCATGTAAGAAAACAAGTTTCACTGGTTAAAAAAAAAAGTAGCCATTGTAAACTATTAGCAGCAGGTGTCTTACAGTGTCTAGCTATAAGGTCGTGGTAAAGGAGAAGAGCTGATGAATGTTTTTTTGTATGTATCTGTGAATATTGTTAGCATTTTAGTCGAAGCCCATTTGGCGATAGCAACAAAAGTGAGAGCCTTGTTTTTTTCTGTCTCAGTAAGTCTCTGTGGCTAATGGCCAAGCACATTCCCAGAAACCAGGTTATATCCAGTCTGCTCCCTCCCAGTCACCAATCAGAAATCCACAGCTGCAGTATCTAGACCACAGATCCAATCAGGAGAGAGCTTGAGACCTGGCCAAACTGCAGGTGACCAATCATAGAATCTGGCAGCGGCGCAGCATAAGGGAATGAGACTGGCTGGGCGCAGCGGGACAGGGAGGAGTTCAAGCCTCTGAAGTACTATGCTATTAGAGTCTTTGTAGATCCCTATTCCCAAGGTCTCTGTGGTTTACAGTAGCTACCTTCTGGTCTGGCCGAGTTACCATGAACAGTTTTGTACACACACACCTACACATTTCACAATATTCCTCATTTGAAGTATTGGAGAAATATAGATATTGGCATGTGTACTCGAGGTTGGTCCAGTCATTATTGTGGTATATCTATTGAAAATACCCACAGTCTGGCCGGTCGCGAGAAGAGAAATTGTAAACAAAACTGGAAGCTATTACAACCATGTGTGACCATGCTCATCTTGTTGTCATGTCAGCATACTACCGTGTCCCTGCATTACCCTTCTCCCTCCCAGACAGACTCTCTAGCCTACTACCATACTTCTGCACTGGAGTTGATGTATTACCCTGCCCTGGCTGCCCAGAGGGATTAACAAAGGCTTGTCTCAACATACCGCCCCCTCCAATCCCCTCTAGCCTCCAGACTGTGTCTAATTCATGCGTGTGCTGGATTATGTATCCTCGACTCACCAAACACGGCTGTCTGAATGATCTCAGCACAGAGCAGGCTACACGCACACTGTCTCTTATCTCTGTCGTCTTACTGAAAGGCCTCTTAATGGGGGGACAGTGACAGTAAACCGGTGTAGGAGGGCTTTAATCTGGGCTTCCTGGTGGGGTGTGTGGGGGGGGGATAGATCCCATAGGCTTGTCTGAGGGGGGTCTCAGAGACAGCCCAAACACTGACGTGGAGTTTATTAAAACTAGCACCACGTGGATTCTTTATCAGTTGTTTACAGAAGCAGAGACAAAGTAGTGGAACTTGATCAATAACAGAAGGCTTGACTCCCAGTAATTCTAGGTTGAGCTGACGCTGACCTGGAGCATGGTATAGGATGGCTCTGTGGATGTTTAGAGCGCGGTGCTAATTCTGTCTGTGTTTGAACGTCACAATGAGAAAAAAATAAATAATGTTGTAATAAATCAAATGTTCCTGAGCTCGGGCTGTGGCGTCGGTTACATTATCGCCAGGAATGAGGTAATGATACAGTCCACTGATCACTGATGAAGGGAATGCCACTAGAGTAGTGGGAGAAAGAGAAACTTAAGTAGAGATGTAAAGGAAGGCCTCCCTTTAAAGTTAACGCACGGAGTTATTGGATTTAGGACATCTTGCATTACTGCAGGCATGACATGTGACCTGAAGGAGTCCAGGTGAAAAGCTTGGAAGTGAGATCACTGACAAGGTCAGACAACAGTGTCAATTTGTTCGCAGAACATCCCTCCTCTGGTCCATCTGATTCAGCTGATATTTTGTTAGTTGCGCCTCCATAATGCATAGAGTGAGAAGAGGAAACTAAGTAATGAATGTGTTTCTGTGAGGGAGAGCTGTTTTTCCTGCAATTTCTCAACAGGCATTCAGTGTTTCTGGAAATGGGGAGCTTTCTAAGTCGAATGTTGCTTATTTATTGAACAGGAAAGGCTATTTGTGTTAGTACTGGGCTTATTTATTGAACAGGAAAGGCTATTTGTGTTAGTACTGGGATTTCTTATTGAACAGGAAAGGCTATTTGTGTTAGTACTGGGCTTATTTATTGAACAGGAAAGGCTATTTGTGTTAGTACTGGGCTTATTTATTGAACAGGAAAGGCTATTTGTGTTAGTACTGGGCTTATTTATTGAACAGGAAAGGCTATTTGTGTTAGTACTGGGCTTATTTTTACTGTATGCATCAAAAGCGACATTTAGGCCTCACCTTGGGGACGTAACTGAAAGGAAACTCCTGCACAATAATAAACCTTGTGCTTCTCCTGCACAATAATAAACCTTGTGCTTCTCCTGCACAATAATAAACCTTGTGCTTCTCCTGCACAATAATAAACCTTGTGCTTCTCCTGCACAATAATAAACCTTGTGCTTCTCCTGCACAATAATAAACCTTGTGCTTCTCCTGCACAATAATAAACCTTGTGCTTCTCCTGCACAATAATAAACCTTGTGCTTCTCCTGCACAATAATAAACCTTGTGCTTCTCCTGCACAATAATAAACCTTGTGCTTCTCCTGCACAATAATAAACCTTGTGCTTCTCCTGCACAATAATAAACCTTGTGCTTCTCCTGCACAATAATAAACCTTGTGCTTCTCCTGCACAATAATAAACCTTGTGCTTCTCCTGCACAATAATAAAACCTTGTGCTTCTCCTGCACAATAATAAACCTTGTGCTTCTCCTGCACAATAATAAACCTTGTGCTTCTCCTGCACAATAATAAACCTTGTGCTTCTCCTGCACAATAATAAACCTTGTGCTTCTCCTGCACAATAATAAACCTTGTGCTTCTCCTGCACAATAATAAACCTTGTGCTTCTCCTGCACAATAATAAACCTTGTGCTTCTCCTGCACAATAATAAACCTTGTGCTTCTCCTGCACAATAATACACCTTGTGCTTCTCCTGCACAATAATAAACCTTGTGCTTCTCCTGCACAATAATAAACCTTGTGCTTCTCCTGCACAATAATAAACCTTATGCTTCTCCTGCACAATAATAAACCCCACCAACTGCAATGGTTCAGAAAACCAGCATCTTCGCCAAGATCACATGTGAGGGAAAACATGATGTTCTTACTCTCAAACGCATACATATGCTTTCCAACAACAGTCCCTTGTCTGTACCCCTGCCTTGGCTACTCATCACCTTTACAAGATGAAAAACGGTGAAGTTCATTTGGCCAAGCTCAGTCTGCACTGCGGCGATGGGGAAGCCAGAGGATGGACTGAGAGACTTGACGCAAAAGGAAATGTGGAAATTATAATTTCTTCCCTCTGTTTATATAGCAGTAATTGATGCCATGGCAATATACAGTCGAGTATTTTTTGCATGATGTCTACACAATGGATTCCTAGCTACAATTGCTAGTCTAAATAGGCCATAAAGTTAATTTGACTAAATGTGGGGGTGTGCATTCAACACACATTTAGAGGTTTAATACCGTGAGGTAATAATGTACATGTGAAAATGTACTATTTTGTATGAAAAAAAATATGAGACTACTGCTATGTCTGAGAGTGGAAGTCTGTCTGAAACCTACCATATGTTCTTTGTTTAACTCTGATTTGTCTGTGGTCTCCAATCCCTTATTCTGTTTGGAGTTTCAAAGTCATGTATACTGCTCGAGCCTATTTGAGATTGCTTAAGCAATTTCAGCTGTTATTTAGTAGAAAGGATGCCTTGTTTTGGGGACATTGTGCATGTGCTTTGTGTTAGGAAGTGCTTGAAGTGAACATTTCCATTGTTTATCGTAATGCTGTAGATACTTGCCACCCTTTCTACACAGACATGCATCTGTGTGGTGGCAGACAGGCAATACCCATAGGGACGCACTTGAAGTGGTGTCAGACCTCGGGTCATCGGCTGTTCCTCAGATCATTTGTTTTGTGCAGTTGTCTTTGCTGAGCCTGAGAAACAAACCGTATTGCCTGTAGCAAGTTTGCGCTCCAGTGTAAAACTTTCTCCATAAGCCAAACATTAATATCATGGCTCTTGGGTTTTGCTTGTCCTTGGGGGTCCAGAGAAGAGAGAGAGAGAGAGTGACTTTTACAGTTGCTGTCTGTCTGCACTAAGTGGTCTCTGTGTAAATCTAGGCTGATGATTTCACCAGCAGGCCGTAGTGGAAGTCCTTCAGACCAGACCCGTTATGGTAGTACAGTGCACGATAGTGAGAATACCAGAGGCATCAGGAATACTTATACAGTACATTGCTCTTATTGTGTGGAGAAGTAATCCCTGAATAGTTGGCAAGGTAACAGTATAGAGAGAATACCAGAAGCTGGCTGAGTGACACAACTGTGAGCATTGGAATGAGAACAAGTCTACATATGGAAAAGTGTATTCGGATGGCAATCCAGAACAGAACACCCAATATACTTGACTATTGTGTAGAAAGTACATGCCTTGTTTCACAGTATTTACAGTTGAGGGAACACACTTTCCATGGACTGCTTCATGTCGAGCTTAACATACACTCGTAATCAAATGTTTACTAGTGTCTTGGTGTCTTTTTCCGAGCTTTTCCCTCTCACAATCTCCATAACCCCCCCAGGTCAAATCTATTTATACGATTTGGGCTGCAGATTATGGTCTAAGTGTACTTTTGCCCTCAGGAAATTGCATCCGGGATAGAGCTTTGCAAGATGGCCTCCTCTTTGTTGAGTGGGACACTCAAGCAGTTTCCAGAAATGTTGCATCTGCAATTCTCAGTAGGTCTTATGTAGTTTGTTTCTGTTCTGCAGTAAGTCCTCCTATACATGATTGATCTCTGCTATCCAGTAAAGAGCCCTGCTATCACCAGGGACCGCTGTGCTGCTAACCTGGTGTGACCCAGTGAGCTTCATTTACTGTGTGTTTATGATGTTGGCCCAGTTGCCTGCTGTACTGTAATGGGAGTGGCACAGTTAGGATCATTACATACTTGGTACAGCTAGGAGACCCAGGTGCTTGCATGACCTGTGACTAAATAAGTTCTGCTCTACATATTTTGTTGACTGTTTTAAGGGTCAGTCTTCTGATTTCCTTCTTCCTAATATAAAGTGTCTCAAACTAAACAAATACATTGAGTGTAGCTGAAGGAATTACAACTTTGCAGTCTGGGTTTGTTTTTTTCTATTGGAGAGACGGGGCCTCAGAGAACAGGAAGTGGACTTGAGTCTAGGACAGATTTTGGAATAACATTTGATGTGAACATTTATTTTCACCTAATTCATGTCTATTTTCTTTGAATTCTCCATGCTGGTTAGAAAAAGGATTTTGCTGAATTAGGATGAAATTGTGCATATCTGTTCCATTCAAAAGTCGTTTTGATATTCGTCATGGGGATTAGTATTTCATGTGATACTATCCGGTTTGACAACAAGCCTTCTTTTTTGAGATGTCACGTATGTCTCAGAGAGAGTATTGATAGGGGGTTCACCTGTTTGGTTTCTGACCGGCGCATCCGGTGAGGTTCACAGCCCATACATAAAGTAGTCCCCCTGTACTCCATACTGTAACCAGACTCATCAGGGATAGGGGTGTTTAGAGGAAAACCCACTCAGGAACATTACAATAATAACCTTTTTTAAAAATACTGTCAGGGTAATTCATGGCAAACATAGTCTATTTAGCATGTAATGTGCCCAAAAGGGAGTAGTTTCTCTATCATTGTGCTATCCTGCTGCCAGGCTATGAACAGAGACCATTGTGTAGTGATTTAGGGAGCAGAGTGCATGCTTTTCACAGGTTTGACCGGCCTATTGTATAGGAGATGGTACATGTTTAACCTGCCTATGGGCTGACACCATACTGTCTGTACCCTGGGGTTTAGGTTGGGAGACTATCATGGTGCTAGTTTCATAGGCAGATGAAACAATCCAATTTGTTGAAAATCACAATTTTGAAGTATTGCAGGTGTGTAGCTTGATACAGTACAAACTACCAAAAGAGGCCCACCTATCCTGCATTAGATCAAAACGAACAATATTGATACAGTTTTGTGAAAAGTTAGTTGATTTTGGAACGTTACTCAGATTTTCGTGAACACTACTCAGAGGACAACTGTTCCCGCCCCTCTCGTTCTCCCGAGGAAGACCTGTTAGAGATAAGGGCTGAATGTTTACTCTTGGAAGAGGGTGGTTATGTTTGTCCCACGTCTTTCTTTGCCCTGATGGTCATTTAGCCACACAAGCCCCTCCAGATAATGTTAAGTGTTTCCTGTTTTTACAGGGCTTGGCCCTGACTCAAGAGAGACCCCAGACCAGCCGATAGCCACTGGGCCATTTTACACAATATTTCTTTCAGCTCTGGGTTTATGAAGGGATGTCGCGAGTCATGGTTTAGTTTTATATGCGTCCAAATCCAAGTGAAAATATGTTCAATTGTTTACTCTTTAACTTTTGCATTAGTTTGAGTACATCGCAACTTCCTCCAACCCCTCACTCAAACTGATCATCTGTCTCCATGTTTGACAAAAGAGCATATTCCAAGCTGATCCATGTCTTCACTAATGTGATCCATGTACTTCTACTTATGGACAGTAGCCTAATTTGTAGCTAGTGTTTCCATGCTTTGGGAGGGGCTGACTCAGCCCGGATACAGTATACCGAGTTAGCTATTGCTCTAGATTTTGTTTTGAGTGAACATCTGCAGCAGTGAGGAGTCTCGCGTGACATATGTGCAAGGGCTGATACATACACATTTTAGTGTGGTGAGTGAGTGTACTATATAAGTAAGTGTGTATTACTATTATCTAGCATTTGCAAGATAATAGTAGGGGTGGGGGGGGGGTTACTGTTGTGTGTTTTATGGCAGTTTTATCAGAGGCACAGCATCCAGCCACGCCCATATTACAGTGGTTTTGAATTTGATCCATTCCATGGAATGTCACTCCCTTTGAAATTTGAGCATTGCATTCCGCTCCACTTCGTCCACTACTGTAGATCTGTCAAATGCAATGGTAAGGCATTCACAGTCCACTGCAGCAATATCCCGCCTCCTGTGTGTCCGTTTCATCTATCGCACTACACCGTACAGTCACGCGATATTGTTCAGTGTTCTGTTTGGTTAGTTCTTCTAGAGCACGGCAGTATTTTCATGTTTTGTTATCTTCTCCGTTCTACTGCAGTTGAAGTAATGCTGGTGCAACCACAGTTCCACAGACATCCTCTGGGTTCAAATGAAAGAGAACTGGGAACTGTGGATGTGGTTTGGAAATGCAGAGAAACTTCTCCTTGAAACTGTGAAATGTTTTTGCAGGCTCCAATCAACAACTTTATTATAGATTATTTACTAAATGTGAATAAGGCTAGTCGACATGTGAAATCCAGCTGGAGTGTAGGCCTAATGGGCAGGAAGGTGATGTGGACTTTGACCTCAGGCTGTCAGAAGTGCAGAGTGAGTGGTTTTTAATGGTGTTGGAGAACAGAGCAGACCAGAGCAGGACTGCCACCATTTAAAAGTAGCTGCACTGTGTCTCTGTATTAATCTGTAATCCCTGTTTACCCTCCTGCACATTCTGACAGTAGCCGCTATGGTCTCTCTATCTGGCTGGCTGGCTCACTCCCTTACTGTACTATACACTGACTGACTGTTATTGACTATCTTTGTCTGGCTCACTCCCTTACTGTACTATACACTGACTGACTGTTATTGACTATCTTTGTCTGGCTCACTCCCTTACTGTACTATACACTGACTGACTGTTATTGACTATCTTTGTCTGGCTCACTTCCTTGCTGCACTACCAAGGAGTCTGTCACTGACTGTCTGTAACTTCAAATCACATTTTTTGGTTGCGTACACATATTTCGCAGATGTTATCGCAGGTGCAGCGAAAGGCTTATATTTCTTGCTCCAACGGTGCAGTAATACCTGACAATACAAAACCATACACAAATCCAAAAAATAAAAACTAAGAAATTAAGAAATATCATAACGAGCAATGTCAGAGTCCGGAATATATATTTACCGTGCCTTCAGAAAGTATTCACACCCCTTGACTTTTTCCACATTTACAGCCTGAATTTAAAATGGATTCAATTGAGATGTTATGTCAACTTATGTTTTTTGAAATGTTTAGGAATTAATTTAAAATTAAGATAGTATTCACACCCCTTGACCTTTTCCACATTTTGTTGTTACAAAGTGGGATTCAAATCTATTTAATTGTATCTTTTTTTTTAAAGATCTACACAAAATATTCTAATGGAAGAAAATTCTAACTTTGTAAAAAAAATGGATGAAAAATAAAACGCATACAGTGCCATGGGAAAGTATTCAGACCCCTTGACTTTTTTCACATTTTGTTACGTTACAGTCTTATTCTAAAATTGATTTAAAAAATTTAAAAAATACTGAGCAATCTACACACAATACTCCATAATGACAAAGCTAAACCAGGTATTTCCTCTTTTTTTTGCAAATGTATTAAAAATAAAGCTTCACGTCTGGAGGAAACCTGGTACCATCCATACGGTGAAGCATGGTGGTGGGAGCATCATGCTGTGGACATGTTTTTCAGCGGCAGGGGCTAGTCAGGATAGAGGCAAAGATGAATGGAGCAAAGTACAGCGAGATCCTTGATGAAGAGCGCTCAGGACTTCAGACTGGGGTGAAGGTTCACCTTCCAACAGGACAACGACCTTTAGCACACAGCGAAATACAACGCAGGAGTGACTTCGGGACAAGTCTCTGAATGTCCTTGAGTGGCCCGGCCAGAGCCCGGACATGAACCCGATCAAACATCTCTGGAGAGACCTGAAAATAGATGTGCAGCAACGCTCCCCATCCAACCTGACAGAGATTGAGAGGATCTGCAGAGACGAATGGGAGAAACTCCCCAAATACAGCTGTGCAATGCTTGCACCAACTTTTTTTTATAAGCCTAATTATAGAATTACATATAGAATCCCTATTCATTCACGAGGATCTCTGTGGGCCTTGTCGTAAAGATTTATAATTTTAACTTTAAAATGTTTTACTTTTTATTGTCTCATGAACACAACCCGTTACACAAAACACCAAAAAGTGTCATGACATTTGGCGATTGTCATTAGGCCAGAATTAATGCGTCCACTGTTGTCTGCACACGGCTCAGTAGTGTCGGCCACTCATCCCTGCCGTGGCAAAATGTCAGTGTTCTCGTGGAACCACATCACATGTTAGCGCGTAGGCTGTACCACTCATTTTCAGTGGTGTAAAGTACTTAAGTAAAGTAGTACTTTAAAGTATTTTTTACTTAAGTCGTTTTTTTGGGTGTCTGTACTTTACTTTACTATTTTTTTTTTGACAACACTTACTTTTACTTCACTACATCCCTAAAGAAAATATTGTACTTTTTACTCCATACATTTTCCCTGACAACCCACAAACTACTCCTTACATTTTGAATGCTTAGCCGAACACGCACTTATCAAGTGAACACATGGTTATCCCTACTGCCTATGTTCTGGCAGACTCAGTAAACAGAAATTCATCTTTTGTAAATAATATCTGAGTGTTGGAGTGTGCCCCTGGCTATCTGTACATAAAAAAAATAGAATACAAAGAACATGGTGCTATCCGCTTTGCTTAATATAAGGAATTTGAAATGATTCATACTTTTACTTTTGATACTTAAGTATATTTAAAACCAAATACTTTTAGTCTTTTACTCAAGTACTATTTTACTGGGTGACTTTCACTTTTACTTGAGTAACTTTCTATGAAGGTATCTATACTTTTACTCAAGTATGACAATTGAGTACTTTTCCCACCACTGCCCATTTTCGAATCCATTCGCACATTTTTCTGACATGCAGTTATGATAAAAAGTTGTGTAATAGCCTACAGTTTTCTTGACATTTTGTTTTAGTTATTGTGATTGGCTCAGGTTTTACCAGTACGGCGTACCCCCACTATTTATTTTGCCGGGACGCCGTACTGGACTGTACCGCCTTACTTTCACCCCTGACTGTATCAGAGATTCAATGACCAGGAGATTGCATGTGATGAGCTGCTGCATTTTGCAGCTGGACTTTTCCCTTATCCTCAGCTAGCTCCATGTAGAGATATCCTAGCCGACTGGAATAACACTGGCTATTCCCAAATCTCTTGCAGAGCCGTGTCTCATTACGCTGCATACCAAAAATAGTGACAGAGACTTTAGCAGCCAGCAGCCACACCGGGCCCTCTACAGTATATATCAGGGCTGACTTCGCTGCTCTACTTTCCCCTGGCCCCTGCTGTGTCGAAACTGCAGGTCACCAAGTCCTCCACCAGCACGGCTCAGTTAGCGCTACAACAGAAAGGGATGAATCAATTTATAAACAAAGCACTGTGAGCAGTAAGCCCCCCTGTTCAATCACATCCCATGGACAAATTCATGCAGTATACAGTCATTTTCATGAGTACATAATACTAGAAATGTTGTTTTGACAATGTACCTTTTTTCTGTTCCTACAGTGTATGTAGTAAATGTAATATTTGACATCTGTAGGAGCCTTCAAAGGGTATTTTTTCCCAGACGTTATACACCGAGTCACCTGGCTTGTTATATAAAGCAGGCAGACGGGCAGCAAGGTTTTCAGTTCCTGTTCAATTGAACGTTCGAATGGACAAAACGAGTGACCTAAGCCACTTTGAGTATGGTACTATCTTCTGTGCCAGGTGCGCCGGTTCCAGTACCTCAAACGACTGGCCTCCTGGGCTTTTCACACACATCATAGTCTAGGGTTTACAAACACAAAACATCCAGACAGCGGCAGTCCTGTGGACGAAAACAGCTCGTTGAGGAGAGAGGCCGAAGGAGAATGGCAAGAATCGTGCAAGCGAACAGGCGGGCCAAATAACGGCACAGTACAACAGTAGTGTGCAGAACGGCGTCTCGGAACGCACAACTCGGTGGTCCTTGTCACGAATGGGCTATTGCAGTAGACGACCACACCGGGTTCCACTCCTATCAGCTAAAAACAAGAAGAAGCGGCTCCAGTGGGCACACGATCACCAACACTGGACAATTGAGGATTGGAAAATCATTGCCTGGTTCGACGAATCTCAGTTTCCTGTTGCGTCATGCTGATGGCAGAATCAGGATTTGGTGTAAGCAACATAAGTCCATGGACCCATCCTGCCTGGTGTTACCTGTACAGGCTGGTGGCAGTGGTCTAATAGTGTGGAGAATGTTTTCCTGGCACACATTAGGTCCCTTGTTACCAATTGAGCAACGTTTCCATGGCCCAAAAAATTCAGGCTGTTATGGAAGAAAAGGGGCTCCGGCCTGGTACTACCGTAGATGGGTGTATCTAACAAACTGGCCACTGAGTGTATACAGTATGTCACGTTTCAGTTCATTATCTATAGATCACAGCAACAGCCTTCAGATGAGATGACTGTAGTCTGCCTGCACAGTACATGAGCTTGATATTAATAAGAGGAATAATCTACCATACAACACCACCGTCAGATCATCCTGACAGTATAACACCTTCACTATTTAGGAGCTAGAGTTCTACAGGGAAGAAACATGTGTTCACTAATTGCTACCACTAGGCTTGTGTTATCTAATACTGTAAGATATGCTTTCAGTTTGAGTTTCTCAAAGAAAACCAGTTGGCTGAATCCAAATGCCCTCTATTACCACGTATGGAAAGTTGGAAACCAATCACGTGGAGGTTTTCAGATTTGTTTGACCTATTTGTCCACTTACCCACGTGAAAGAAATACTACAGTACTTACTACATAATTCTATACTGAACTGTAGTAGACTATAGAATACTATACTGCAGTAAACCTCGATCATGTGTAGTTCTTACTATAGAATGTTGTAGAATACTATAGTAAATACTAGAGTATTATCTGCAAAAAAGCACTGTGGTAAATAGTACAGTAATGTATACAACAGTCCACAAAAGCACTACATTAATTACTTTATTATATACTATAGTTTTCTTTTACCAATTTTAGACAATAGTTAAGTGTAGACTTTAGATTCTGCAAAAATATATTACAGTGAATACTACAGTATAGTCCGCAAAAACACTACAGTATTTATAAAAAAAATATATACAGTATTTTTTTTCTGTGGAAAGTTGTGTGTGAGCTGAGTTTATAGATGATGAATGTGTCATAGATGTACCAGATCAGAACAGTGCATCTTGCCGGTGTTGGGTAGGGTAAGGTTTGGTATTCCCGGACTGTCTTTGAGCTGGTTTCTGTTACAACATTCCCAAAATAGTGATAGAGTAGAGGAGTGTCTGACCCCTCTGCTCTTTCTGCAGCTCATCTACGCATACCTGAGGTCGCAGGTCTCTTCAACAGGTCCCCTTCCTCTGCTCACGTGTCGGTGTCAGGTAGAACCCATAAGAACTAATAACATAGCTTCAACGTAAACCTGGCTTTGAAATAGCTTTGGAAAGGACACCATGGAATAAGCACCATCTCCTACCGTCCACATACTGATGTCTGATAGACATCTTGACTTTTGATGACACTTCTATTGTAGGATGGCCCTCAAATAAAACAGAATTAATACTACCTACCAGGCCAGACAGCTTTACGTGCTGCTCTGAAGGAAACTGAGTACATGAGTCAGTCACAAAGCATTGGTCCGGTTTGTTTTTAGTGTGGGAGGGAGTGCTAAAGCCTCTTGACTGGGGGAGAGTTCTCAGTGTTATTTTCCTCCCTGTTACAGAGGCGGACTGTCAGACTGATGGATAGTCCTCCTCTTGCTTGAAGAGTCAACTTTCAGAGTTCCCACTCTACTCAGTCACCTTCTCCCTCTCTCTCTGCGTGTACGTGCACACAAGTGCTGAGAGAATGGATACACCCTTCATAACTCTCTCGTTCCAGACGGAGCCTCCCATCATCCTAACAGTTAAGCCAGTGCCTTAACCCTCCAAAAAGATGGACGTGAGTGGGTGGATTGCTGCTATCATTGAGCATGCCAGGCAGGTTAGGGCAGAGTCAGTGTGGCCTGGCCAGCCAGTGACCTCTCATCATGAGGTCAGACTGGAGCCCTGTAAGTCTTGACATTCAGTCAGGATTACAAATGAGGGCCATTCGTTGTTAAAATGGACTGTGGCAGAGTTAGAAAAACAATCCTCCCTGTTTTGGGACATTAGTCATTTTTCGGGACATTTCAACCATTCCTGTGGCCTCATTTATCAATGGTGCATGCGCACAAAAATACACTAAACCTTTCGTGCGCTGGTTTTCCTGCAAAGGTTCGTATTTATCAATGCTGAACTTGAAGGGAAAGTTTGCGTATTTCCACGCACTTCTTAAACCATGCTTACGCACGACTCCTAGTGGTTTATCAATTGTAATAATGGTAGGATAATAAAGCATTAGAGTAGGCCTAATGATAAAACGGGTGCATTTTCTACTGGTAAGAAGGTCGCATAGCAATGTCGCCTAATATAGGATATTTATTGTACTTTTATTATATAGGCCTAAATCATCATCATATTGCTGGGCATGTATCATTTTCTCACATGACTGGTTTATACACAACAATTAGTAGGCTACCATTTATCAATCGCTCATTCAATAGTCAACCATGCTCGAAAGTAAAGGCCGTTGGCCTCTGACAGTATGGGTAGGGTACAGTATTGCTGTGCGATAGGAGCTCGAGTCTGCGCAACATAATATCCTGTTTAATCTCAAAACCTATACCAAGGCAGGACATAGAAACACAATCAATGATTGATTAATAATTTTTGGGGGGTCGGGGGGGGGCTTTTTATTTAGTACACTTCTATAAACAAAATATTGAACAACATTTCGTATTTTGCATAACGTGTGCACTGTAGCATTTACTTTTAAAGTGTTCAATAGACAGTTCGTTCTGCAAAATTCACGGCCAGTGTTTGGCAGTCGCAGCTAAACAATGTCACTCGCTAATTTCTCGAAAAAAGATCACATTTGACAAAGCGCTTTAGAAACTGTCATGACCCAGTTCCAACATCTTCAAATCATACAGCCAATGAGGGGATTTATGTTACCATAAAGCGCTAATGGAGGGCGTTTTCCAGGCGGGGTTGTAACGCGAGCGCAGAAATATAAAATGGCTCTGATTTATCAATGAAAACATGCGTCTATGTTGAAAGCGACAGTTTGGTAAATCTCAATTATTTGTTGCGCACGCAAATCTAGAATCTCCATGTACGCCAGAATTGTGTTAGAAATGTGTGCGCGGTTGATAAATGAGGCCCCTGGGCTCTGGTAAAATGAATTCCCTTATAAATCTCTGCAGACAAGCATTTATTTGAGCAATTGATTTCATGATGTAGGAGCAGAGGGAAGCTGGCTCCCCGAGGCATTGTGTTTTCACAGTAATATGATCCAGTGGACTCAGGCAAGAAAACATGGCATAAGCCTAAAGTTTCGAACTGAATGAGTGTCATGCAGTATAGCCACAGTCATCAGGCCACAGTGGCCAAAAAAGGGTTAAAAGTGAAACAATCTTCTGTTAATGGCTTTGAAACAACCTCCTGGTGCAGCTTGTCTAATGCCTTTAAGCTATAATGGAACTGTGTTCATCAAGTTATGTAATGGGGAGTTCCCTATTTAAGGATTAAGTCTAAATGGGATTATCACCTAGACTAGAGGTCACCAGAGAGACACGGCTGGCAGCGTTCACATGCTGAATTGTGTTAGCTAGGTTCACTGTGGAGTAAAACCAACCAAAAGCAATGACGTCTCTTATCTTTTATGCTAATTGTCTACAATGGGTAAGGAACTGTGGTTTTTGCCACACAGGATTTGAACAGTAGTGGGAGGGTGGTAGGTACATTCAACTCTGTGAATGAGAAGCATTAACTTCTGTCATATTGTTTCCTTCTCTCCCTCCTCAGGCCCATGAATGGAGCAAAAACGATGAGCGCCTCCTGGCAGCTGTCGAACATGGGGAGGTGGAGAAGGTGGCCTCTCTCCTCACCAAGAAAGGAGCCAGCGCGGTCAAACTGGACAATGAGGGAAAGTCAGCGTGAGTATGGAGGGTTGAGGGATGGTGTTGAGCCACACACAGATAAGAAACAGGGAATTGGGACAGCTTGGAGATTTAGGAGGTGGGTTTTGCAAACTGAATTAAAGGCCATTTGAAATATGAGTATAGTCATGTTTATTGTTTAAATCAATTACATATTTGCTCATCTTCCCCAGACCATCTACAACTCCAACACTGATACTGTTTCAGTGCAGAATAGAAGTTGCAGTATGTGGATATTCCCCCACAGTTCTCTGATGACACATCCTACAATAGTTGATAATAATGGAATTGGCCCCGGGCAACTGTTTGACTCAATAAGCCATAGCCCCTGTCACTAGTGGAGATGCTATTGAACTGAACTGCCCTAGATACCCCGTTGAAGGAGGGAATAAGTCATCTGGAGCCAGAGAAGGTTTAGGTATTATCATGGTTAGAGAAAGTTAAAGAAAGTCATGCAAATCGCTGGTTCTAAATGAACTGCACCCTGACAATGAGTTGCTAAGTATAGCACCATAGAGATGTAATTGTATCTGTACGAGCATCGCTGTCATCGTATATCTCCTTTCTTCCTCCATTTGTCTGTCTGTTTAGCTTTGCCCTTCCTCCTATTCCATAATGAATATGTGCTAATGTCTAAATGGCATCTTTTGTTACTCATGATGGGGGAAATGATTAAATTGGTGAGCTAATGATTCATAAAATGCACCCCACGCACTGTTTTGGCAAAGCCATTCCTGTGCCCTTCTCTCTTTTCATGTGTACAAACCTGTGAGAATCTATGGCCTTTCATTGATCGCCTATTGAACATGATATAATTCCAATTGTATAGAGTAGGGCATGGTCTCCTTTGTGTTTAACAATCTCCCAAATACCACAAAGCGTGATTGTGTCCTGATATTGTCCTGATTTCTATAGGCTCTGAATGGACTTGACAGCCATGCTCCCACTTCCTAGCTGGACCAGATAATGCAGAGGGACAGTGTTAATGTTTGACCTCTTTCTGACAGTTGTAGACAGAGCACCACCACCAGAGACCAGTGAAAGATGACACCACTGACCTAAATATATTTAGTCATTTACTTTGAGGGAGATATGCACATACCAGCCAGCCACACAATTAGGGCTGGGAATTGCCAGGGACCTCACGATACGATATTATCACGATACTTAGTTGCCGATACGATATGTATTGCGATTCTCACGATTCTATCTGTTATGAATCGGAAACTGTGATTTTATTGCGATTTGATGTCCCCAAAATATTGCTCACTATATATCTGCTGCAGAGAGACAAGAGAAAGAGTGAGAATGAGTTTTGATCAGTCCGGGGAATGAAAGGGCTGAAAACATGTTGGCTCACTATTTAAAAAGAAGATGGAGGGCACAGGTACAGCTGAATACAGAAACTATATATATATATAAGGTCAGATATGTAAACAATGGTGTCTTTGTATTGAGTGCCATTAAAAACACCTACGTGGCCTGATAGTTACATATTACAATATTCTTTTTGAACGATATTATATAGACATTTGACTCCAAGTATCGATTTGTAATATATATATTACAAATTTGATTTGTATATATATTATATATATAGAGAGACATTTGACTGAGTCAAATGTCTATACTTGGAGTCAGATGTCTATATAATATTGTCCAAAAAGAATATTGCAATATGTAACTATCAGGCTACGTAGGTGTTTTTAATGTCACTCAATACAAAGACACCATTGTTTACATATCTGACCTTCCCATGTTTCCCAGAAGGACACACACTGACTGGCATGGCATTCCCAAACAGTCAGTGTCGCCATGGAGATACTGGAGACTTCTAATTTGTACATAATGACTGGAATGGGTGTTGGTGTTGGTGCTGGTGTCTGAAAGCACGACATCTCTCATTATTATTATTATTATTATTATTGCAAAACACACACAGACAGATAATCACGTGATAACTCCGTTTGTGTGTGTGTGTGTCCTATGTAGCCTGATTCATTAGGAAAATGTAACTCATTCAGTTCATTACATGACGTGTAACTGCAAGTCATTGTCTTAAATTAATATTGATAATATCGTTTTCTAGGAGTTAAATTGTGCCCTTCCACTTGTGCTTGTTATCATAAATGAATAATAATTTATTGACCTAGCAATTGATGTCCCGAGGCAGTGTAATTGGTGTTGAAATGAGGCTCACCGTGGAAGCTGTTGAAGAATGCTTTATTAAACATTCATTAAAAATGAAACGGACTATTCTGGCTGTGCCAGGCATATCAAACATGTTAGTCAGGCAAGTGTGTTTGATTAATGCCTTTCCATTCTGAGGGTAATTCATTTCAGCAGATACACTGTGTAAGCTCTATTAAATAGTCTAGACACTTAACTTATCTAAACACTTGCTTATCTAAATGGTCCAATATTAGATCATCCATGTTCATTACCAAAAAAAATCTGTGTTCTTCCAAAAACAAATATGTGAAAGAAATGGTCTCGTTATCTCTTCCAATTAAAATCACAACTTTTCACAGCAGAACTGAATTATTAACAGGTGCAAACACACTTGGATGATTACTCAGTCTGACTACTTCAATATTTCCCTCACACGTCCTTGGATCAGTCAAAGTCATTTGGAAGAAGTGCACCAGAATACTTGGAATCTGGAACCTGCTATGCGGTTTCCTTTAAAAAAAATATATGTTTTCATAGTTTTGAGGAAGACATCCTCTATAGCGGTGGTAATTGCTCTGTTGTCGTGTTCTTGAGTTGAACGGTGCTAGAGGCCATGCGGGTGTGTGTGTGTGCGTGCGTGCGTATTAGCTCAGAGTCTGCTTGATGGCCTGGAGCAGAGCTCATTGATTCACAGCAATGCACTCCCCCTGTTCTAACACCACATTCCGTAGCACTGAATTCAAAAGTCACCCCCCCACTTAACCTTCTCTTGATGTTTCCAACTTGAAGAAGCAGATCTGGCCAGTGATAATCATATTGACAGATCACATTGGTGAAGATTGAATTGTAGTGTTGTTGACACTTGGTTTGCTTTTTGTGTAGGGAATTGAAGTATTTTTTTATTTCTTCACAATTGATTTCTGTATTTTCTGTTTATTCCTCCAATGACATGTTTCAACTCCACTGTACCATTCCACTGTGTTAGACTGATCATCTCGATATGCTGTCTCTCCTCGTACAGTCTCCATGTGGCTGCCACCCGTGGTCAAACTGATTGTCTGGCAGTCATCCTGGCCCATGGAGTGGACACATCAATCATAGACACCTCAGGTTAGTGGACTGCATTCCTCAGGGTTCCCCAATAGGTGATTTTTATTTGGCGCCTTGAGTTTTCGGAGCAATTTTTTTGTAATTCATTTCCGTTGTTGGACATTTAAAGACTGTCAAATCACCAGGAAATCATTTTAACGTGATTTAAAATATGTTCCCAAGTACTCCCATGCATACATAGAGGTATAAACCCAATGTAATCAAGGTTTGAAATTATTCCGGTTTTCTCAAATACTATATCTGTTTGGGATTTTTGCGCTCAATTTGTAGTCTACAAATGATTTATAACTATGTTTTGCCACCCCCCCCACCCACCCCACCCCACACACATGGCTGAATTGGGACCCCTGACATACCTTGTACTGTGCCTGCCCAAAGATCCAGATGAATAATTCAAGGCAGAGCTACTTACATAACATCTCCTGAACATAGTGTAGGTGAACATTCACCTATAGACCTAATCTGTCCAGAAACTTTTCTCAAGTATGATTCTACTGCTAGTGGTTACAGATATAGATTTGAGACCAGCAGGGAGTTGAATTAAACTGAAGCTGCAACGTAAGATATCTCACCTGGATGTATTTTTTTCCCCTTCAGGTTTTAGTGCTTTACACCTCGCTGCCAAAAACAACCATCAGGAGTGTGCCAAAAAGCTTATACAGGTGAGATGGAGCTACTGAATGAATGAAACTGCAAACGTAAATGTTGACTGATAACTCACTCACTGGCTGTATCGGATGAAGCCATTGATATATTCTCCAGTAGTTCATCATTATCACCCTTATGTATGGGTCATGTGTATGCAAGCGAGCTAAAACAGTTGTGCTTTTCGTTGAATCCCAATTTTAAAAAGAGTCTCTCTGACCATTGTGAAGATGGGTTCACCGAGTGACTGTAATGTCTTGTGGTGAGAGGTGTGTCATATCTGGTTGTGTTCTGTCTGGTGGTTCTTCGGTCTGTCCTAGTGCATCGGCTGACCGAACCCCATGACCTCTTCTCTATCCTTCACACAACTATGATATGACCTCAGTTCAGCCATGCGTACGTCCACACAATAAAAGTCTGTTAATGCATCTGCAGGAGCCTGTGGAAATCAACAAGTACAGTGGATTGCTTGTTCAAGTCTTGATGTAGTGAAATCAGGGATTTCTGTGTGCATGAACTGTTGTTAGTCAGTATTTTTGAACATGTCATAATTGTGTACGTAAAATATGATTTTATGAAGCTGTCAGAATTAAGTCTACACCACAGTGTGCATACAAGATAATACTGGGCCATTAATCAGAATGGCTGACTCTTACTGTAATATGATCTGCGAGTCAGTGTTAATTTCATCACCAATAACTATGATGAAAATAACTCTGCAAAACATCTTTCAGTTGTGCGGTCTGATTGAACTGATCCGCCCCGCTCTCCCACACAGCTCCCAAGCGGTCACTTCAGTCACACTTTTGAACTGATGTGAAGCCAGCACACTTGACTTGTAACTAACCTCAACTAGAAACAATGTTTACTCTCTCTCTTACTTTAATGTAGGCTATTTTTGCCTTGATTGCATCAGAAGCTCTATTTTCCTATGTGCTCTGTTTTTCTCTAATCTGTGTTGCTGCTCTTACACCTTGGTTCGCAAATGCTATTTGAGTTTGCTTTTTTCCTATAGTGAAAAACTAATGCTATTTGAAGTTGCTTTTTTCCTATAGTGAAAAACTAATGCTATTTGAATTAGCTTTTTTCCTATAGTGAAAAACTAATGCTATTTGAAGTTGCTTTTTTCCTATAGTGAAAAACTAATGCTATTTGAATTAGCTTTTTTCCTATAGTGAAAAACTAATGCTATTTGAAGTTGCTTTTTTCCTATAGTGAAAAACGAATGCTGTTTGAATTAGCTTTTTTCCTATAGTGAAAAACTAATGCTATTTGAATGAGCTTTTTTCCTATAGTGAAAAACGAATGCTGTTTGAATTAGCTTTTTTCCTATAGAGAAAAACTAATGCTATTTGAATGAGCTTTTTTCCTATAGTGAAAAAATAATGCTATTTGAATTAACTTTTGTTCTATCCCCCCCCCCTTTTTCTTTCTACTGTGTTATCTACTTGTTAATTGTTTACTCCATGTGTAACTCTGTGTTGTCTGTTCACACTGCTATGCTTTATCTTGGCCAGGTCGCAGTTGCAAATGAGAACTTGTTCTCAACTAGCCTACCTGGTTAAATAAAGGTGAAATAAAAAATAAAATAAAAATAAATAGTGAAAAACTAATGCTATTTGAATTTGCTTTTTTCCTATAGTGAAAAACTAATGCTATTTGAATTTGCTTTTTTCCTATAGTGAAAAACGAATGCTATTTGAAGTTGCTTTTTTCCTATAGTGAAAAAATAATGCTGTTTGAATTAGCCTATTTCCTATAGTGAAAAATGAATACTGTTGAATATTAGGAGTGCAGTAATACTTCTGGCATTTTTGTAAAGCTCAAATTCTCCCATTTTCGGGGAGAAAATCTGAGCTGTAAATTGTTGAACCTGTAGCCAAGGAAAGTATTCAGACCCCTCGACTTTTTCAACATTTTGTTACGTTACAGAAAACGGATTAAATAGGTTTTTCCCCTCATCAATCTACATACAATACCCCATAATGACAAAGCATTTTTAGAAATGTTTGCAAATTTACACAAGTATTCAGACCCTTTACTCAACCCTTTGTTGAAGCACCTTTGTCAGCGATTACAGCTTCAAGTATTCTCGGATATGATGCTACAAGCTTGGCACACCTGTATTTGTGGAAGTTTTCCCATTATTCTCTGCAGATTCTCTCAAGGTCTGTCAGGTTGGATGGGGAGCATCACTGCACAGCATTTTTCAGGACTCTCCAGGGATGTTTGATCGGGTTCAAGTCCGGGCTCTGGCTGGGGCACTCAAGGATATTCAGAGACTTGTGATGAAGCCACTCCTGCGCTGCCTTGCCTGTGTGCTTAGGGTCGTTGGCCTGTTGGAAGGGGAACCTTCGCCCCAGTCTGAGGTCCTGAGCGCTCTGGAGCAGGTTTTAATCAAGGATCTTTCTGTACTTTGCTCCGTCCATCTTTCTCCCGATCCTGACTAGTCTCCCAGTCCCTGCCGCTGAAAAACATCCCCAAAGCATGATGCTGCCACCACCACGCTTCACAATGGGGATGGTGCCAGGTTTCCTCCAGACGTGGCGCTTTGCATTCAGGCCAACGAGTTCAATCTTGGTTTAATCAGACCAGAGAATCTTGTTTCTCATGGTCTGAGTCCTTTAGTTGCCTTTTGGCAAACTCCAAGTGGGCTGTCATGTGCCTTTTACTGAGGAGTGGCTTTCGCCTGGCCACTCTACCATAAAGGCCTGATTGGTGGAGTGCTGCAGAGATGGAAGAACCTTCCAGAAGGACATCCATCTCCACAGAGGAAATCCGGAGCTTTGTCAGACTGACCATTGGGTTCTTGGTCACCTCCCTGACCAAGGCCCTTCTCCCCTGATTGATCAGTTTGGCCAGGCATTCAGCTCTAGGAAGAGTCCTGGTGGTTCCAAACTTGTTCAATTTAAGAATGATGGAGGCCACTGTATTCTTTGGGACCTTTAATGCTGCAGGAATGTTTTGGTACCCTTCCCCACATCTGTTCCTTGACACAATTCCTTCAACCTCATGGCTTGGTTTCTGCTCTGACATGCACTGTCAACTTTGGGACCTTATATAGACAGGTGTGTGCCTTTCCAAACCACGTCCAAGCAATTGAATTTACCACAGGTGGACTCCAATCAAGTCGGAAACAGGATGCACCTGTCCTCAATTTCGAGTCTCATAGCAAAGGCTCTGAATACTTATGTAAATAAGGTATTTCTGTTTTTTAAAATTTATTATACATTTGGAAAAATTCTAAAAAGCTGTTTTATTATGTGTAGATTGGGGATGTCTTTTGTATTTCATCCATGTTAGAATAAGGCTGTAACGTAACAAAATGGGAGGGAGGGGAGTCAAGGGGTCTGAATACTTTCCGAATGCACTGTATGATTAATTATGGCTGCCTTTGGTTACACTCTGCCACAATATCAATGTTGCCAGCTAAGTTAGATGAGGAGATAGTAAGTGTAGTTGGACACGGCTATCTGAATGTGCACATGATGGAAGTTGGAGGTAGCCTAAATATTCATTATTTAATAGAAGAAGAAAAAATGCACTGACTATTATGTGACTAAAATGGCTGTGACTACAACTAGACGAAAATAGTTTTTAGGTGACTGATAACTGAAACTAGCAATGGGTGAAGTAACTCAAATGTGACGAAAACTAAATGTAAAATAGCTGCCAAAATGAACTCTGCTGTGAGTATGTCTGTATGTACATTGTATGTACATCATCTACTTAATGCTAAAATAAGTCCTTCTTATATATTTGTTTTGTAGCAGCTGAATTCAAAGCTTCAGTGCAGCAATTCTGTACTAAAGCTGTTTTTGTAATCGATACGTAGCCTATCAACAACTGAGGGAACTATTTTCAGTGGGTTCATTTTAAGTGTCTCCGTGAGATTCAGACCATTTTCCAAACAGTTGGGAAGCTGAAGTCAGATGTAATACATATCCTTCCCTCTCTCTGGTAATGCCTGTCACTTGAATGGCCAGCTAAGCCACATGCCCATACAGATTGACTTGACACACTGTCGGAAACCTGATGCAAGGGCACTCCCATGAATTCCAAATGAAAATGCGTCTAAAAAATGGCTTACAACGGTGCCTAAAGCTCTCCAGCTTAGAGTGGGACTGCCTGTCAAAGTGTGCACCTCTCTCACTCAGGGAGAGCAAGGCAGAGCTAGAGCGAGCGCTGCGTCACAAGGTTATGCGCCCCTCACTGAGTGCTAGATAGAACTTTGTGGTCACGGGTTCCCAATTGGACCTTTTCTGAGGTCTCAGCCAAGCAAGCAGGAAACAGCAGCCCACAGTGGCTTACTGCACGTGCAACAACACACGCACGAGGGAACTTCTCATAAACACAACACTGTCACTGACCATTTTCAAAATATACTGAACAAAAATATAAACACAACATGTAAAGTGTTGGTCCCATGTTTCATGAGCTGAAATAAAAGATCCCAGAAAATGTTTATATGCACAAAAAGTATATTTCTCTCAAATTTTGTGCACAAATTTGTTACTGAGCATTTCTCCTTTGCCAAGATAATCCATCCACCTGACAGGTGTGGCATATCAAGAAGCTAAATTAAACAGCATGATCATTAAACAGATGCACCTTGTGCTGGGGATAATAAAAAGCCAATCTAAAATGTGCAGGTTTGTCACACAACACAATACCACAGATGTCTCAAGTTTTGAGGGAGTGTGCAATTGGCATGCTGACTGCAGGCATGTCCACCAAAGCTGTTGCCAGAGAATTTAATGTTCATTTCTCTACCATAAGCCGCCTCCAACTTATTTTAGAAAATTTAGCAGTGCCTCCAACTGGCCTCACAACCGCAGACCACGTGTAACCACGCCAGCCCAGGATCTCCACATCCGGCTTCTACACAAGTGGGATTGACTGAGAAGAGCCACCCGGACAGCTGATGAAACTGAGTATTTCTGTCTGTAATAAAAGCCCTTCTTTGTGGGAAAAAAAGCTTCTGATTGGCTGGGCCTGGCTCCCCGGTAGCTGAGCTCCTCCCCAGTCATGTGAAATCCATAGATTAGGGCCTAATGAATGTATTTGAATTGACTGATGTCCTTATAACATAACACGCCTTTTATTATAGTCCTATTTTCAGACCGTTTCTCTTTCAGTCTCTTTCTCTGTTGCCTAAACCAAGCAGAAAATGCGTGTGGGACACAACAACACATTCAACTTTAGTGCGTGAAAAAATGTATACTGAAGCAAACATTTTTACCCACCTTTTCGATAAAAACATATCCTCATACCTTTCTGTCATGTCAACCATCAATTCAAATAAAATAATTCCACGTGTCCGCTTGGCTTTTGTCTTCATAAACTTTCAGTATCTCTGTCTCGAAACTAGGCTAGATTAGCTACCCCATAAGGTATGCGAATATTTTCTTATCTAAAACGTGGGGGAAATTTGCTTCAGTATATATTTCCCGAGTGACTATAGGACTATAATAAAAGGCGTGCTGGGTGATGTGGTAAAGACGGATGTATTTTGAAAACTGACGTTGACAGAGTTGTGTTTTATGAGGAGTTATCTCGTGCCTGTGTTGTATCATATACAATGTTTATGTTGCATCGCACAATCGATTGGTCTTCCCAGATTTAGTATGTTTTTGCTGTGACGGAACATACATCCCCCCCCCGTATATTTTCTGTATTCCACAAAGTTCTATCTAGCGCTCAGTGAGGGGCTCTCTCGCTCTCCCTGAGTGAGAGCGGTGCACACTTTGACAGACAGTCCAACACTAAGCAGAGAGGTTTAGGCACTTGGACAAATTTCCGAAATTTGCCGTGGTTCCCCCTTTTAAGGCTCAGACCAATTTTTCAAGACAAACATAACAGTGATGGAAAAATAATATGGTGATATAGATGTTAACCTAAGCCTGTGTTTTCCCACCAGAGTAAATGTGTGTTGGATGCTCTGGACAGCTCAGGGAAGACAGCCCTTCATCACGCAGGTAAGACTTGGTTAGAAATAACTTGTATGCAGAAGGCCTCTATAATGCCTACATGAATGTATGACACTGTATGTCTATAGGGCATCCCTAGGCATCAGCTCTGGGAAAATTTTAACTTGGGCATTGAAGATTCCCACTGAAATGGTGATGTTCATCAGAAATCGATTGAGATCCTATTTGTATTACTTGAGACCATCAAACCTAGGAGGATAAAATGGCTTGATGATTCCTCTTCTTAGGTGCAGAGCAGCAGATAGCCTATCCTCTAAGCATCTGATCTCAATTCCCCTCTTTCAGTCACGGTCCTGTACTCATCCATGACACAATCCATCTCACTGCTGTACCTCAGCTCAAAGTCCTGTTGATGATTACAGAAGCGGCCACGACTATAAGACTAGACTATACCTAGGGTGTAGTCTTATACAGTATACAGTGCCTTGCGAAAGTATTCGGCCCCCTTGAACTTTGCGACCTTTTGCCACATTTCAGGCTTCAAACATAAAGATATAAAACTGCATTTTTTTGTGAAGAATCAACAACAAGTGGGACACAATCATGAAGTGGAATGACATTTATTGGATATTTCAAACTTTTTTAACAAATCATAAACTGAAAAATTGGGCGTGCAAAATTATTCAGCCCCCTTAAGTTAATACTTTGTAGCGCCACCTTTTGCTGCGATTACAGCTGTAAGTCGCTTGGGGTATGTCTCTATCAGTTTTGCACATCGAGAGACTGACATTTTTTCCCATTCCTCCTTGCAAAACAGCTCGAGCTCAGTGAGGTTGGATGGAGAGCATTTGTGAACAGCAGTTTTCAGTTCTTTCTACAGATTCTTGATTGGAATCAGGTCTGGACTTTGACTTGGCCATTCTAACACCTGGATATGTTTATTTTTGAACCATTCCATTGTAGATTTTGCTTTATGTTTTGGATCATTGTCTTGTTGGAAGACAAATCTCCGTCCCAGTCTCAGGTCTTTTGCAGACTCCATCAGGTTTTCTTCCAGAATGGTCCTTTATTTGGCTCCATCCATCTTCCCATCAATTTTAACCATCTTCCCTGTCCCTGCTGAAGAAAAGCAGGCCCAAACCATGATGCTGCCACCACCATGTTTGACAGTGGGCATGGTGTGTTCAGGGTGTTGCTTTTACGCCAAACATAACATTTTGCATTGTTGGCAAAAAGTTCAATTTTGGTTTCATCTGACCAGAGCACCTTCTTCCACATGTTTGGTGTGTCTCCCAGGTGGCTTGTGGCAAACTTTAAACGACACTTTTTATGGATATCTTTAAGAAATGGCTTTCTTCTTGCCACTCTTCCATAAAGGCCAGATTTGTGCAATATACGACTGATTGTTGTCCTATGGACAGAGTCTCCCACCTCAGCTGTAGATCTCTGCAGTTCATCCAGAGTGATCATGGGCCTCTTGGCTGCATCTCTGATCAGTCTTCTCCTTGTATGAGCTGAAAGTTTAGAGGGACGGCCAGGTCTTGGTAGATTTGCAGTGGTCTGATACTCCTTCCATTTCAATATTATCGCTTGCACAGTGCTCCTTGGGATGTTTAAAGCTTGGGAAATCTTTTTGTATCCAAATCCGGCTTTAACCTTCTTCACAACAGTATCTCGGACCTGCCTGGTGTGTTCCTTGTTCTTCATGATGCTCTCTGCGCTTTTAACGGACCTCTGAGACTATCACAGTGCAGGTGCATTTATACGGAGACTTGATTACACACAGGTGGATTGTATTTATCATCATTAGTCATTTAGGTCAACATTGGATCATTCAGAGATCCTCACTGAACTTCTGGAGAGAGTTTGCTGCACTGAAAGTAAAGGGGCTGAATAATTTTGCACGCCCAATTTTTCAGTTTTTGATTTGTTAAAAAAGTTTGAAATATCCAATAAATGTCGTTCCACTTCATGATTGTGTCCCACTTGTTGTTGATTCTTCACAAAAAAATACAGTTTTATATCTTTATGTTTGAAGCCTGAAATGTGGCAAAAGGTCTCAAAGTTCAAGGGGGCCGAATACTTTCGCAAGGCACTGTATGACAGGAATGTTTCTGTGCCTGGGGTGAACCATACTTTACTAAAGAACATATACATTTAGAGAGGCTTCGGCCAGCAGAGGATGCTTTTATCTGAGGTGCGGGGGCTTGGATCAAAGACTACAGTAAAAGGAGCCATGTCAATTGCATAGTAAGAGACTCTACTGACAGCTTTCTTTCTCCAGGGTTCCAACGTCCATTTATGGGTGACTGCAAGATTGCACCATGTTGGACACAGTAGGGTTCTATTCAGGGAGCAAGCTGCTATAGGAGGAGTCATGCCGGGGGCCTGTGGGAGAGCTTTGACACGGCTCTCAGTTAGTCAATAACCTGCCGTGGCGTTTTGTATTCGTTCCGTACATAACTCCATGGTGGGCAAGGCATTTTGGGCTTATCAATCCATGTATCTTATTTTTCTCCCTCAGCTGCCAGTGGAAGCATTGGGATTGTCCAAACCTTATGTGAGCACAAGTGTCCGGTAAACATCAAAGACACGGTACGTATGTTATTAGATCAGATATAGTGCAGTTTTCTCCGTCAAGTTATTGTTTGTATCGTCTTCAACTAAAGAAATATCCAGGCCTGAAGTTTTGTTACTACCCTGTGGTTTGAGAGAAGGCTGTTCCGCATAAATGCAGCATGGAGTAGTCCCATTGTACTGGCTCTGCTGTGCCTCAAAAAATGACCAGCAAATTAACATCTGACTGTGTGTGCGTGCGGGTGTGCATGCGAGTGTGTGTTTGTGGAGTTGATGGTGTGTTATTGTGGCGTTAACGGTGTGTATGTGTGTTGGGGCTTCGCTGTGTGTGAGGCATACATTGTGTATTTGTGTCGTGGTAGCTGGGCTTGTGGTCTCCAATGGAGACATTGTACATGTCTGTGGTTTCTTTCAGCTCGGTGTTGTTTTTCCTCCTCCTCTTTGGGAGGCGTGATGCCACATCCCTGCTGTACAAGATGTCTCCCTCCAGCCAGCTTCACTGACAAACCCACTCCCAGCACACACTCATATAAAAATCCCTATGTTACTTCCAATTACATTAATTGCAGCACCGGGGTCATATAAAGGGCCGTGAGGGCATTTATTTATGTAGTGTTTTTAGAGTCCTTCTGATCCAGTAATTTACTGCCAGTCTACCACGGGGATACATGTTTAAGATTGTATGTCTCAGTAATATCCAATACAGCACAGTCCGAACCTCTGATTCAACTCCGTAGAGAAGCATACTCTTCCTTTCGTGAGGGTTTGTGTTACATCCGCTGTCCTCAGCGTTTCTCAAATCCTGCATTTCCTTGTACTTTTGCCAAGTCTATAACGTTGACATAGAGCATTTTTCGTAAAACAAGATAGGAATTACGATACTCTTTTGTTAACAAATGAGTCAATTTGGCCCAATCAAAGACGTTAGCTTTTGATGGGGGAAGTATTAGAAAAAAGAGCTGTGCTGCAGTGTAGATATCAAACCTCTCCAATCCAGCTGTGGCTTCTCCTCAACCCTCCTTCATCCTGAAATAGCACGGAACACTGATACACTCCAAGGAACTGGGTGCTGTGGAGGGCCAGGGAGGGAGTCACACACCAGTCAGAGTTTGTTAAAGTGCATCGCTTTCTCACCCCACTCAAACCCTGGTTGACACATCTTCATTACTGTGAGCCTGTCATCCTGTCTGTATCCCCCGGATAATAAACACACAAGATAACTATGTTGTGTTTCTGTTAGAGAGCTATTGCAGCAATTAAAGTCTCTCTCAGAAACAATCGCGGGTAATGGTGGAGTGCTATCCAATCCCATCCAAATGGGCTTTGATGCCATCTGAATGGCGGTACTTTAGCTGTGTGTGGGCAGAGCCTGCTGTTCAGAAACAGTCGGGCGCGGGAGGCAGTCAGCTGCGGTATGTATCCTTGTTGAGAGGTTTTGTTAAGTTCACGGAGTATGACCTCACTAGGAGGTGATGGAGACAGTCATCAGCAGCGCACACGTCAAGCCAAAGTACCTCATTTGGCTGCATTTCACATTCAGTGGGAGGAGCTGTAGCTAACGCCTGCTCTTACTCCGTGTTACTGTAGGTCAACACCACTATAGCCGTGGTTCACAGTGAAGGGTGAACCTGGATCCTGGTCTCGCTCACATCTGGAACTCATTCATCTTCTCTTCTAACAGAAAGCGCTGGGAAGAACATGCCAACTTGTTAATACTTGACGTGCCACATGCCTATATATCTTCTTTAAATACTGTAAATACTGACAAAATGATGTAACAGAGAGAGAATTCCTGGGATTGGTGGTTTTTGAACATTCACAGTCGCAGAGGGGGGAATGTTTACCGTGTGGTTGGCTGTAATCCACGTTCATGTCAACGCACCGATAAAACACACAGAGACAGAACTATGTCAATACCATTAGAGGATGGTGATGAGGTACTTACTGTAGTCACGCAGGCCTCTCAAATGCAGGAGCGAAAGGAGTAGAAATAAGGGAAACTATAGCCAGTGGGGCACATTATTGCTGTAACAATGTGACTTTGCTAGGACTCTGGGCACTCCTTCATGGTTAACCCTCCCCATCTCTGTGATTCGGACCAGACAGCCTTAGCCACAGCTCTCTGTGGTGCACCCTGCTGAGTGCTGAGATTACACGTGGTTTTAATGTTAGATTGTTACATTAGCCTCCTGGGCCCTGGCAGCCAGCCTCTGCTCTGCTGGCCTAACCCACAGATGCCATACTGTAGCTTTATTTAGGCATGAGGATCAGTCCACGTATTTCTCATCCCCTTGTTCCCCCAGACTGTGAGGGGTATGAAAACATTCACACTCTGGAAAACATTCACACTCTGCGCCTTCCAGGGCTTTGTCTGCCAGAGCTGAGGAAAGCAGGACTTTTGTCTTGTTCTGTTTTCAAGACCAAAGTTAGGCCTTTCGGCTGGTAAATACATGACATAAGGCCCTTAGAAACCCACATAATAGCTTTGCCCTTTGTGGTGTGTGTTCGTTTAACACTAAGCAAGTCTGACACATTCCCAGTCAACTTTAGCACATCTCTGAACCCCATTTAGATTCCTCATGTGTCAAATGTTGTATTTGTCACACCAACACTCAATGGCTAGTGTTCATTCCTCTTTCCTACCAAGGTTGATCTGTTCTCTCTTAATTTGAGCCAGTTTGCTACATCGGGAAAATAATCCTGCAGCAACAGGAAATGTGGATTATTATAAATTGACATTTTTGTAGGGGTTGGTACATTTTTGTAAGGGAAAATCAAGTCTGAAGCCTTTTTAAACCTCAAATAGCCTAAAAGCCTTTTAAAACCTCAAATAGCCTACAAGTTTTACATTTCATGCATTGCTGGAAAGTTCTCCTGCAACAGGATTATCAAATTAAGATCCTACACCTGTATAGACATACACACACACTAACTAAAACTGTAGAGTATGGTCTGAAAAGATTCCAATGTTATTTACCAGAAATCACCCCAGTGACAAAGAATATGGTCTAACTGTCCAGAGTGTGGTCTGAATGTCGGGTATGTTAAACAGCTCGGAAGGTTCCATTTTATACACAAGAGAATCATCCAAGGTCATTCTTGGTGAATAAGAGCTGTCACTGTCAGTTTTCTCACACCTGGCTGTCAGAAGCCTCATCACCTTGACAGAGCTGGTAGTCAGCGTCTAGACAAGGTCTTGGAAATGTAGGTATCACCAGAGAAATCACTCAACCTACTAGTTATGGTATGTGGCGTGTATCTTTGGGGAAAATATGTTGCTAATGGTGAAATTCTTTTTAAACTGGCTCCTGGTTTTAGTGTATGGTAGAAGTTAGAAGTAATTAAGTAACTTTGATGTTGATTTTGAAGGTACAGATGTGGTATCTTAATTTGATCGCCGTGTTGCAGGAGAATTTCCTACTGATACATTTTTCACACGGGAAAATCAGGGATTTGTCAGGAGAATTTCCTGCAACACAGGAAATATTTGTTGTTTGTTGTGAATTCAAGGTTTTAAAAAGGCTTCTATAAAGTTTGTCATTTCCACTTAGAAATTTCAGACTTGATTTTCCCTTGTGAAAAATATATCAACCGCTACAAAAATGTCCATGAATTATAATCCACATAATAATTCATATTTCCTTTTGTTGCAGGATTATTTACCTGCTGTAGGAGACTGGCTCAAACTAAGATTCCACATCTGTATGAAGTTTAGTGTCAGCTAAAAAAAGAAAGAAGTGTATTTCACTTTTTATGGTTCGTCCAGAACGTGTTTTCCGAGAGCTTTCAGGGATAATATGTGATTTTCGAGAAATGTTCCATCTAACAGTGAGACAGAAATTGTGTAAATCCTCTTGATTGTGTTAAAAGTCAACGCCCAGTGCAGTGTGTGTAATGTCCTGTGAAGCAGACAGGCTGCGCATGTAGATATTGCCTGCCTCTGCTTTTGATGAGGTGTCAGTTTCCTAAACCGTATTACTAAGACAAGCCAAACCCTGGGAAAGAAAGGATATAAGGAAAGGAATCTAGAAAATATGTGGAACATATGTGTTGTGTACATTATTTGATAAGGAGGACTGTCTGTGCATGGGACGGTGAGCGCTGTGTGTGGAGGGGTGTACGAAGGGGTCTGTGTGTGTGAGAGAGCGGGGGGTAGAGTAAAGTTTCTCATTTTCCCTCTCTGAGCTGTGGGGGAGAATGGCTAACTCCGCATGCCAAAATAATATAATAAAAGGCCTTTGCTCTGGTTTGTTTGAGTGGAGGCTGGCGCTATAAAGTCGTGCTTTTATTTGAGCAGGATGCTGAAGCATGTAGCCCAGCCTGTTACCACTCGTCAATGCTCCAATTGTCGTCTTAGGAATTGCATTGTGGTCATAGACTACATGAGCGAAACAGCTGTTTTTTCTCTGTGCTATACGTCTCGTATGTTTTCATTGCAGCAGACCAAACAATGCTTATAGTGTACAGCAGCTGAATATGTACTGTCGCGCTTACATTCCAATCACTTCTCCCACTTCTTCCTTTCCCGAGAAAACAAGGTTGTGGATCCTTTAACAGTGAACGTCAGTATGTCGGTTTGGGGCCGTATGTGTGCTTCTGTGTTCACCTGCTATGATCAAGGCATCTGAACAGACCGTCTACACAGGATACTGTTACTGTGAGTGAACTATGATGTGTGGGTCCTGCAGGATGGCCTCAGCCCCCTGCTGCTGTCCGCCAGACACGCCCAGACGGAGGTGTGCGGCAGCCTCCTGGACTGGGGAGCCGACGTCAACTCGTGTGATAAGAACGGCAGGTAGGGGAGGACTCATCTGGCAGATCACACGTGCCTTCCACTTCATAACTTCATCTCATCATTACAGGGTTGTCTACAAGCACGTTACATTATAATGCCTTGATGGTGAGGATGATGATGATAATGGTGAGGATGATGATGATGACGGTGAGAATGATGGTGATGGTGAGAAGGAGGATGATGATGTTAATGATGAGTATTGTGATGACGACAATGACAATACTATTTCTGACTGTGTGATACAGGACAGCGGTGATGCTGGCTAGTGAGAGCAGCAGTGTGTCTGTAGTGGAGGTTCTGGTCCAGAGAGGAGCTGACCTCCAGGCTGTGGACTCTTTGGGTCACGACGTCCTGCACTACGCCAAAATGTCTGGCAGCAGTGAAGTCAAGGCCGTCCTCACTGCGGCGCTGCACAAGGCCCACTCCGACTCAGGTGAGACAGGAACTGTCTTCATTACTGGATCGTGCCTAGTATGAGGCAGTTGACCAGAGACTCTAGCAGACTCCTTCAGGCTTAATTTCCCTTCAAATCTATTTGAGGTGTGTGGAAGTTATGACATTCACGCACAGTGTTTCCCAACTCCAGTCCTCCATTGACCTCAACAATACACATTTATTTCTACCCATGTACATCATTGACCTCTTTGTGGTCAAGCTTTGAAATGCAGCTTTTCAGTTTGCCTGTTATGCAGAATTGACCCAACACTGCCATCTTCAGGCTGTCACATGAATGTTGTTCCCCCCCTTCTCTCCTCTCCTCATTCACAGACACCCCGAAGTCTCCAAAGTCCCCCAAAACTCCTCAGGTAAGTTACCAGTACTTCAGCAATCTTGCTATCTTCTTCCAAACTTCACAACTGCAACCTGTTGTCCTGCTCATTGACCCTACACACATTCACTTGATATGAATGGGATAAATTACACTTATTAGTCTAATCAGAAGGAATAATACAAATTAAACAGTCAGAACCAACCTCTTGCCACAGTATCATCATTAAACAACCTAATCTTGAATAAGATTGATAGCTTTCTTTTTAAACCTTGTGTTTTTTTTACATAATGAAACTCGTTTTGAAATGCACTTCAAGCAGCATGTATTTTATTTAACTAGGGAAGTCAGTTAAGAACAAATTCTTATTTACGGCCTACCAGGGAACAGTGGGTTAACTGCCTTGTTCAGGAGTAGAACAACAGATTTTTTACCTTGTCAGCTCGGGGATTCGATCCAGCAACCTTTCGGTTACTGGCCCAACGCTCTAACCACTAGGCTACCTGCCACCCCAAAACAGGACAATGTATGAGCATGAATCTAACACCTTAGCTAAACAGATTACTCTCCAAGCCCTTGCTACTCCTGGATAAATACCTTCTCTTTGATTACAAGTTCTCCAAATGTTTGATTCTTCTTTTTCACCAGCTAACCTAACTAAACACTGCCGGATCGTTCTTCTGTTTTTGTTCTTCTTTCTTCCCACTCCTTCACTCACACCTCAGCATGATCAAGTGGCTAGATTAGGTGGCGATCCAAGCACAACTCCCAAAAAACGAAAAGCACCTCCACCTCCCATAAGTCCTGTGCAGGTAAAGGCATGTCTCTCTCTGTCAGTCAGTCAGTCTGCATGTCAGTCAGTCTGCCTACTTGTCAGTCAGTCTGCCTGCCTGCCTGCCTGTCAGTCAGTCTGCCTGCCTGTCAATCAGTCTGCCTGTCAGTCAGTCTGCCTGTCTGTTTTGGGTCTGTTCGTTTCCCGTCTGTGTGGCTATCTATGTATCTGCTTCCCTTTTGATTGATCAGCCCTGTTTGAGTCAGGTAACACTTTACTTTTACTCTGAATGAAGTTCTTGAACGTTATAATATGTGTTGACCTCGTTTGTGTCTGTTTGAATTCCCAGTAGTAATTACTGTGTCTATAGAGCAAAACGCGTAAGAAATGTAATTCACCTTTGTATCTGTTTGGATACCCAGTGTTGTCCTTAAATGATTTGGACCCTCACCCTGCTTGTCTACTGCTTTCATTCAAGGGCTCTTTGTATTCAGTGCATTAGGGTTGTTATTCTGTCTGTCTCAGTGTAATTGTATGTATTGACTATTGCTGAAGTACTGTAACTGAAATGTCTAGTTCCGAACGCAGGAGTAAACACTGAGAAATGTAATTAATGTTTTATGTTTCCAAACTTTCTAGATGTCGAGCCCCAACTCTCCCGCGTACATGACCCCAAATGAAACTCCGGTTTCCAGTAAAAGTTTTGGATCTAAAGTATTCAATTATAAGGTACATGCACTTACACTCAATCATTTCTTAGAAGTCATTACAGGGCTCTCATTTAAAAGCTATTTTCTCTAAAGTATTATCTTGGTTGTTGCCCGTCATGTTTTTGTTCTGTGTCGATATTTTTGTTTATGTTGGTTTTGCTCACTGCTCGCTCTCTCTCTCTCTCTCGTCCCCCCCATCCCATCCCCTCCCGGTCTCAGGAGGAGGAGTTGCAGAGCGTGTCTCTGAGGGAGGAGGTAGAGAAGCTACAGGGGGAGAAGTGCATACTGCTAGAGACCATTGAGGATCTGAAGCAGATTGTGGACCAGACTGTGACTATGAGCCAGACGGAGACGGAGCCAGGGCCCAAGGCGAGTTACAGCTACAGCGCAGGCCTTTAATATCACTTGCCTGCGCTGCTTTGATCCCAGGCCTCTAGCATTCTCTGTCCCCTTTCTATCTCTCTGGAACCCATTTATACAGCTGCTGTGCTGTGTTTTTAATGGCTAGGGATGTTCAGGTAGAGAATCCTGCCTGCTCCAGGGCACTGTCCTGCTGTAGCTCAAAACCCCACACAGTCACCCACACTGTTGACTAATATTACTACATGTACTAATGGAAGGTTATGGAAGTCTCATGAGATGCCCCAAGAACTTAACATATTCCCTGGTAGTCCAAACCATTGCAGGTTAACTGTATAATTGTGTTGATACAGGCAGAGGACTGTGGGAAGGTAGACTCAGCTCTAGTAGTGGCCCTACAAGCAAAGATTACTGCTCTGTCTCTGGAGAACCAGCAGTTAGCCCAGATACTCAAGGTAAGCTGTCAAACGAAACAACTCGTCATTCCAAGAGCGTAGATATCCCATTATAGTGATAATAGGCCTTTTCTCTGTCAATCGTAATACCAGTGTTTTGTTTACTATAATTTGTCACTCTACATAAGAAATATCCATTAAGATCCTAAAAATCGACTAAACAGTGGTTACTTATTTTTCCTCAATTCTCATCTCTCCATCTCTCTGTAGAAGCGTCCGTCTCCCCAGGGAGGTGAGGGGGGCCATGAAGACTCGTCCCGTCCAGATAGTATGAACTCTAACGCCTCCTACCACACCACCCACGAGTCCCCCAGCGAGACCCTGCTCCAGCCTCAGGTGACCGAGGAGGACATGTCTGAAGGGTCCGCCCTGGAGCTCAGCATCACCTCCTTGAGACAGGAGGAGGAAGAGAGTGAGGTGGGGGGGAAGGAGGGAGGCGAGGAGGAGATCAGGCTGCTGAGGGAGACCCTAGGAAGCATCCAGTCTAAACTACAGGAGACGCAGAAGGAGAACCGCACACTCCATGCCAGGTTCATACTTGAGCAGGATGAGGAGAAGGGAAGGGAGGGAAAGGTGCTGTTTGAGAGTCTAGCAGAGCTCCAGGCCAAGCTGACGGAGACACAGGAGAAACACCAGCAGGCCAGAGAGGAGGTGCTGGCCCTCAGGGCACAGATTGAAAGAGGAGGTGCTGGAGGAAGGGAATTGGCAGAGCAGGAGCTCCAGAGACTGAGAAGCTCTCTGGAGCAGGAAGTGAAAGAGCTGAGGTCCCAGCTGGCCCAGTCAGGGCAGCAGAGGGAGAGGGATGTAGGCCGGATCAGGGAGCTGGAGGCCAGGCTGAAGGCAGCAGACCACAGCTCTGATCACGATAAGAGTTTGCTGGTGGACCGGTACAAGGAGGCACAGGAGGAAATCAGGATGCTGCAGGAGGCGCTGAGGGGGACGGTCCCTGTGGAGGCTGCAGCTAATGACTTTGAGGAGATGAAGGGTGAGCTGGGGAGTGTTATTGATGGGCTGCAGCGCCGCCTGCTGGAGCTGTCCAAGTCCTACAGCGAGGCCAAGAGTGAACTGAGCTCCACCAGGAACCAGCTGGAGGAGACCCGGGCTGTCAAGTCTAAGCCTGGCAGCCCTGTATTCTCCCCAGTCAAAGAGCAGGACACGCTGAGGAGCAGAGTGGAGGAGCTGCAGGCATCGTTAGCCGACACACAGGGCAAGTACTCAGCCTCTCTGGAGGAGATCGCCCTCCTGAAGCAGGAGGCTGATGCTCTGGCCCAGGGGTCAGTGGCATTAGCTGACCACACCCAGGTGGTGTCCTCTCTGGGCAGCGCCATCAAGGACCTGGAGGACCAGGCAGACGCTCTTAGACAACAGCTGTCCCAGAGGGCCCTGCAGGTGGACGCCCTACAGAACAGACTGACTGTGGAGAAGGACCACACACCGGACGACTCTATATCACGGCTGGAGCACGAGCAGATGAGAGGGGGTCTGGAGACTGAGGTGGGCCACCTGACGCAGCTTCTCCAGGGGGCCCTGAGGAAGCAGGATGAGGTGGCTCTGGATGCGGCTGCAGCGTGGCAGGAGCTGAAGGAGGGGAGGAGCAAGAGGGAGGCCCTGCAGGAGCTGGCCGCCAGCAGGGAGAAGGAGAACCACGCTCTGAGCACCAAGCTCAGAGGTGCCCAGGATGCCATAGTTCAGCTGAAGAAGCTGGTGGAGGGACACGTCAGCTCAGAGAGAGAGAAGAATAAGAAGGTTTGTAAGTTGGTAGAGTGTTTAGTACAATGTTCACCAGTAATGATATAGCAAATTTCCCTGGTTTGGCAAAGGAAATACTTTGAGTTTAGAAAGCTATCCCTCTAGTTTGCTTCCTCATGACATTTTATTTTGTTGTGGCCATATGATAGACAGTTTCGTTCCTTGTATTGATCCCCCGCGTTGTTTGTGTCTCAGATTGATGACCTGTCGAGAGAGGTGGGGAAGTTAAAGGATGCCTTAAACAGCCTATCCCAGCTATCCTACAGTGCGGGCTCTGCCAAGAGACAGCAGACCCTGCAGCAGCAGCAGCTGGACAACCTACAGCAGCAAGTCAAGCAGCTGCAGTACCAGCTCGGGGTGAGTCGTGAGTCATACACCTTCACACTATAGCTAATATGGCTCATTCAACCATGAATCAGTATACTACATTCACCCTCACTCCGATAGCGTCAGAGAAGACAGGATACACTGTTTACACAAATCCCTTCGACTAAGGACTTTTCCTGGAACAACTGCCAGACAGTTGGAAGCGGAATTGCGATGAATTATGTGCTGAAATTAAGATCTCTGTACTGTCATGATTAGCCTCCGTGTTAGAGCCAAGAGATGTAATGTACTGATACAGGGCATCCTCCTCTGGTCCAGGGGAGGCCAAACGGGACCCTCCTGTATCTCACCATCTGCCGCTGCTTGTCACAGGCTGCACACGTTGGTGTATACGTTGGCTTTATCAAACGTATGCATCAAACTGTATGTGTAGATGGCTTGACAGAAATGGTAGCAGAAGTTGAATGTTGAACCTTTGTTGCACACACATCCAGATGATGCTGCGTAATATGTTTGCGCATTAACGCTGTCGGTGTGATCAAGGCGTTAGCCATTGACCACCCTGTTCCTCTGGATGTACTGTGCAAATCAGATGGCTCTGAGGAAGGACATTTGACATGTAGATGCACTCTTTGAAAGTCTACTGTAATTTATGATTTCTGTTTCTGTCACTGCTGGGTGTTTGCCTAAAATATTCAGTCTTTGGTGTATTGCTTATCTTTCATGATTCTGAGCAGTTTCATCATGTTTTTTATAGCTGATGTATGATATTCCACTAACCAATTGGTTAACGCGCTAGCCTGTTTCTGCATCTCTTTACTATAGGAGTCAAAGAGGCAGCACCATGAGATAGTGTCCGTATACAGGATGCATCTCCTATACGCCGTTCAGGTACGTTTTTATGCATACTGGGTACTCTGTGATTTCATATTAAATGGAGCAGATGTGGTTTTAATGGTATTACGTCATTGCTTTGTTCCTCATAGGGTCAGATGGATGAGGACGTTCAGAAAGCCTTGAAGCAGATTCTGAGGATGTGCAAAATGCCAACAGAAGCCAAATGAAGTGTCTGAGATGGAGCAGCCTATCTATCTACTGCCGGTGCTGGAGAGGAGACAAGGAAACGACATCCTTACACGCTGGTCTCCTAACCTACATGGCCTGTCACACATGTGTGCCCCATCCGTCCATCAAAGACACACGTCCAGCCAAATCAAAGATAATGATTCTTTATTTGTCTACAAATTATTTCAGAGGGGAGCTACAATATCCTTGTCAATAGATTTGAATGGCATCCTATCTTTGAACTAGCAGTGTTAGTTTTGTATTGTTGTCAATTAGTTTTTAATTGTAGCACTGGTTTTCATGACAATGATATAATCCAATTTTTGGGACCTCTGCATGCAATTTTTCCTAAATCAACCACATGCAAAATGCTTTTTCGACACATTTATCAATATTTTCCTAATAGCATAAAATGTTTATGAAAACTAATAGTTTCAAATGTATGGAAGATTTTTCTAGATACATTTATGAAATTAAAACAAAGAAGTTTGGTAGTTGTATTTTTTAACAACCCTATTTGGGGGTTTTGTATAAATTCAATATTGTGTGTGATAACCTAGGCCCTTTTTAGTGTCTGCGATCTGTGAATGCCAATTTTACTCAACTGGGGGGTTTTGTCCTCATTTACACCATATTCCCTTGGAGGCTTTTTAAATCAATATGACTTTATGAACAGAATCGACCTTTTGAGTAATGTAACCCCCCATTGCGTCAACAATGATATTTATTGAGCAATGATCCAGTACTTGAAGGGTGAGGTGGTATCAGATCTCTGGGGAGTGTCTCGCTGAGGACAGAAAATACCCATGTGACTAATGCACTTTCATCATGCTGTACTCCCATTCAAACTCTATATTGCCTCAGCAGATTACCTGTCCCATCCGGGACATCTTAGTTTTTGTGTCCCATGTGCCTGCTCTTTCTGTGTTGAAGCCTGACAGACTTGTCTTGATTCTTGATCTTCATCCCTCATTTTGTAATATCATTATAGTGTAAGAACTGTAGCAGGTAGTCGTATTTTTTTGTGTGTGTGTGGGGGGTGAAACAACCAACTATTTCAGTGTTACTCTATCTTGGTATGGCAGCATGTGAGTCTGTTGGACTGTTGCTCAGCCTCATTCAAACCACTTCATCCACATACTGTACATGAGCAGTAGAGTAGGTATAGTAAGCACCATAAAACACGAAGTTCATTACTCATAAATATGGCTATAATCTCTGGTGGACAGATGCACGTAACATAATGGTACTAGCATCTGTCGACAGACTGGGATGCGTTACGAACGAGGAACTTTGTTCTGGTAAGCAGATTCTTCATCATTTGGACAAATCACGATTTCGCAGGCGCTCTCGTTTTTAGGAAGGGGACATCCGGCCCATAGATTTGCCCAACATTGGCTGGTTTATCCGTTTAAAGGGGTGGAGATTTAGCTAGTCTTGTTCAAGAGGCCATTGTTCCGGTCTAGAAGCAAGATTTCGACTGCACCTACAGTCTTTCTTCGGTACTGCATCTTAACTGATGCCCGGCCGAGAAAGACAATTCACATAGACGATACAATAGAGAAATTACATTTAAAAAGTCCAAAAAAGACACTTAAATCGTCACCTTTGTGCACACACATCCATTTAATGATTTAAATAATTGTCGCTGGGGCAGATTAGATTTGTTTTTATATACATTTTCATACACAGCCGAACATATACAAATGTTCTATTCATCCAATGTCTGTCATGTTTTTGGATCACGTGATGATGTCGTCGCTAATCGCTCTGTGTGCACTGAGTGCTAGTGAGTTGAGCTGAGTAAATCGGATGCAACCCGAATATAGACGGTCCATGAGTTGGCGTGTGCGAACGTGAGAAGATTACGTTGAAACAACGGTCGGACATTTTAGACGCTCTAGTTCTAGTTTAGTGGTCTCGTTAGTACATTTTTTAAAACACGTCTCCTGGCGCAATTACGCAATAATTTTGTTCTGGATGTCCGGGATTAGTAGGGCTCCAATTTGGTGCTGTATCATTGTGGCCTGGTAATAGTAAGAACTGCACTGCCACTGTTGACCTCTACAAATCATGTATTTTACAATAGCCCATGGAATCTGAACTCTTTTGAAAACAAGCTCCATTATAGTTGTACCACTAAAATGGTACAAGGAACAATGCTGAAGATGCATCCAATGAGAAATAGTTGAGTATATTAGTGGGTTGAACACTCTTACATTGACTGTGCCATGTATTACACAGTGTACTCCCATAGTGATCACAGTGATGTGCAATTACAACAGACACGTGATATGCAGGATGACTCCAGTTATGGATGATATACATAACCCGAACATATACATACCACCACAGTGCTGTACTCTGTGGTTTCAGCATTCTTTGGGCTCCTCACTGTGTTTACACAGGTGGCTCAATTATGGGCAAACGATCTGATCTGATTGGTCAAAAGACCAACATATCAGTATTGGGCTGCCTGTGTAAACACAGCCTAAATTATTGAGGATGATCCACTACAGCGGAGCAATATAATATAATAGAACATGATGAAGACAGGAGTGAAGTTATATCCCAGGTCACTCGATGACTCTCTAAATCTCTTGTTAATAAGGTTAAAAAAAAGAAGACTTCTCTTCTTTGTGACAGAGGTTAATAAGCATTGCCTGAATGTTTTGAATTTAGAAAGGGATAAGGATGAGATGCCTCTTGTCTCCTGTTGTTTTTACAACTGTTTTTGTAATGGAAACTGATTTTGATGTGTCTGTTTGCCAGTTGTTTTTCACCCAATTCAATAAATTGTGAAGACCTCGCCTGTTGCCTTTTCCATAAATATGGCGTGTATTGATCCAATTGGCTGTGGGGATGATTGCTTTTTATTTCAACCCCTGCCAGAGAGCCCAAGGGCCCTAATCAATAATAAATTAGGATGACAGAGGGGCTTCTGCCAAACAATTAAAGAATGACTAGCTCTGATTTCAACACATACCACTTTTGGTGATGTAAAGCAGGTGGACATCATTTGTTCTCTGCAAAACGTACTTCTTTTTAGAAAAAGTAGAGCATTAGATGGATGTTGAAATGGTAAGCGGCTCAGGTTTCCCCAGGCATGGATGTCTGTGTTATATGTATAATGGCTATTAGAAACGGATTTATCTCTATTAGCCTGACATCAGACTGCATTTACAGCCCTGATGACATCCTCCTTATGTATACAGGGACCTGTTTCAAAGACTTTTGCCTGGACAGTCACTATTCCTTATCTCTGGTCATTATTCATGTCTGTTCCTCTCAGGCCTAGATTCAATCTGTAGCGCAGAAGATCTACACTATAGTGCGAAATTGAAATTAAAAGGCAATGTTCCCATGTTCGAGGAGACCACATTCAAGGTAAATGCTGCCTTGGCCGTAACTAATTTGAAAAAAGAAATTAATAATAAAAATATATATTTTGTACACAAAGAAAATCAATTACAGGTCAGCATTGAACATTTCTCTCCCGGTTGTTGATCAAAGCTCAGAACGCTTATATCCTTGATCTGACTGAGTTCTATTCGCAACCGCGTCTTTGCAAATGAGTGGAATCATGAACAGTTGTGTGTTCACTATGTTTCCCCCCATCCTCCGGATTTGCCTCCCAGGTAAGCCTTTTTATCAGCACTTTCACCACTGTCTCAAACAGCTGAGGGCCTGAGACATGAAATTAACTACATTTTTCTTTATACATTTTCTTTGACAACCTAGAGAACTTAGGTTGTGAAGTGAAGTAACAGTTGTCAAAAATATAAATAGTAAAGTATATTACAGATACCCCCAAAATGACTTAAGTAGTACTTTAAAGTATTTTTACTTAAGCACTTTACACCACTGGTTCTAAAATTGCCCTTTGTCCGGCATCTGCAGTAATATCTAACAAGTAATCTAACAGATTCACAACAACTACGTTATACACACAAATGTAAAGGGATGAATAAGAATATGTACATACAAATATATGGATGAACGATGGCCGTGCGGCATAGGCAAGATGCAGTAGATGGTATAGAATACACTATATGCATATGAGATGAGTAATGTAGGATATGTAGACATTATTAAAGTGACGTTATTTAAAGTGACTAGTGTTACCTTTATTATATAAATGTATTACATTTATTAAAGTGGCCAGAGATTTGAGTCTGTATGTTGGCAGCAGCCACTCTGTGTTATTGATGGCTGTGTAACAGTCTGATGGCCTTAAGATAGAAGATCTTAGATATAAGATAGAAGTTTTTGTGTCTCTTGGACCCAGCTTTGATTCACCTGTACTGACAGTACCTTCTGGATAGAAGCGGGGTGAACAGGCAGGGGCTCGGGTGGTTGTTGTCCTTGATGATCTTTTTGGCCTTCCTGTGCTCGGGTGCTGTAGGTGTCCTGGATGGCAGGCAGTTTGCCCCTTTGATGCGTTGAGCAGACCACACTACCCTCTGGAGAGCCTTGCGGTTGTGGGCGGAGCAGTTGCTTTCTTCAGCCTCCTGAGGTTCACACTGTCTGTGTGTGTGGACCGTTTCAGTTTGTCTGTGATGTGTACGCTGAGGAACTGAAAACTTTCCACCTTCTCCACTACTGTCCCATTGATGTGGATGGAGGGATGCTCCCTCTGCTGTTTCCTGAAGTCCACGATCATCTCCTTTGTGTTGTTGACGTTGATTGAGAGGTTATTTTCCTGACCGCACACTCCGAGGGCCCTCACCTCCTCCCTGTAGGCCCTCACCTCCTCCCTGTAGGCCGTCTCGTCGTTGTTGTTAATCAAGCCTACCACTGTAGTGCCGTTTGCAAACTTGATGATCGAGTTGGAGGCGTGCATGGCCACGCAGTCGTGGGTGAACAGGGAGTACAGGTGGGGGCTGAGCACGCACCCTTGTGGGGCCCCAGTGTTGAGGATCAGCGGGGTGGAGATGTTGTTTCCTATCCTCACCACCTGGGTGCGGCCTGTCAAAATCCAGGACCCAGTTGCACAGGGCGGGGTTGAGACCCAGGGTCTGAAGCTTAGTGATGAGTTTGGAGGGTACTATGGTGTTAAATGCTGAGCTGTGGTCAATGAATAGCATTCTTACATAGGTATTTCTCTTTTCCAGATGGGATAGGGCAGGGTGATGGCGATTGTGTTGTCTATGGACCTATTGGGGTGCTAAGCAAATTGGAGTGGGTCTAGGGTATCAGGTAGGGTGGAGGTGATATGATCTTTAACTAGTCTCTCAAAGCACTTCATGATGGCAGAAGTGAGTGCTATGGGGCGATAGTTATTTAGCTCATTTACCTTTGCTTTCTTGGGAACAGGAACAATGGTAGCCATGTGGGCACAGCAGACTGGGATTGATTAAATATGTCCGTAAACACACCAGCCAGCTGGTATGCGCATGCTCTGAGGACGCGGCTAGGGATGCCGTCTGGGCCGGCAGCCTTGTGAGGGTTAACACGTTGAAATGTTTTACTCACGTTGGCCACAGTGAAGGAGAGCCCACAGGCTTTGGTAGCGGGCTGTGTCAGTGCCACTGTATTGTCCTCAAAGCATGCAAAGAAGTTGTTTAATTTGTCTGGGAGCAAGACGTCAATGTCTGCAACAGGGCTGTTTTTTTTGTGTGTAATCCGTAATTGACTGTAGACACTGCCACATACGTCTCGTGTTTGAGTCATTGAATTGCGACTCTACTTTGTCTCTGCACTGACGCTTTGCTTGTTTGATTACCTTGCGGAGGGAATAGCTACACTGTTTGTATTCAATCATGTTTCCAGTCGCCTTGCCATGATTATAAGTGGTGGTTTGCACTTTCAGTTTTGTGCGAATGCTGCCATCAATCCACAGTTTCTGGTTGGGGAAGGTTTTAAATGTCACAGTGGGTACAACATCACTGATGCACTTGCTAATAAACTCGCTCACCAACAATGTTGTTGTCTGAGGCTACCCGGAACATATCCCAGTCCACGTGATCAAAGCAATCTTGAAGAATGGAATCCGATTGGGCAGACCAGCATTGGATAGACCTGAGCACGGACGTTTCCTGTCTTAGTCTATAGGCTGGGAGCAACAAAATGGAGTCATGGTCAGATTTGCCGAAGGAAGGGTGGGGGAGAGCTTTGTATGCATCGTGGAAGTTAGAGTAGCAATGGTCCAGAATGCTACCAGCTCGTGTCGCGCATTCGATATGCTGACAGAATTTAGGAAGCCTTGTTCTCAGATTAGCTTTGTTAAAATTCCCAGCTACAATAAATGCAGCCTCAAGATATATGGTTTCCAGTTTACATAGAGTCCAGTGAAGTTCTTTCAGAGCCGTCGAGGTATCTGCTTAGGGGGATATACACTGCTGTGACTATAATCGAAGAGAATTCTCTTGGTAGATAATGCGGTCGGCATTTGATTGTAAGGAATTCTAGGTCAGGTGAACTAAAGGACTTACGTTCCTGTATGTTGTTATGATTACACCATGAGTCGTTAATCATAAGGCACACACGCCCGCCCGCCCTTCTTACCAGCGAGATGTTTGTTTCTGTCGTTGCGATGCGTGAAGAAACCGGGTGGCTGTACCGACTCTGATAACATATCCCGAGTGAGCCATGTTTCTGTGAAACAGAGAAAGTTACAATCTCTGATGACTCTCTGGAAGGCAACTCGTGCCCTTATTTCACCCACGTGGTTGTCTAGAGATTGGACATTTGCGAGTAAAATGTTCAGAAGCGGTGGATGGTGTGCTCGCCTTCTAAGTCTGACCAATAGGCCGCTCCGTCTGCCTCTCCTGCGGTGGCCGCGTTTTTTGGGTTGGCCTCTGGGATAAGGTCCAGGGTGGAGGTCCGAACAAAGGAACCGCTTCGGGAAAGTCGTATTCCAGGTCGTAAATTTGTTAAGTTGACTTCACTTTTATATCCAGTAGTTCATCCCGGCTGTATGTAATAACACTTGAGATTTTCTGGGCTAACAATGTAAGAAATAGTACATAAAAAAACTAATTACTGAATAGTTTCCTAAAGACCTGAAGCAAGGCGACCATCTCTGTCGGCGCCATTGTCTCAGGCCCTCGGGCCATTTGAGAGAGTGGTGAATGTGCTGCTAAAACGGCTTATCCGGGAGGCAAATCCGGACGACGCAGGCGAACATAATGAACATACAACTGTTCATGATTCCACTCATTTGCAAAGAGGCAGGTTACATTTTGAATGTTTAGCAGGATAGGAAAATTGTGAAATGCACTTACAGTATCAAGAGAACACTTGGTCATCCCTACTGCCTATGGTCTGGCGGACTCACTAAACACACTTGCATCTTTTGTAAATAATGGTGTTTGAGTGTGTCCCTGTCAATCCTTACATATTTAAAACAAGAAAATGGTGCCTTCAGCTTTGCTTAATATAAGGAATTTTAAATGATTTATACTTGTTCTTCTACTTTTGATACTTACAGTTGTAGTCAGAAGTTTACATACACTTAGGTTGGAGTCATTAAAACTAGTTTTTCAAACACTCCACAAATTTCTTGTTAACAAACTATAGCTTTGGCATGTTGGTTAGGACATCTACTTTGTGCATGACACAAGTAACTGTTTACAGACAGATTATTTCACTTCTAATTTATAATTCACATATCAGAATTCCAGTGGGTCAGAAGTTTACATACTCTAATTGACTGTGCCTTTAACAGCTTGGAAAATTCCAGAAAGTGATGTAATGGCTTTAGAAGCTTCTGATAGGCTAATTGACATCATTTGAGTCAATTGGAAGTGTACCTGTGGATGTATTTCAAGGCCTACCTTCAAACTCAGTGACTCTTTGCTTGACATCATGGAAAAATCAAAAGACATTTTTTGGAGACCTCCACAAGTCTTGTTTATCCTTGGGAGCAATTTCCAAAAGCCTGAAGGTACCACATTCATCTGTACAAACAATAGTCCGCAAGTATAAACAACATGGGACCACACAGCTGTCATACTGCTCACGAAGGAGACACATTCTGTCTCCTTGAGATGAATTTACTTTGGTGCGAAAAGTGCAAATCAATCCCAGAACAACAGCAAAGGACCTTGTGAAGATGTTGGAGGAAACAGGCACAAAATTATATAGATCCACAGTAAAACGAGTCCTATATCGACATAACCTGAAACACCGCTCAGCAAGGAAGAAGCCACGGCTCCAAAACCACCATAACAAAGCCAGAATACGGTTTGCAACTGCACATGTGGACAAAGATCATACTTTTTGAAATGTCCTCTTGTCTGATGAAGCAAAAATAGAACTGTTTGGTCATAATGACAAACGTTATGTTTGGAGGAAAAAGTGTGAAGCACGGGGTGGCAGCATCATGTTGTGGGGGTGTTTTGCTGCAGGAAGGACTGGTGCACTTCACAAAATAGATGGCTTCATCAGGGAGGAAAATTATGTGGATATATTGAACATCTCAAGACATCAGTCAGGAAGTTAAAGCTTGGTCGCAAATGGGTGTTCCAAATGGACAATGACCCCAAGCATACTTCCAAAGTTGTGGCAAAATTGACAACAAAGGACAACAAAGTCAAGGTATTGGAGTGGCCATCACAAAGCCCTGACCTCAATCCTGTAGAAAATTTGTGGGCAGAACTGAAAAAGCGTGTGCAAGCAAGGAGGCCGACAAACCTGACTCAGTTACACCAGCTCTGTCAGGAGGAATGGGCCAAAATTCACCCAACTTCCACCCAGCTTGTGGAAGGCTACCCTAAACGTTTGACCGAAGTTAAACAATTTAAAGGCAATGCTACCAAATAGTAATTGAGTGTATGTAAACTTCTCACCCACGGGGAATGTGATTAAATAAATAAAAGCTGAACTAAATCATTCTCTCTACTATTATTCTGACATTTCACATTGGCGCTGGAAGGAATGGCAGCAGTTTTACAGGTGCCCAACCCTGTTTTATTTCTTACCCACACACACACACACACACACACACACACACACCTTTTTTTCTCGCAATATTGGTTAGAGCCTGTAAGTAAGCATTTCACTGTATTGTGTTGTATTAGGCGCACGTGACAAATAAACTTTGATTTGATTGGAAAACTAAGTGGTGATCCTAACTGACCTAAAACAGGGAATTATTACTAGGATTAAATGTCAGGAATTGTGAAAAACTGAGTTGAAATGTATTTGGCTAAGGTGTATGTAAACTTCCGACTTCAACTGTAAGTATATTTTAGAAATTACGTTTACTTTTGATACTTAAAAATAAAATACTTTTAGACTTTTACTCAAGTACTATTTTACTGGGTGACTTTCACTTTTACTTGAGTAACTTTCTATTAAGGTATCTATACTTTTACTCAAGTATGACAATTGGTTACTTTTTCCACCACTGTTTAAAACAGTCCCGCGACTCCTGCGGTGTCTACAAACATCCCCCAAACAAACAAAAACCGACTCTCTGAGAAAGAGTGCACAACTAGTAGTAGTCGCTGTCAGTCAGGTGACTAGCTTCCAGCAGAGACTTCTGTTGCAGTAATGCTTTGGCTAGTATTACTTAGCCAGCTATAAGGAAGTAAGAAGCTAACGTGAATCGTAGCCTACCTCAGTAGCATATTTTCTGCTCTTGCTGAGTTCTCAAAATAACTTTGTTTTACAGAGCGTAGGCTACTGAGACAGATAGTGATGTGGCGCTTAGTGGTGAGGCAGGCTGCAATGCATGCAGGAGGAAGCAGAGAGGTTAGTACCCAAACTTGGGGTCGGGCACCATGTGGGATCCCTTGAGAAAATCAGTACTAATCTTACCAAACGAGTTAGGAACGTTTAGTCTCTGATGCCAGTGTGAATCATTTGTCATATTTCCTCCCTTTCAGGGGAATAACATTACAGTGGCTAATAGGCTATGTGTTTGTAGATTGACTGAGGTGAATGAACGTACAGCAGCCAAGGTGATAATGGTTGGGGTCATTTTTGCTTGTTTTTGCTCTTCTCCAAATAGCATAAAGTTTTTTTTATTTGTATAGAAATGCAGTTAATACACTTCAACTTTTCAAAAACAGGAGGACACTGACTGCTGATGTAGCCTCACCGACGGCAAGCAGCAACATATTTTACAGTTTTGCCCCTTGCTTTGACTTATTGGAAGTCATTCTCAATTGATCATTTTCTTCAGAGAAGAGGAAATAAGGTGAATGTGCCCTGCAGCCATGTACTGTATGCACAGTCGTTCTCCTGCTGCCAAACACACCCATCACAAGTGCATATTATTGTGCCTGCAGGCGAGCATGACTGTGATCTGTGGTTCTTTGTGATTGTAATCTACCCTGAAAGTAATTCTCCAATAGCATTCAAACTTTTCCTGAGCCTCATATTAACATCGCTGCTGTACCCCGGTAAAGGGAAAGGCATTCTGTTAAAGGCCTCAGGGAAGTTAGAAAGGGTTGGGACCAGGGTTGGGGAGTAACAGATTAAAGATGTAAACCGTTACATGTAAGGGCTAATATATATATTTTTAACTTTAGTCCGTTACGTTACAAGCTAATATATTCAAATCAAATCAAATCAAATTTATTTATATAGCCCTTCGTACATCAGCTGATATCTCAAAGTGCTGTACAGAAACCCAGCCTAAAACCCCAAACAGCAAGCAATGCAGGTGTAGAAGCACGGTGGCTAGGAAAAACTCCCTAGAAAGGCCAAAACCTAGGAAGAAACCTAGAGAGGAACCAGGCTATGTGGGGTGGCCAGTCCTCTTCTGGCTGTGCCGGGTGGAGATTATAACAGAACATGGCCAAGATGTTCAAATGTTCATAAATGACCAGCATGGTCGTATAAAAATAAGGCAGAACAGTTGAAACTGGAGCAGCAGTACGGTCAGGTGGACTGGGGACAGCAAGGAGTCATCATGTCAGGTAGTCCTGGGGCATGGTCCTAGGGCTCAGGTCCTCCGAGAGAGAGAAAGAAAGAGAGAATTAGAGAGAGCATATGTGGGGTGGCCAGTCTTCTTCTGGCTGTGCCGGGTGGAGATTATAACAGAACATGGCCAAGATGTTCAAATGTTCATAAATGACCAGCATGGTCGAATAATAATAAGGCAGAACAGTTTAAACTGGAGCAGCAGCACGGCCAAGGTGGACTGGGGACAGCAAGGAGTCATCATGTCAGGTAGTCCTGGGGCATGGTCCTAGGGCTCATGTCCTCCGAGAGAGAGAGAAAGAAAGAGAGAATTAGAGAGAGCATATGTGGGGTGGCCAGTCCTCTTCTGGCTGTGCCGGGGTGGAGATTATAACAGAACATGGCCAAGATGTTCAAATGTTCATAAATGACCAGCATGGTCGAATAATAATAAGGCAGAACAGTTGAAACTGGAGCAGCAGCACGGCCAGGTGGACTGGGGACAGCAAGGAGTCATCATGTCAGGTAGTCCTGGGGCATGGTCCTAGGGCTCAGGTCCTCCGAGAGAGAGAAAGAAAGAGAGAAGGAGAGAATTAGAGAACGCACACTTAGATTCACACAGGACACCGAATAGGACAGGAGAAGTACTCCAGATATAACAAACCGACCCTAGCCCCCTGACACATAAACTACTGCAGCATAAATAAATAAATAAATATTCTAATCAGATTACAGATACTTTTGAAAAACTAGATGATTATTTCAGGGATTACTTTTGAGTTCAGAAAGGATGTTTGCGAAAATAAATCTTTAACACTTCTCTGTTTTCTCAATGACATTAGAAAAAAGGAGCAAGTTTAAATTTGTTCCAACTGAGCGAATCTGACCACAAGTCAGAGACCACTACGATGACACGCCAAATGTGTTTGATGGATCACGGGAAAAGAGCAGGAATGGGCTTTTGTAGGCTACAATCTAAGCTGTGTCTTCCAATGGGCGACTGCTGTCGGCATCCAAAGATTATCCAACTTGAATAAACGCTTGGAGGTAAGGATGACAGCAGTGGTGTAGTCTACAGCGATACGGATATCACTTATTATTGATATCTACATAGCGCATTGATGTGAATCACACTGCTGCTCTCTCATTTAGCTATTTGTGTCTTACGGATTGTGGTTGTTGTTGATGGCTGTTCACAAATCTAAATATGTATTTGAACCCAATAATGGTTGAATTCAAGAAGTTTAAACTGCCTATCAGTCATTGTTTTGGAAACCAGTGGACAGCCAGTGAAAAATGCACTGTTGCAACAGCTGCATAGTGCGGATCCCAGCCTAAGAAATAAAGTGGGACTTTTATTACTCAGTCTAATGCATGCCAGCTAGGTAAACTTTAACATTGCAGGATAGATTGTTGTCTTCTTCTTATGTCTCTTAAGGGAAAGTCATCTAAAAGTAACAATGTAAATAGATTAAGTTACTGAGTTTGGGTAATCCAAAAGTTACGTTACTGATTACAATTTTGGACAGGTAACCGTAACGGATTACATTTAGAAAGTAACCTAACCAACACTTTTTGGGACTAGGGTCTCTATTCAATCAAATCCGCTTTAGTCGAAATCCGCATAGGTATTATTTTGAGGTGTTGGAGGTGGAACTGTGATAGAGCTGTCAAATCCACATGCAGCTCCTGGAATTATACCGAAAGTGGACATTTCCAATGGCTGCACAGAGTCGCAATAAGATAAATCCCATGGAGCATTGTTTACAAGTTCAAATATTGGAATGTGAGATGTAATCTACACCTTAATTAGGCTGATAGAAATCCTCATTATTTTGTTTTTTGATTTTCAATTTGAGTGTAATTATTTCTATATACTGTAGCCTAAACTTTCTCGTTCTGAACTTTTTACGGGAGTGGGACTGATATGGCTTCTTAACAATTATCAAGAGCAGCTGCTCATTGATTTGGCAGTTCCACCTGGCCTGGCTGATACGCGACACATGAAGAAGAAAATGTACTACTTCAAAATGGACATAGCCTCAATAGTGCAGATACAAAGATGTCCTCTCTATCTTTATGTGTCAGCCAGACTACGTTGCACCTCCAACACCTCCAAAACATCTGCTATGTGAGTGTCTGGGCTATCGCTGGTTAACGCTTGATCTGATTGAATCTAGGCCCAGGTTAGAGGACACTTTACTTCGCTGCAGGCCTGCACTGACCTCAGGACACTGACAGCTCCTTTTGGTATGCACCCGACACACACATGTCAACAGACTGTCCTTGCTGTGCCGTGGCCTCAGATGTGCTGCCAGCTGAATTTTGGGGTAATTTATCCTCTCTATTTTCCTCTTCCCGGTGGCACAACCCTTTAGAGTTTCCTCCCCTGGCCCACTGTCATTCCCCTAGGGCAGAGAACAGAGAGCCACCACTATAAACCTCTGCCACATACTGACTCTCCTAGAGCCAACAAACTAGTTCACTTCTCATGACTCATGCCAATAGATCTTTATAACCTTTCAATTCTATATTTTTTTCCTGGTTAGAATGGGTTAATGGCTCAATTCCTGCGAGGAGATGCAATGATGAAACTTGTGGAAACTTCTAGGACTGGGGACAACCACACTCCCATATTTAGTCAGGCAGTTTCATGCAGGCACTATGCCAGCCAGTGCATTGAAGCCAACGCAATATTGGGAGGTCCAACTCAAATTAGTTTGACAAAGTTCAGGAAAAAAGGTTTTCGAATTATGATTCACATGCACTTTGCTTTCATTGACTATATTTCTTTACTTCACCAGTGAAGAAGTGCACTATTTACCATAGACTGTATGCTATTCACACACCTCTTTGGAAATGTGGAAACATTTCCATAGCAATTCTCTCAGCCTCTGGTAGATGGCAGTGTGGACTTACCAACAGTATGATCACGCACAATATTGGCCAAATTACAGTTCCCTTTTTTGACAACCACATTCTTTAAGCGAAGCTGTCATCAGAAACTCAACTGCAGTCAAATGAAGTCGTACTAATCAATCCCTTGTCTCTAGACCCTGCATCTGGACTTAATAGGGACATACCAGAGGAAGTTAGAGGAAAACAAACAAACAATTCAAAAACCAAATATGAAAGATGTGTGGATGGAGTTGGCAATAAGAGGTCAATTATATTATTTCGACTTCCAAATCGCATTAATATGAAGAATTACTACCGCATTATGTAAGTAAAACTGTACAGGTAAAAAGAAAACTGATTGATGATGATCTATCCACAGCTTTTAAAGTAAATTATATCTATTGAATAAAACTCCTATTGTGGTTAATCACCCAATAATGTATTCCGTTTTCAAATCAGTGTTGTTACCGATATGCTGTCAATATTTGACTTCCAAAACAACAATGTTGTCTTCAGCCAAACATGCATCCATGCAGCACAGGCCCATTAGTTTCCTAAACCTCCAGTGATATCTGGGTTACATGCTTGTGTTCAGTCAAATGCAACCGCATGTGATTGTCGCGTAATTAACTGATGTCCGCAACATGTTCTGCCTCTGTTCATCATGCCTCAACCATACCATCAAAAACTTTGCCTAATAAACACTGGCCCAGAAAACCAGATCCGATTCATATATTTTCTGTACAAGGCACATGCTGCTAAATTGCTGCAAGATGTGTGGCCAACTGCTTACCCATAGAGCACACGGAGTGTGGTGGTAGTGGTGGCGGTGCTCCCGAACCCAGGTCAGGGAGATTGAGTTCCATTGCCACTTTTTAATCGAAATTTGTGGGATCATGGAACCTGCTCAGATACATTGAGGTACGGGTAGGTATGGGAGTGATCACAATGTGCGTTTCAAGTGATCGTTCCACAGCGAATGGCAAATCTATTGGCAAACAGCTTTCTTTTTGGCAAATGGCTTTCTTTTTTTGTACAGCATACACATGAAGTTCTGATGAGCCTAAATGGAAACACATGTCACAATCGGACTTCATAACAGATGGGATGATGTTGCATTATTAATAACAGAGAGTTTCAAGCTGGGAAAAAAAGTCTCAGCTGGGCTTAAATATCTCAACACACTTCCTACTGGAGAAGTTTCTCTGAGTAGAGAGAACCGGACACACAGAGCTTACCCCCATACCCCACCAGACCCCACACACACACTACTATACACATGCTGTTAACAGAGGTGCTATCGACCCCTGAACTAAAACCCTGGTCCCCTTTGACCTTAACCACCTTCCGAGGCGCCACTCCAACCCATAACCACACCACCCCAATATGCCTTGGTTAGATGCCAGAGTGGCACATGTAAAGCAATTAGCGCATACAGCTCCCTAATTAAAACACAGCTCCCGAATTAACACACAGGTTCCTAATTAAATGGCTTCTTTAACCTGCGTGACATCTGACTCACCAAAAATCGCATGGGTGCCGGAAGCTGTGTTTGCACTGAGTCAAAAAACTAGCAAACAGACCCATTTGGAGGGGAGGAGGTGCGGGGGTGGGGGGGGTTCAAAGGAGGGATTTCAATGTTTGCAGCCAAGTGACAGAGATTTTATGGGCGTACTTTAGGTCTAAGAGTCTGACACTTGTCTATGAGTGGCTTATTAAAAAGGTGAGAAGTGAGTGTACTGTCTGGAGGGGGGAATAATTGTGCTCTTAAAAAGGACTTCAAAAGGCTAGTGGTGTTTGTGAAAAAGTGTTAGCAAACGTGAAGGGAACCCTGGGAGGAAGTGGCTAGCAAGGGTTTGCTTCTCTGGCGTGGCGACATGTGGCAGTTGAAACTGCCCCGTGGAGAGGGGATGTGGAGGGAGACAATCCGCCTGGTTGGAAAGGGAAGGTGGAGGGAGGCAGCCTCTAACTGAGGCAATGGAGACAGGGACAAGCCTGACAGGGGAAGAGTTAGACAGGGAGCAGGTTAGACAGGGAAAGTTCGTGTTAGAGGTGACCTTGTTAGGGGTGACTGTCGATCTTACAGCTGGTTATTACGTGGACTGACATATCCAATCAAGGTCTGTCCTTCAATCTGTCTTCTGCCAGCATGCCGAGGTGATGAAAGGGCTTTATTTTCTAGTGAGGTTGAGCTGATCCTCTTTTACTGTGAGTGCCACAGGGCCTGCTCTGCTTTGTGTCCACAGGGCCTGCTCTGCTCTGTGTCCAGACTGGCACGTCACCAGGCTTCTTCCTCTGCAATATTGAAACTTTGTTCCAGTGGGGATTAGTTGTTCTTTGTGAGTTTATTCAGGGCTTTAGGAAGAGAGAATCAGAATCAGCACGGTTTTGAGTCTGCCTCTGGAATACATTACAATTATCTCCACAGATCTACTAGTGTTTATGACTGAGAACTGACTAGACTGAGGAATAGGAAGTTATGCCAAGAAAGACTGCTTTTACTGTACTGCCAAAGGACACATGGGGATTTCTTGCTTTCAACCATTGGGGAGAATTTCCCCATCCTGTCCGACGCTGGTCAAGGGACAAGGATAATTGTCACTATCCAGCTCGAAGGACCATTCAATGGTGAGGAGGTGGTTTAAGGCATCCTAATTACCCAGTGTCCCTGGTTAGAAGGAAAATAACTCAGTAGGACAGTTGTTAATTGACTAACATTGGCATTCAATGTATGTAAATCAGAGATAAGTAAGCAAAAAATGCATACAAGTGTGTGAGCGATTTCTTGAAAGGGTCGCTATTTCACTGAAAGACAATGCTACATCCTTTGATTCTCAAAGTATTTCCCTCACTTCTTTGGTTAGTGAGCGGTCGAAATTTACACAGTTGTGACCGAGAGGAAAATGGGGGAGGTATTTTGTATTTTTTTTTATTTAGTCCATGGCAGGGTCATGTAATTTGTAATCGATTAAATGTCATATTGTTCAGGGTTTGAGAATGAGTTATTTCTGTGTGTCCGACGACGCCCTTTAGCTGGGTGCGCAATATCAAGTGTGCCTAATGTGGTCTCAATAAAATGATCCAAAGCGTACACTATAGTATAATAGGCCTAGGTCATTTGAAGAGCAGTGGTGGAAAAACTACTCAATAGTCATACTTGAGTAAAAGTAAAGATACCTTCATAGAAAATGACTCAAGTGAAAGTCACCCAGTAAATTAGTACTTGAGTAAAAGTCTGAAAGTATTTGGTTTTAAATATACTTCAGTATCAAATGGAAATGGAAATTGCTCAAATGTACTTAAGTATCAAAAGTAAAAGTATACATCCTTAATTCCTTATGTTAAACAAACCAGATGGCACAATTGTATTATTATTTTTATTGACAGATATCCAGGGGGCACACTCCAACACATAATTTACAAACAAAGCATTTGTGTTTGACGAGTCTAACAGATCAGAGGCAGTAGGGATGACCAGGGAGGTTTTCTAGATAAGTGTGTGAATTGGACCATTTTCCTGTCAAAATGTAACAAGTACTTTTGGGTGTCAGGGAAAATGTATGGAGTAAAAAGTACATCATTTTCTTTAGGAATGAAGTGAAGTAAAAGTTGGCAAAAAAAAATTATAATAAAGTACAGATACCCCCAAAAACTACTTAAATAGTACTTTAGTAGTTTTACATAAGTACTTTATACCACTGACGAAGATCATGCTCGGAGAAGCACAGGGAAAAGTTATATTTCGATGAAATTGTACTTCCTGAGTTGTTGCACTGCTGGGACGGTGTATATAACACTAGGCTACACTGCATTACACACGGCAATGGATAGCCATTCCCAATCATGACCTCCGGCCTGCCCTGCTCTTGCTGATGTTAACCCTTTTGCGCTGCCTAACCAATGTCTGTGCGGGTGGATTAGGCCTACTGATTTTCTATTCAATTTGAGAGGGCGAGCGTGAAGATGAGTGGGACCGAAGGTAAGCTTGCTACTGCTATAATTTTTAAATATTTTTTTATGTTTTATTGCCCGTAATCAAGCTATTTGTCAGAGTTATTGACCTCACAATAAGCCATATTTGAGTGATTTACATGACTTACATCACTAAGAAGCGGATGGACAGCGCATGGGTGCTGAAAGTAGACTAATTTGAGAAGGACTAATTCATTTAAACAGTCTTCATTTTTATTAGACTTTAGGCTACTAACAACAAGAGGGATTTGTGTTGGAGCCTATGTCTTCCTATTCAATAAATATAAGGTAGTTGACAGACAAAACTATAGTCTACTATACATAGATTTGGTCAGCCAAATTCTTCAGTCACCAAGCACTCCTTAAATATCTCAGTGTCAGTGAAGAGCTTGGTGTGTTGAGTTAAAACCAGAGCTTGAAATTAGGGGGTATGTGAGGGTAATATGCTTTTGTTACAGAAAATTGCTAAAAACGTAGCCCTTGTTAGTTTACGATTTAGATGAGTTTGGACCTGATTATATAAAGCGATCTATAACGACACTTTAATCCTGCTAGAAACAAGCTGTAAAATGCAGGGGAAAGATGTGACTCCGATGCATATAGGATATCTTTGGTTTGTCTCTATGACCTATAGAGGCTGCACTACAACCTCGAGCCGAGGAGACATGAAATTGACTGCTGAAGTTGACGTTCGACATTTCAGCAACATACTAACTCGATATCAGTCAGGAGCAAGCCAGGTAGCCTAAGAAGGAACGAAAATGAATTATTTAGGTTATATTATTATTATTTTAAGGCTATAGCCTGCCATTTAAGAAATACATTGTGAAGCATTTGTGACACGCTACAGGCTGGCAGGAGCACACAGCATTTCAACAACACATCAACAACAGCACATCAACAACAGCACATCAACAACAGCACTTTGTTTATTTAGCCTATCAGATCCTCTTACAGTGCCTTCGGAAAGTATTCAGACCCATGGACTATTCCCACATTTTGTTACATTACAGTCTTATTCTAAAATGGATTACATTTAAAAAAATCCTCAGCAATCTACACACAGTACCCCATAATAACAAAGTGAAACAGGTTTTTAGAATTTTATTTACATAAATAAGAATTTGTTCTTAACTGACTTGCCTAGTTAAATAAAGGTTAAAAATAAAAAATACAACTATTCAGACCCGAAATTGAGCTCATGTGCATCCTGTCTCCATTGATCATCCTTGAGATGTTTCTAAAACTTGATTGGAGTCCACCTGTGGTAAATTCAATTGATTGGACATGATTTGGAAAGGCTCACACCTGTCTATACAAGGTCCCACAGTTAACATGCATGTCAGAGAAAAAACTAAGCCACGAAGTCGGCGGAATTGTCCGTAGAGCTCCGAGACAGGATTATGTCGAGGCACAGATCTGGGGAAGGGTACCAAACCATTAGGTTGAGGGAATTGTCCGTAGAGCTCCGAGACAGGATTATGTCGAGGCACAGATCTGGGGAAGGGTACCAAACCATTAGGTTGAGGGAATTGTCCGTAGAGCTCCGAGACAGGATTATGTCGAGGCACAGATCTGGGGAAGGGTACCAAACCATTAGGTTGAGGGAATTGTCCGTAGAGCTCCGAGACAGGATTATGTCGAGGCACAGATCTGGGGAAGGGTACCAAACCATTAGGTTGAGGGAATTGTCCGTAGAGCTCCGAGACAGGATTATGTCGAGGCACAGATCTGGGGAAGGGTACCAAACCATTAGGTTGAGGGAATTGTCCGTAGAGCTCCGAGACAGGATTGTGTCGAGGCACAGATCTGGGGAAGGGTACCAAACCATTAGGTTGAGGGAATTGTCCGTAGAGCTCCGAGACAGGATTGTGTCGAGGCACAGATCTGGGGAAGGGTACCAAACCATTAGGTTGAGGGAATTGTCCGTAGAGCTCCGAGACAGGATTGTGTCGAGGCACAGATCTGGGGAAGGGTACCAAACCATTTCTGCAGCATTGCAGGTCCCAAGAGCTCCTATACATTTAGACAGGATTGTGTGAAAGCACAGATTTCAACAAGAGTACCAAACCATTCCAGGTTGCGGGAGTTTGGAGAGCGCAAGTGAAGAGCAGGATTGCTTCATAGGCAAAGATACATTTCAAAAGGGTTTACCAAAAACCATTTGCTAGTAATTGTTGCATTGCTGGTCCCCAAGAACACAGTGACCTAGATGGATTTATTATGGCAATTTACCACATAGGGCCTATGCATTTAAAGCTGAACAGCAGATCAGCAAATGTTTCAACAAGAGAAAAAAGCACTCTCCACTGGCAGGGAGTTTGGAGCCAGCGCATCTGTGAAGAGCCAATCTGTTGCATTTCACTAGCCAAGCTTCATCACTAGTAAATTATGCATTTCAAACAGTTGTTGTTTACCAAAAGACCAGTAGGCCTATGCTAGTAATTGTTGCCCCATTGCTGGTACATTTCCTAGCCAGTAAACAGTTAATATTCTTGATCAACAAACTAGCCATATTTATTTATTATGTTGCAACTAGCCTCTGCATTTCACTAGCCAATTTGAGCCGTTTGCTCTGCACTAGCCAATCCATTTATAGCCAGTCTGAACAGCCAGATCAGCCAATCTATGTTTGATAGCCAATCTGTTGCATTTCACCAGCCCTGCACCTGTGTTGATTGATAGCCAATCTGTTGCATTTCACTAGGTGTTGCATTTCACTAGCCAATCTGTTGCATTTCACTAGCCAGTCTGTTGCATTTCACTAGCCAATCTGTTGCATTTCACTAGCCAGTCTGTTGCATTTCACTAGCCAATCTGTTGCATTTCACTAGCCAATCTGTTGCATTTCACTAGCCAGTCTGTTGCATTTCACTAGCCAGTCTGTTGCATTTCACTAGCCAATCTGTTGCATTTCACTAGCCAATCTTTTGCATTTCACTAGCCAGTCTGTTGCATTTCACTAGCCAGTCTGTTGCATTTCACTAGCCAGTCTGTTGCATTTCACTAGCCAGTCTGTTGCATTTCACTAGCCAGTCTGTTGCATTTCACTAGCCAATCTGTTGCATTTCACTAGCCAATCTTTTGCATTTCACTAGCCAGTCTGTTGCATTTCACTAGCCAATCTGTTGCATTTCACTAGCCAGTCTGTTGCATTTCACTAGCCAATCTGTTGCATTTCACTAGCCAATCTGTTGCATTTCACTAGCCAGTCTGTTGCATTTCACTAGCCAATCTGTTGCATTTCACTAGCCAATCTGTTGCATTTCACTAGCCAATCTGTTGCATTTCACTAGCCAATCTGTTGCATTTCACTAGCCAATCTGTTGCATTTCACTAGCCAGTCTGTTGCATTTCACTAGCCAATCTGTTGCATTTCACTAGCCAGTCTGTTGCATTTCACTAGCCAATCTGTTGCATTTCACTAGCCAATCTGTTGCATTTCACTAGCCAATCTGTTGCATTTCACTAGCCAATCTGTTGCATTTCACTAGCCAATCTGTTGCATTTCACTAGCCAATCTGTTGCATTTCACTAGCCAATCTGTTGCATTTCACTAGCCAGTCTGTTGCATTTCACTAGCCAATCTGTTGCATTTCACTAGCCAATCTGTTGCATTTCACTAGCCAATCTGTTGCATTTCACTAGCCAGTCTGTTGCATTTCACTAGCCAGTCTGTTGCATTTCACTAGCCAGTCTGTTGCATTTCACTAGCCAGTCTGTTGCATTTCACTAGCCAGTCTGTTGCATTTCACTAGCCAATCTGTTGCATTTCACTAGCCAATCTTTTGCAGTTGTTTCTTTGCAATAGATTGGCTACGGTTATTGCCTCAGGCTGCGTGTAGAGTAATTTACGTAGACTCTGTGCCACAAAATTAGTTACAAAACATTAGAAAACCTGGTCAGATAATTTCAAGTCATCAGTCTCAAGTCAAAGTCGAGTCCTGAGGCTTGATGTTCCAAGTCAAGTTGTTTTATTTTCTATCAAGTTGAGTCTCCGGTCATCAAATTTGTTACTCGAGTCAGACTTGAGTCCAAGTCCACAACTCTGAATATAGACCTCCCTACGTAGCTGCTGTGTTAAACAACAACATAGCTTTTTCTCTAATCCATTGATGATCAGATACTTCAGTTGTAACTGGTTCTGTTGTGCTCAACAGTTGATAGACTAAGCCTGGAACAGTGCTAAAGTTGTCTATCTTGTTTTTTTTAAACAATAGCCTGTATAGAAAACAAAATGTCTCCGGTGCTGCAGCATGCACTCATTCGTTGTTATGCTCTGTTGTGGGATTAAAAAATATTATTTTCCCAGTCATGTAAAATGACATAGAATTGCATGGTGTGTGTTAATAAAAGGCCATTTCTTTCCCCGGACCACAAGTAAGATGATAGATTCATGCAATGCTTTTATTATAATGAATATCTTTTCAGCCCTATGCTTGTCCGTGGTGGTCTGCGAATCCACAACCTTCTGGCTACTTTGCCATGTGTTGCTTTACAACATGAAGAACAGTTTGTAAAACTGCATATCTAAGGCTCGGGTCTGTCCTAGGAGCGAGGGTGAAAAGTCAGCCATGTTCTCTGCTATCCACTTCATGTTATAATGATAATTCTGGGTATAAGGGGGGTCACTTTTTTTTTCAAGTGTTCAGGGAGGGTTGGGTAAAACAAATATTTTTCCTGAAAGGAGGGCCATTCATTTTTATCCCATAGAGATTTTCTCCAGGTATCCCTCATTATAAATACCGTACAGTCCCTTAGATGTTAATGTTGCGTAGATGATTAGACATGAACATTTTTCCAATTAATCAGGCAGCTGTGGAGCAGATGGTTGACCCAACTTAGACTAAACACACACTCTCAGAGGAGTCTGGGCAACAAGAGCCTTATCATTGTGGGCTCACATTAACATTCCCATCAACAGCTCTGGAAGTATTTCATTCATCATCCCTTTTATCCACACAACTGTAAGGAAGCAGACATCTTCACTCCTAGTCCATTTATAGAGCTCGATATTTCAAAGCACCACAACAAGGGATACACCAACAATATGCTGAATAACTTGCTTTATTCCACAGTAATATTGAAGACTTGTTTGTGAATGTGTCATCTGTATCTGTAATGAAGTTTTAGTTAGTGTGTGTTAAAGGTTAAAGTGCAAGACATTATGTTCATTTATACTCATTGTGAGGACAGACGCTGGGAGACGAGAAGCAAGTACAGAGAGTGAATATTCAATAAATAACGGACATGAAACAAAACAAGGACAGCGTCTCGACAGGGGGAACAGAACAACATTAATGCTGACACGGGGAAGAAACTGAGGAAGTGACAGATATAGGGAAGGCAATCAATAAAGTAATAGAGTCCAGGTGAGTCCGATGAAGCGCTGCTGCGCGTAACGAGGGTGACAGGTGTGCGTAAAGATGGGCCGCCTGGCGCCCTCGAGCGCCAGAGAGGGGGAGTGGAAGCTGGCGTGACACTCGTACGTCTCCAGACTTGGTTGGTCAGATCCTGTGTCTCATACAGGATATGGCCTGGTCACAGGAGGCCTGGGGGAACGTACATGAGTATTGTATGAGTGTAAAGGGCAGCTGAAACCCAACACCTCATTTCTAATATAATAGTTGTTTAATCTCTTTTATACACATAGTCATGGCTTTTCTCAGTCTCTCCAAGGCTTTTTTTGTTCATGTGAATTGAGTTGAACCTGTGGCAGTTTGACAGACACAGCCCAGCTGCTGTTTTTGTTCATGTGAATTGAGTTGAACCTGTGGCAGTTTGACAGACACAGCCCAGCTGCTGTTTTTGTTCATGTGAATTGAGTTGAACCTGTGGCAGTTTGACAGACACAGACACAGCCCAGCTGCTGTTTTTGTTCATGTGAATTGAGTTGAACCTGTGGCAGTTTGACAGACACAGCCCAGCTGCTGTTTTTGTTCATGTGAATTGAGTTGAACCTGTGGCAGTTTGACAGACACAGCCCAGCTGCTGTTTTTGTTCATGTGAATTGAGTTGAACCTGTGGCAGTTTGACAGACACAGCCCAGCTGCTGTTTTTGTTCATGTGAATTGAGTTGAACCTGTGGCAGTTTGACAGACAAAGCCCAGCTGCTGTTTTTGTTCATGTGAATTGAGTTGAACCTGTGGCAGTTTGACAGACAAAGCCCAGCTGCTGTTTTTGTTCATGTGAATTGAGTTGAACCTGTGGCAGTTTGACAGACACAGCCCAGCTGCTTTTTTTGATATCGTTTAACCGTCGTTTCTGACACCTGAACCAGAAATAGTATCAAAAGCAACTTTCAAAAGCATTGATAATTATCACGGTCAGAAATCCCTCTCGACTGATATAAAAGCTTGCATTTTGTCTGGGGAAATAATCCCTCAATACTTACAGCTACATAATTACAAGTCTACTACAATGGAGATAAAACTGCAGGTGCATGGAAGGTGCCAGCATGGAAGGTGCCAGCATGGAAGGTGCCAGCATGGAAGGTGCCAGCATGGAAGGGGCCAGCATGGAAGGGGCCAGCATGCAAAAAGCTGAGCAAATCTCCCAATGTTCATGTTGCCAAGAAATGCTGGTGTTAGTCCAGACTAACAGATTACCAGCAGCCTGTAAATAAGCCTGTTTTTCAAAGTACTCTCCCTCCTCTGTCTTCTCTCAGCAGAAAAGTCGTAAACCCTGTTTCTCTGTGTACTCGCTTCCCTCTTTGTGTACCTCTCAGCAGCAGAGCTGGGCTGGGCTACTCCATTAACCTCGAATAGGATTACACGCAGAAAGAAGGAGTGACAACAGAAACTTTAGTAGGTCTACCATGTTAGATTTACTGTTTTTTTTTGGTTCAGTGGGGAGAATAAGTAAAGAACTAAGTGACTCCATGATACTGTGTTATATTCACAATATATCTAATTTCTCTAATGATTTGAATTCATGAGTTAAAAGTAAACAGTTTATGAAATTGTAAAAAAAAAATGTGTAGGTCTTTCTCATCTGAGAAAATCATTCTTCCATACACTTAGCTCTGTGGTGTGAGTGGAGGCCAAGGAGTGAAATATTCTCCCCATGTCCTTAATAATCTCTGTACATAATAAAACCATGAGATACTTTTAGAGCTGGCCACACACTCCTGGCAAATGCCTGTGTGTCCATTCCAATACAAATGCACGATTATCGCTTTGTCACATCTGAACACTATTACTCTGCTGGCTGTTTCCTTGCGACCCACTCACAGCCCGTTTTATGTATGCTTTTATTGTCACTCTAATTCCTCAGCTGAGTGTCTTTCTCCTTTAATGTTATTAATGTTTGGCCTTTGAGCCTTTTGAAATGGCTTCTTCAAAACAATCTGAAATGAGTTAAAGAGTGATTCATTTAGTTTTGTGGGAAGTGACTATTTTCCTCTTTCTGTCTGCTTCTGGAGACCGAGGCTTTACTTGAGATCTTAATTACAAACAAAAACAAATACATTAAGTACATGTGTTGTGTTTGTACAGCAATGACAGCAAGCAATCAACATGGGGAAATTCTTTCATCATAACAAAGAGAAATACTGAGAACAAACAAAGACATATTTCTTCTCTCTTGCCATATTGATGTCATGTTCTGGACTGTTATAGTAATCATCATTAAGCTGCAGGTAATGTCATTCTATACAAGTTACATGCTTTGATTCATTTTGGCTGCAGAGGCAATGCATCAACATGGTAGTTACTGAGAAGGACGGTTCTGGGCTCTTTTGGTCAACAGTGCAACTGTCTCCAAATTCATCATGCCATCTGCCATTCGCACCACATGTTTTTAATGACTTGGAAAGAGTTATAGTCTATCTGGCCAACATGCATTTCTCTCACAAAACACCTGCAACTTGCTATTCCGCAACTTTGTGTGCAGTGCTGTGTTACTGTATCCCAATACTGAATCTTTATTTTATCTCAGAACACCAGCATGAATGTGTTTGATTATAAACCAAACTTGGTTGTGAGAGAGAAGTAAATCTAATATAGAATTGTAACATCATAGGACCATTACATAATTCAGCTGTTAGTTGGGGTTTTCCACAGAGTTCTGCATAATTATTGTACTGCTATGCCAGTAAAGCAAAGGTAAGAGAATACATGCTGAAGAATGGGGAACACATGGTAAGAAATACTCATTCTGTTCTGGAAAACCATATATTTGCGTATTGGACACTTTTGGACACAAATGAAACCTTCTAGTGGGGCGCGACCCGGATTAAAGTAGTTCCACAGAAACACAAGGAGAGGGGTAAACAGGTGAATGTAACCTCAAAGAGACCTTTGGAGGTGTGTTGAAGATAAACAACACATGAAAGACGTGGATGGCTATCCTGACAACAGGATATTTCCCTTACGACATGCAGAAAGGCAAATCTCCCCATGTATCCTCATGCATCCGCATCCTCATGATCCTCAAGTTGGGCCTGAGAGTGCACCATACTCAACTTCATTTTCCCACTAACCTTCTTGCGGACTATCTTCCAATTCCTTACAACCCTCCCAAACCATGCTAAAGAACCTTTCAATACTAACAAAAATATAAACGCAACATGTAAAGCGTTGGTCCCATACTTCATGAGCTGAAATAAAAGATCCCAGAAATGTCCCATATGCACAAAAAGCTTATTTCTCAAAAATTTGGTGCACACATTTGTTTACATCCATGTTAGTGAACATTTCTCCTTTGCCAAGATAATCAGTCCACCTGACAGGTGTGGCATATCAAGAAGCTGATTAAACAGAATGATCATTACACAGCTGCACCTTCTGCTGGGTACAATGAAAGGCCACTCTAAAATGTGCAGTTTTGTCACACAACACAATGCCACAGACGTCTCATGTTTTGAAGGAGCGTGCGATTGGCATGCTGACTGCAGGAATGTCCATTGAATGTTCATTCCTCTACCATAAGCTGCCTCCAACATTGCTTTAGAGAATATGACAGTACGTCCAACCGGCCTCACAACTGTAGACCATGTATTACCACCCGAGCCCAGGACCTCCACATCCAGCTTCTTCATCTGCAGGACCGACTGAAACCAGCCACCCAGACAGCTGATGAAACTGAGGAGTACTTCGGTCTGTAATAAAGCCCGTTTCTGGTGATAAACTCATTCTGACTGGTTTTGCCTGGCTCCACAGTGGGTGAACCTGACTCCAAAGTGAGTGGGCCTATGCCCTCCCGGGCCCACCCATGTCTGAGCCCCTGCCCAGTCATGTGGAATCCATAAATTAAGGCCTAATTTATTTATTTTGATTGACTGATTTCCTTATGTGAACTGTAACTCAGTAAAATGGTTGAAAGTGTTGCCTGTTGATAAAGTAATAACTCTCTTCAGAACGACATGTCACTTTCTGAAGTAATTATGCCTTAAAAACATTGTATTAGGTACTTGCCAAGCAAAAGCTAAAGAATAAGCCAGTGGCAGACAAGGAGAATTCCTGGTGCCCTTTGAGGTGGTGGAATGAAGGTGTACTCCAGACATCATGAGAAAATATGCTACGCAGTCTTTGGATGCTTCCTTAAACCGAGACCAATTTGCTTAAGAAAAGTCAGACCAAGTTAGTCAATGATAAATCAGCTTAGCATTTGGCTAAAACCATCTGCAGTGAATTCCTGGAAACTCTGCTCCATTTACAAAGCTGGATGTTTACATGGTCCATACTGGGGTAACACTGCATTTCTACATACAACTGTGATTCATCGCAATACCCATACAATCAAAAAAATGTCATACTCCTTAGACCTGACATTCTAATATATTCCTATTACACAATGGCATCTTCTCAACTCAGCAAAAAAAGAAACGTCCTCTCACTGTCAACATTTATTTTCAACAAAGTTTACATGTGTAAATATTTGTATGAACATAACATGATTCAACAACTGAGAGTGAATAATAGGTTCCACAGACATTTGACTAACAGAAATGGAATAATGTGTCCCTGAACAAAGGGGTGTCAAAATCAAAAGTAACAGTCAGTATCTGGTGTGGCCACCAGCTGCATTAAGTACTGCAGTGCTCATGGACTGCACCAGATTTGCCAGGTCTTGCTGTGAGATGTTACCCCAATCTTCCACCAAGGCACCTGCAAGTTCACAGATATTTCTGGGGGGAATGGCTCTAGCCCTCACTTTCCGATCCATCAGGTCCCAGGCGTGCTCAATGGGATTGACATGCGGGCTCTTCGCTGGCCATGGCAGAACACTGACATTCTTGTCTTGCAGGAAATAATGAACAGAACGAGCAGGATGGCTGGTGGCATTGTCATGCTGGAGGGTCATGTCAGGATGAGCCTGCAGGAAGGATACCACATGAGGGAGGAGGATGTCTTCCCTGTGACACACAGCATTGAGATTACCTGCAATGACAACAAGCTCAGTCCGATGATGCTGTGACCCACCGCGCCAGACCATGACGGACCCTCCACCTCCAAATCGATCCCTCTCCAGAGTACAGGCCTCGGTGTAACGCTCATTCCTTCAACGAAAAATGTGAATCTGACCATCACCCCTGGTAAGACTAAACTGCGACTCATCAGTGAAGAGTATCTTTTGCCAATCCTGTCTGGTCCAGCGACGGTGGGTTTGTGCACATAGGCGAAGTTGTTGCCGGTGATGTCTGGCCTACAAGCCTTCAGTCTAGCCTCTCTCAGCCTCTTGCGGACAGTCTGAGCACTGAAGGAGGGATTGTGCGTTCCTGGTGTAACTTAGGCAGTTGTTGTTGCCATCCTGTACCTGTCCTGCAGGTGTGATGTTCGGATGTAACGATCCTGTGCAGGTGTTGTTACATGTGGTCTGCCACTGTGAGGACGATCAGCTGTCCATCCTGTCTCCCTGTAGTGCTGTCTTAGGCATCTCACAGTATAGTCATGGCAATTTATTGCCCTGGCCACATCTGCAGTCCTCATGCCTCGTTGCAGCATGCCTAAGGCATGAACAGGGACCCTGGTCATCTTTCTTTTGGAATCAGTAGAAAGGCCTTTTTAGTGTCCTGTGTTTTCATAACTGTGACCTTAATTGCCTACAGTCTGTAAGCTGTTAGTGTCTTAACGACCGTTCCACAGGTGCATGTTCACTAATTGTTTATGGTTCATTGAACAAGCATGGGGAAAAGTGTTCTAACGCTTTACAATAAAGATATGTGAAGTTATTTGGATTTTTACTAATTATTTTTGAAAGACAGGACTCTAAAAAACGGGACGTTTCTTTTGCTGAGCTGAGTTGTTCTCCATCTCAACGCACTAAGAATAAAATATTATATTTCTTTATTGTCATTATGGACTAGCTAATATGCTTAGTTTAATGTGACATTGTTCTTTTTCATTGGCAAAAAAATGGAAGCGTTGAAAACAAGAGTGCCCTTTATATATTCACTCACTTGACTCTTCTCCTCTAAGTAAGGATTTACCTGGCTGGACACATGCTGCACTCCCCTGCTCTCTACTCTCTACTCCATCACCCAAAGAACTGATCTCCATGAACATGTCTCACACCCTCTTCTACCACTCAACATCCCAAAGGCTCCTTGTGATTTCATGGTTGTGACTGAACACATGGACGTATATAATTCCATGACATATTGACTGTTTTATTGCTTAAGGAGTTATTGACATGGGCCTAGGAGTCAGGGTCATGTGATGTTCAAACACTCAAATAAGCCAACACGCTGTGTCCCGGTCCATAAAGTGTGGGCACGCTAAGATCCGGGCTTAAATAAGTATCTTTCTTTGGCCATGTGAATTGGGCTAATCTGGCAGAAGACTGACCTGAGAGCTTCAAAGCTGACTTTAGACCACTCTCTCCATACGGACATGGCCAATATATGTTATGACTATAAGTTGTTGCGGTGGAGAACAGAGATAATGCCATGAGAAGAGAAAGGTGGACAGATAAAGAGACACTATCTCACCAGTGTCCACTAAATGTCTTCTTCAGAGGTCCGGACACAGTGTGACACTAAAATATTCAGCTACAGCCTCATGACAAAGGAAGGAAATGTAGCAAAATAACTTCAAAGTGCACATAGACTGAACAATACAAAACAATATGCCATTATCTTGACTTGGTCCAACGTTGCCTCAATAATCAGAGAGAAATTGCATTGCGTAATAAATAATTGAATTTTGGCCATAGTTGAGGAGCTATTAGTCGACTACTAATAAGAACGATCAGTTACGAATCAGCTACTGTAGCTTATATGAGCAAGAAGTTAAGTCAAACAGATGTAGCAATTTATTGCTCCCTTTTTGACCTTTCTGTTAATCCAATGCATTTCTCTGGAATGATTCTGTTCCTGATTGCAGTTCTGTGATGACTGTGCAAAAAAATCACCCGTTTCTGAACTGTCACTGTAGCTCATTTGCAGGCTTGAGACCTGGTCATTGGTTCTGACATGTTTGGAGTTAACATAGTTTTGTCCTCGCTGACAATACTTTCGGCACTGAGAGAAACTCAAACTGCGTGGCTGTGAAATACCAAACGCTCCAGCTGGATGTCTTTCCAACCTGAGAGTTTGCCACATGGCCTGTTCATGTTGTTTCTCGAGCCCGGAGCAGGTCAGCCGGAGAAGTTATGAGACGGAATGACTACAATCTTATCCCTGTCTATGGGCCTGTACACAGTGACCACCATCCCTGAGCCTCCAACATTACCTAGTTATTCACCTACGTCGTTCTCCGTGGGATCGGAAATCTACTCAATCCCATTATACTGTGGGGTCTTCAGGTAGGGATTAAAATCCTAATGAGACTTGATATGATAAGGCTTTTAATTGATAGCCCACAGAGATATGACCATAATCCAGCTCTGTTGGTTTCAGTCAAAGGTTGAAGGGGTCATCGGAACGGCATTGCTTGTTTTAGCCACAGCGGGTGAGAGATGATTGGGGGCTACAGTCTCGCGTGCAAACGCTGATTTCATTAAATCAGCTGTTATGCCAAACATACTTCTGATGTATTACTATATTTCACCATGAAACTGTTTTCATTTGTCTTCCATCAGGAGGAGAAATTCTAGTCTTTACTATAGCTCAGTGTAACTACAGAGGAGACTCCTTTGTACATATGTCACAAACAAAACATAAAAAATGTTAGCCGGCATAGTTTAGGTATAAACCTTATGCCCATTAAGTGACATGATCTTAGACAATGAATTCTCCATCATGTCTTGGTTAAGAAGCCAAATGTGTGTGATGTGTTAGTGTGTGGTCTCTTCTGACGGACGTGTGTGATTTATTTGTAAGACGGGCTCGGGTCATGGGCCCCATAAACCGTGAACATTGTAAAGTGGCAGAGCAAACTGGGGCAGGGGAAGGCAATGAAGAGTACAGACAGAGACATGTGCAGTCGGGGCTGGGGGGCTGCTGAGTGGGAGTTGAGAGAGGGTCTTTGTGGTTGTGGGGAGCTGGATGGATGAGACAGGGAGAAAAAGGGATGGATGTGGAGGAGTTGGCAAGGAGATATGGTCAGGGCCTCTCTGACAGTACCAGGCAGAGGGTGTCAGCACGGGGCAGCCGTGGAGCTGAAGGAGGGAGGGTCCCTGGAGTAATGTGCTCTGTGGTAGAGGAGGCTAGTGCCTGTCAGGATGAGCAACAGTCCTGTCATTATGAAACTAGCCAGCTCCCCCATTATCACCAGACGGGGTTCTCTTTCCCTAATCAACCTAGAGCACAGCGCTAGAGCCGATGGATCGCTCAGACAACAAAAAGGGGTCCCATGGGAGGCTCTGAGGATCAGGTTATGTTGACATCATGAGAAGTGGGGGGGGAGGGGGGGGGGCGGACGATGGTGATGGCTTGACTTGAGCTCTTCATTCTGCATGAAGGGTTATTTCTCTGGGGAGAAGACCTAGTTGTCTCAATGCAAACTGGCTGCTAAATCATTATGTTAGTAATCTGTGACTGATCATGTCAGGGTGGTATGCCAACAAACAAGTCGAATGGATATCTCCTTTGACTTACGGCGGGGGCCCCATTCTCTCTGGGATGATAGGTCTGCATATGGCTCATAGAGAATGTGTGAGCCATTTTACAAGCCTTTCAGTGGTGTCGAGATAGGCCCGGTAGAGTATGTTGGAGGATCTAGACTTGTTTATAAGTGCAGCTTGTGTAGCCCACCCGGAAGCCATGTGTTGGGTTAACTATATGACCCTCACTGACGGGACACTTTCCACTAGTATTGGCCCTAATGGATCTTTCAAATGGTGTCTATAATGCAGAAATCTTTGATTTTACATAGCAAAATGAATATAAACTCTAAATCTGCATAAAATATCTGCAAATTAATAATAAACAGTCCATAAGCTACGTATGAATCCTTCATAAAGGCTAATTTAAAGTGGTAATGACAGTACTGTGACTTAAGATCTGATTCATGATCAGTGCTGCGTCCTCCTCTGATGCCTTTAGCTTTGAAAGCAACCAGGCTTTGGCTTGTGACTCATAAAGGTTTACAACAGTTTTTATGTTTTGTGCTTCACAGTCATTTACAGTTCAAATTCTATTAGGAACATGATACAACTAATTAACCAAAGAGTTACACAATCATTGGATGAGGCAGCACTGCTGTGAAATCCACTCACAACATTAGCCCTGAGTCATTACGGAGGGAACAGCCGTTAGTACTGCAGCACCAGTCACGTTGGGGAAGGTGGAGAACATCGAAACACACAGAACTGAAACTGAGACCAGGATGAGAAGGGTCAGTGTCTCTGTTGTGTAGAGTCTTTGATTGATCACCAGATGAAACTCACAGACTCATAGTCTTTCCCTCTCCTCTTCCATTGCTAGTCATTAAGGTATAAAGGTTGATAGCTGTGCTCTTCTGCTTGCTTTCAAAGAGTCCGATTCTCTTGATGAGGGTTTTCGTCTTTGTCTTGTTCCATTGGGTTTGATCTTCAAGTCACTGAAGCTTACATCACTGCTAGGTGCTGATGCAAGGATCAATGTCAGAGCGAGCGAGAATTCAATTATAGGTCATGGAGCACGGCTTCCGTACACACGCATAACCCAAGTCTCTTTCAATTGGTTGGTGAGAAAACCTTTTCCATTGGCTACTACTGCTGAGTGCCTAGTTTGACCCAATACACTTGCTCTCTAGCTAGTGGCTTCTGTTTAGCCTGAGCCAGCGCCCACATCACAGACAAACAGACAAACAACAAAACACTTTTGCTTGTACAAACGTGCATGTAACATATGTTTGAAGTCACGCCTGTATTATGAAGTCCCATATTTATTTATTGCAGTTATTTGCTATCCATCATTTCTGCCATGCGGTCTGCGTACTGTATGAACATCAAAGCGAAATGTGTTTGCCTCCATATGGGGAATTTGGCCACTGTCGATACATTCTTGATAAAGGACATCAGAGTTGCATACAAAACGTCCCCACATGACCCGTCTTTGAAATTCACACAAATATGCGAGTGGAGGATTTCCCCCCTTTAATTAATACATGGTGTTTCATCAGTACCATTTCAATTAAATATCAAAAGTCTGTCTGCCTGTCTTGGGGTGTGGGTGTGAGGAGATGAAGCTAGGGTGAGAGTAAGTGTTCGGGTTATGGCTAGGGTTGAGCCATGGCGTGGACATGAAGCTAGGTTAAGGGTTAGGGTCGGGTTAGGGTTCTGTCTCCCTGTCTCTCTAGCCCCGTTTATACATGGTTGTAACATGCGTCCGTTGCCCTGATATTGCCCACATTTTTAGGGGTTGTCTTTAGAGGTTTTAATTGAGTTGATGTTGACGATTTGATGGTGGTGGGATGGGATGAGGAGGCAGTCTAACAGACAGTGGCACCAAAGGCTCTACATACAATACAAGAGGGAAAGTGCAGTGAGTGAGAATGCATTTTATCACATAGCTACGGGCATAATAAAGACATAAACCATCCAACCACAGGCACATGTGCTAGGAGTAACAACATTGCATGGCCTGGCACCACACCATCATCAGCAAACTTTTTTGTTGGTGAACTAATTCTTTCATCTGAGCGTATCCGAATCTGGTGATTTATACTGTAGCTATGACTAAATAGACAATGTGTCCAAATGCTTTGTTTTGGGTTTGTTGTGGTCTTGGTTGCTTCCATGCGGAATGTTTGTGATCTGATAGTAGTGAAAACATTTGTTGTTAAATGGAGCAGGCAGAATTACTTTCTTGTACAGAGTGATATTACACAAACATGTTCTGTTCCTCTTGATCGTCTTCCTTGTTTGAATTCTTTCTGGACTTGTTCAGACAGACTAGACTACCGGGCTAGACTACAGCTGGGCTTTGAGTCCATGGGCCATTGTCTGTAGAGATGTTACAAACCACCCTCACAGGCCTCAGGCTCTTCTGTTCTTTTCAGTCATTCTAATTTCCAGACATACCTTTCAACTTCCCTGTCTCTTTTTTTATTTATTTTTTACCTGTATGATAAAGATAGTTATAAGAGAAAAGAGTGTAAGCAGGTTGGAGGTTAGCCCGATGAAAAGAGCCTCTGAGTTGTTTTCACATAGTTGTTTCTTAGTATCCAACCCCACCTGCGCAGGAAGAGACTGTGTCTGTGTGATTCCAGCTTACCACCAACATCAAAAGAGAGATGTACTGTACTGAATGATGTGCTTAAGAGGAGCACCGATCTGAAACTGAGTCGTATAGTGGAGAGTCTCAGAGCCTAGGATAACAAAGGCTTATTTCTAGCCCCTGCCCTGTGTTCTAGAGGATTTGACATTGGTGAATGAATGGAAACAGGACACGTCCCCTGCTACCGGCTCGCGTCGGTATGCAGCACAGCATCGGGGCAGAAGTTGCAATCTATAGTGTGTGTAATGGGATCCTCTCTAGACCTGGGGGTTTGAGGGTTTGTCATGAAGTCCCACACTAACTCAAATGGCTCCTCTTCAATGGCCCTTCCCTATTCACAAGGCTGCTGGTAGCTGAGAGAACAAAAAGGAAGATTGTAGACAAAGTGCAGTGCTGACGTAAGTGAAAAGGTCAGCTTATGCGTTGTTTTTTTGGTTCCAGGTAGAACCTTTTTTAAAGAGTGTGCATGTTAATGTTTGTGATGGACTTGTGGTCCTTCTGTAGCTCAGTTGGTAGAGCATGGCGCTTGTAACGCCAGGGTAGTGGGTTCGATTCCCGGGACCACCCATATGTAGAATGTATGCACACATGACTGTAAGTCGCTTTGGATAAAAGCGTCTGCTAAATGGCATATATATATATAATTCCATAGGGCATGTTTTCGAGGACTTCTGGCAAAAATGTCAGGGACAGCTGATTTTATGTTGGTAATCACACATTGTAACATAGAGAGTAGATACAACCCAGCAATGGGGAATAATTCTTCAGAAGAATATGGGAATAAATCCTCCCAGCGGGCATCATGAATAATCCCTTATTAGGCTACATCATCCCCTTTATATTTAACCCATGTGCCAAAGTTTCCCTCAAAGAGATTGTAGGAACATGGTCCCTTGTAAAGTCGCAAGTGTGATACTTGATACTGCTGTACATCAATTTTATACCAACGTTGTACTGATTTGTACACATTTCTGTTCATAATTCTGTTTCCCCCCCCCCCGTTTTTTAAATTCACTTTTACTTTGGGGTCCTGCCTGATTTCTTTTGTTCCGTTTTTTTACACAATATGTCTTCTTTTATAACAGGTTGTTGTCTTCTTTTATAACAGGTGACATCATAGTGTTTAGCTGCAACATTTTAGACACTGCTGTTTACAAGGGAGATGTTCTATTCTAATTTGATTCAATTGCCGCTTTCTTACAATAAAAGGTCTGTATACAGTATTTCATTTGTTCTATCAATAGTGTGTTCACTTCACACTGCAATATTGATTTCAATGAAAACAGGTGAGGATTAACTTCATGCATGTATTCAACTTTTCTGAGAATCAGAATCAGACTATTCATAAAAGTACTGTAGTAGTTGGTCTTTAAAGCGGCAATCAGCAGTTGAAACACCGCCCCTGTTTCATTAAAGACAGAGCTATGGATGTAAGTACTGACCATCCATGATATCATATAAAATTATGTCTAAATTTACTTTGTTTACAAACATTGGAGTTAAAGAATCTTATATTTTGTGTTCAACAACAGTTGAACTAAGCCCAAGAGAAATGTAGAAGTAACATTCTTCAAGAATGAATGTGTACATGTCATTAATTCATTAAGTCCGAAAATGGATGTAGCAATGTATGTTGTCAGTACAACCCCAGTGAACCCACAAATGTATTCAAGAAAAACAAATGTATTCAGTCGTTGGTATTAAATCTAAATGAACATGAACATTCAGGTAACTACCAAAATAAAGGAAACACCAACACAAAGTGTCTTGGAACTCTACTGGAGGGATGCGACACCATTCTTCCACAAGAATTTCCATCACTTGGTATTTTGTTGATGGTGGTGGAAAACGCTGTCTCAGGCGCCGCTCCAGAATCTCCTTCAGTGACCACTCGTACCCTGTGGATGGGGGCATTGTCATCCTATGGGGGCATAGCCATGGTAGCCAAAATAATGGCCTGCCCAGCGTTTTTATACATGACCCTAAGCATGATGGGATGTTCATTGCTTAATTAACTCAGGAACAACACTTGTGTGAAAGCACCTGCTTTCAATATACTTTGTATCCCTCATTTCCTCAAGTGTTTCTGGTATTATGTCAGATACATGCACAGTGCATTCGGAAAGTATTCAGACCCCTTGACTTTTTCCACATTTTGTTATGTTACAGCCTAATTCTAAATTATTATTTTTTTAAAATCCTCATCAATCTACACACAATACATAATGACGAATAAAAAACCTTAATAACGTATTTACATAAGTATTCAGACCCTTTGCTATGATACTCGAAATTGAGCTGCAGGAGGGACTGGTGCACTTCACAAAATAGATGGCATCATGAGGGAAGAAAATTATGTGGACATATTAAAGCAACATCTCAAGACATCAGTCAGGAAGATAAAGCTTGGTCGCAAATGGGTCTTCCAAATGGACAATAACCCCAAGCAAGCTTCCAAAGTTGTGGCAAAATGGCTTAAGGACAACAAAGTCAAGGTATTGGAGTGGCCATCACAAAGCCCTGACCTCAATCCCATAGACAATTTGTGGGTAGAACTGAAAAGCGTGTGCAAGCAAGGAGGCCTACAAACCTGACTCTGTTACACTAGCTCTGTCAGGAGGAGTGGGCCAGAATTCACCCAACTTAATCCAAAACTAAAGATTCACGTAATTGGTCAGCTGCTCAATTAAGTTCTGGGTCCATACCTAAGAGAAGAGATCAAGAAATTCTAGAACGGTGAGTGGAATCGTAATGAGGAGCTCCACCTTCACTCTTTGCAAGTTTCGAGCCGAATGTCCCCTTACACTCAGAATCTTTCCACAGGAGATTAGAGCAGTATCAACAACTACAAATGAATGAGCAGATAAAATAGTTACATTTAGCTGTTTTGATATTAACTCAAGACTGCTATCAAAATATTTTAGCAACTTGCAATACATAACAATAATATTGTGATAGTTAAAGAGTCTACATGTTTGAAATGGGACCCAGAGAGGTTAAGAGTTGATTGTACTGCAGTTGAACCCTTCAACCTTTGATGGAATGAATAATTGGAGTGTGGACACAGCAGCCATGTGCGTCAGTAACCCTAGGCGTGCACTGATAGAGCTTCCTGTGTGTCCCCCTCCCGCCCCCTCCTCCTCCCTGGCCCGCGGCCCTCAGCAGGGCCACCAACAACAGGGTGACACAGAGCCAAGACCTCCAGCCCAGGGAGGGCTCAAGGAGAACAAGGGTCGCCCCCTCCACCGAGACAGTGATTCCATTACCACAGAAGGTCTCAGCTTTCCATTGACTCAGGTGGCTTTGTTCTGACTGAGATAACCCACAGTTCATTGTGTAATGTTCTCCAAAAGGATCGGCTGCTGGAGGGAATGTAAGTTTATTAGCATGTTGAATAGTAGATATCTGGGCCTGATATATCATCTCGTGTTGAGTCTGACCTACAGGAGGTCCCCTTATTCCGGAGGGTCTGGGAGTGTTTTGGCCTAATTGCCCCAAGCCTCTTCCCACCTACATACACCTGGCACTCATTTCAGAGCTTCCGTTCCTAACAGTCTATATCTGCCATAGAACAGCTGGACATCAGATAAAACCAGGCTTCACACATGACAGCTGACGCAACGATTAATCACAGAACCTAGAGTTCGATGGGAGTGCCATTGTGTGTCTCCCTCAGTTTAAGCACTCCACCACCTCACACAATTGAAGTAAATTATCTTGACCTTTACACAACCTCTGGACCAAGGTTGAAGGGATAGAGTCCTCAGAATACACTTACCTTTACTGTCATTTTGGGGGATACTATTTTACCGCACTAAATAGTCATTTTTATTGAGTCAGCATTGCTGTAGAGTCCTGATCATTCTGAAAATATGTCTAAAACACCTTACAAACACGTCAATTAAACTGTTTTCATAGGTATGTAGACTTTAAAGGTAAACTTCAGACAGGAAGCAGAATTTCAAACAGAAAGTCACTTCTCTGTGGCAACTGCCTTTTAGGGGATGAGGGGATGCAAGTGTGCAATGACATCTCTAAAGGTGTACGTACAGTTCTTTATCATCCTATCAGCATCACTTCAGACATTCCCCTTCACTCTGACGGCAACCACCATTCAGGCTTTTATGACTCACGTGAAATTGCCTGCTTATTTTAAACCTCTCAGACAACAAGACGGTTTGGCACTCTGTTCACGTTTTAATGATAGGACCGTTGATTGGTTACAGACCTTCGCTTTTAACTTTCCGCTTAGTGAAATAAATAATAGGACTATAAGAAACATTTAAAAAAAAGAAAAAAAAAGAATTTACAACTCCTTGCCTTTGTGACTGTAGTTCTGCCAGTGTCAATTCAAATGTAGTTTATTATGGTCCTGAAAATTGTATCTGCTGGTTGGTTAAATGTGACAGCCACAAAGTCTGTCCATCGCCTCTGTCCATCACCTTTCCCCATCCCCTCGAGTCGAGGAATGGCTCTGTACGATGATTAATTCATTTGCTCACTCGATTTCCCTGAAAACAGAACTAATCTTGCCAATACATGATTCACCAATAACCAACCCTTTGACCGTGAATATTTCACCACTATGCTGGCCAGTGGTGAGATGGAGATAGCAGTGCAACGTTGAATGTTCAGATGGTCTGTAGCGTAATATTAGTCAAAGGAAGTAAAAAAGTGCCCAATCATCCTTATATCCATTTCAGGGCAGTTTACATGCATGTAATTTGATTTCAAACATAGGTGGCTGGTGGAAAGAGCTTCATGAGGACAGGTTCATTGTGATGGCTGGAATGGAATACATGGAACGGTCTCAAACACATCAAACATATGGAAACCACATGTTTGACTCCGTTCCACTAATTCCATTCTAGCCATTACAATGAGCCCGCCCTCCTAGAGCTCCTCCCATTAGCCTCCACTGATTTCAGATCAACAGCGGTGTCTTAGAGTTTGATTTATACCTGATGTATTTACTTCCTCTTTCTCTCATGTGTTTATGTTTTTAAGCTTACTATTGTTTGACTGTATGCATTAGTGTAATTAGTATATGGGTGGTTGTAAGACGGATGTCAGTAATCATGTCTGTGTAACAGATGCCTTTGCATCTAAAACGTAGTAAGGCAACATTTTCCTTTCACATGTATAATTAGAAGCATTATGTCCTCATTAGAAGCATTATGTCTTCAGAAAATACAGTAACTTCTATGATTTACTCACTTCTCAGGAACATATCTTTCTGTCATCAATAAACCCCCCCGAAGCACTAAGTAGCCTTGTTGATAATGGAATAAGGTACAGTAGGAGACTTCTTCTGCCATTCTTGTGGTTGAGTTACACCAGTCTAGGTCTCCTGGACCGGTCATAACTAACAGTTATCTGTTTTGAGCTGGTGCAGGACAACAGTACATGCTTTGTCTGTCCATGAAGGGAAATCAATTAACCCAGATGAATTGTCAGCAGATAAGACCACATAGTTACGTGAACACATACTGTAGTTGGTTGACTTCAGTTTACTGCTCACTGGCCCCAGCACATAAGGAGACGATCAGAAAACATTTAGCAGCATTAAGCGTTTCACGATCAGATGATGGGAGAGTCTCTGAAGACCGAAAGCAGTAAGTCACCATTCACAGATCCCCAGGAGAGGAGAGAGAGAGCGGGAGGGAGGGAACATAGGCGGGAGAGAGAGAGAGAGAGATGGAGAGACAGACTAATGATAGAAGACCGAGGGGCATGGAGGAGAACTGTTGTTTGCAATTAAACCCCTCCATCTGCAGTGCGATCAGTGAAAATGACCAAAACAGCCAATGTTATGTAGTCTACCTCAAAGGAAAGCAACTCAAGTGATTGTGTTTTATTTTGTTTGATTTGTGTTTTAATATCTTTGTTTATCTCATTCGGAGCGCATTGTTATTGTGAAGACCACATCCTGGAACACCTTCTGTGTTTACTATGTTTCCAATTCAGGCACAGAAATCAAATTAATTTTGTGGAATGTGGGTAGATGTTTGATGGATTTCCAAGTGGGGTGCCTGGTTTGTCTGAATTTTTGAGGAACCTGAATCTCAGGTTCTGCTCCAAGTTCTTGATTTCTAGAAAAATATGCAATATAGGTATATTGCTAGAATAAGGTTGGGGTTGACAAGGAAAACAAATGAAATCAACCAGATAAACTATGAGAGATATTTGCTCAGACGGACTTGAAAGGGAATTATAAACTGGGTGGTTCGAGGCCTGAATGCTGATTGGCTGTTATATGTACCCTGTATATATTACTGCTCTAATTATGTTGGTTATCAGTTTATAATATCAATAAGGCACCATGGGTGTTTGTGGTATATTGCCAACATCCCACGACTAAGGGCTGTCCTTCATAATGTCCCCTTGGTCAGGGACCCTTTCACAGAAACTTAACCTAAATCCCCATCATTGCCCCTTGTTACTGTAAAAAAAACTACAAACGCAACATTTACACTGTTGGTCCCATTTTTCATGAGCTAAAATAGAAGATCCCAGACATGTTAAATACGCACAAAAAGCTTATTTCTTTAAAATGTTGTGCACAAATTTGTTTACATCCCTGTTGGTGAGCATTTCTGTTTTGCCAAGATAATCCATCCACCTGACAGGTGTGGCATATCAAGAAGCAGATTAAACAGCATGTCGAGCTGCACCTCGTGCTGGGGACAGTAAAAGGCCACTCTAAAATGTGCAGTTTTGTCACACAACACAATGCCACAGATGTTTCAAGGTTTGAGGGAGTGTGCATTTGGCATGCTGACTGCAGGAATGTCCAACAGAGCTGTTGCCAGATAATTTAATTAGTTAGTTAGTTAGTTAATTAGTTAGTTAGTTAGTTTCTCTACCATAAGCCACCTCCATTGTCATTTTAGAGAATTTGGCAGTACATCCAACCGACCTCAGAACCACAGACCACCTATAACCACACCATCCCAGGACCTCCACAGGACTGACAGCTTCATTAAATAGTACCCGCAAAACACCAGTCTCAACGTCAACAGTGAAAAGGCAACTCCGGGATCCTGGCCTTCTGGTGTAACTCGGGCAGTTGTTGTTGCCATCCTGTACCTGTCCCACAGGTGTGATGTTCGGCTGTACCGATCCTGTGCAGGTGTTGTTTACACGTGGTCTGCCACTGCGAGGACGATCAGCTGTGTGTCCTGTCTCCCTGTAGCGCTGTCTTAGCCGTGTCACAGTACGTACATTGCAATTTATTGCCCTGGCCACATCTACAGTCCTCGTGCCTCTTTGCAGCATGCCTAAGGCATGTTCACGCAGATGAGCAGGGACCCTGGGCATCTTTCTTTTGGTGTTTGGTGTCAGTAGAAAGTCCTCTTTAGTGTCCTAAGTTTTCATAACTGTGACCGTAATTGCCTACTGTATGTAAGCTGTTAGTGTCTTAGGGACCATTCCACAGGAGCATGTTTATTAATTGTTTGTTTCATTGAACAAGCATGGGAAACAGTGTTTAAACCCTTTACAACGAAGATCTGTGAAGTTATTTGGATTTTTATGAATTATCTTTGAAAGTCAGGGCCCTGAAAATGGGACGTTATATATTTTTAATTGAATTTTTTAATTAAAAAAAATAATACATTCTCGCCTGAGTTGCCTTGTCCCGCAAGGGACAAACCATCTAGTGTTCAACGAAATAACAACACAATGCCAAATACAGGTAGCCTAGTCAAATAATTAACATCCAATAACATTAACAGTTACTCTCTTGTGTGAATTCCACTAACTGTCTGTAAGTAGCCAAATGTAGCTGCTGCTCATGTTGGTATCTGTACTGATGGCGCAAAAGCCATGACAGAGAGACATAGTGGAGTAGTAACGTGCATGCAAGCAGTTGCTCCCGACGCCACTTGGGTACACTGCAGCATCCACCGAGAGGCTCTTGCTGCCAAGGGAAATGCCTGACATTTTGAAAGACATTTTGGACACTACAGTGAAAATGGTTAACTTTGTTATGGCAAGGCCCCTGAACTTTTGTGTATTTTCTGCACTATGCAATGATATGGGCAGTGACCATGGAATGCTTTTACAACATACAGAAGTGCGCTGGTTATCAAGGGGCAAAGTATTGACATGTTTTTAAAAAATTACATCATCACTGCCGATTCACCTGGGTTACATCATCACTGCAGGGAGCGTACAGATGGATCCCGGGAAGGTGAGAGTAGTGGTGGATTGGCCCCAGCCTACGTCCAGAGTACAGCTGCAGCGGTTCCTGGGTTTCGGCAACTTCTTTCTCCACCTTATCCGGGGCTACAGCACCCTGGCTCTCCCAAGGTTCCATTCACGTGGTCCCCAGCTGCTGACCAGCCGTTCCCGGGATCTCAAACACAGCTCCCATCTTGGTTCATCCTGACCAGTCCCACCAGATCGTGGTAGAGGCCGAGGCTTCGGATGTCGTAGTGGGGGCTGTCCTGTTCCAGCGGTCTGACCTGGACCTCAAGTTGCATCCCTGCGCCTTAATCTCCCACCGCCTCAATGCCACGAAGAGGAACTACAAATCGTGAGCTTCTCGCAGTGAAGATGCCGTTGGAGGAGTGGAGGCACTATGTGGACCGACCACAAGAACCTGGAATACTCCACACTGCCAAGGTCCTCAATTCCCGGTGGGCCCTACTGTTCACCTGGTTCAACTTCTCCTTCTCCTACCGGCCGGGATCCAACAATGTCAAGCCGGATGCGCTGTCACGCCGCTATAACCCCACGACTACTACACCGGAACCTGAGACCATCCTTTCCACCTTGTGCCTGGCGACGGTACTCAGCTGGCAAATAGGGAAGCAGGTTCAGGACGCACTGTGATCCCAGCCAAAAGCCGGGGGGGGGGTCCAGATAACCGGATGTTCGTGCCTGACGCGGGCCGCTCCTCGGTCCTGGAGTGGGCACACTCCTTTTGGTGGCCTACCATGGTTCCTGACGTCTCCGCATTTGTTGCCGCTTGCAAGGTCTGTGCACAGAACAAGACTCCTCGGCAAGTTCCGGCTGGTCTCCTTCAACCTCTGTCTTTTCCTCACTGTCCCTGGTTTCACATCTCCCGGGACTTTATCATGGGTCTCCCCCCATCTGATGGCAACATTGCCATCCTGACCATTGTGGATCAGTTTTCTAAAGCTGCCCACTTCGTTCCTCTCCCCAAGCTACCCTCTGCCAAGGAGACGGCCCAGGTCATTGTGCAGCGCGTCTTCCGGATCCCATGGACTGTCAGTTGACATGGCATCCGACCGGGGTCCTCAGTTCTTGTCCCGGTTCTGGAAGGCGTTCTGCACCCTCATTGGGTCATTGGCCAGCCTGTCCTCTGGGTTCCACACCCAGTCCAATGGCCAGTCGGAACAAGCCAACCAGGACCTTGAGACTACTCTCAATTTCACTACTCTCCACCAACCCCACCACCTGGAACCAGCAGCTTGTGTGGGTCGAATACGCCCGCAACACCCTCCCCTGCTCTGCCACGGGCCTATCACTTTTTGAGTGTTCCCTGGTGTATCAGAAGAGGTCAGCATACCTTCTGCCCAGATGTTTGTCTTCCGCAGTCGTCGTACCTGGAGGAGAGCCTGGTCGGCCCTCCTCAAGACCACCTCCAGGTATCGACGACAAGTGGATTGCCACCAGACCCCGGCTCCTCGGTATCGTCTTGGGAAGAAGGTATGGCTGTCCACCTGGGATCTGCCCCTCCGGGTGGAATCCTGCAAACTCTCCCCCCGGTTTGTCAACCTTTTTCCCATCTCCAAAGTCATTAGCCCCTCTGCTGTTCGTCATCTGTTGCCCCGTACCCTTCGTATACATCCCACCTTTCATGTTTCCAGTGTCAAACCCATGTCTCACAGCCCTTTGTCTCCTTTTTCCAGGCCCACTCCTCTCCCCGTCTCATCGACGGCCAACCGGCGTACACGGTGAGGCGTCTCCTGAAGTTTTGACCTTGGGGTAGGGGTTCCAGTACCTGGTTGACTGGGAGGGTTATGGCCCAGAGGAGAGGTGCTGGGTCCCCGCCAGTGACATCATGGACCCAGGCCTCATCGAGAATTTCCAATGCCAACACCCCGGTCAACCAGGTATGCGCCCAGGTAGGACGCCAGGTGGCACCCCTAGAGGTGGGGGCACTGTCACACCCTGATCTGTTTCACCTGTCTTTGTGCTTGTCTCCACCCCCCTCCAGGTGTTGCCCATTTTCCCCATTATCCCCGGTGTATTTATACCTGTGTTTTCTGTTTGTCTGTTGCCAGTTCGTTTTGTTCGTGAAACCTACCAGCGTTTGTTCCCCTGCTCCTGCCTGTTTCTTGCTCCTGTTTTCTAGTCCTTCCCGGTTTTGACCGTTCTGCCTGCCCTGACCCTGAGCCTGCCTGCCGTTCTATACCTTGCTCCACATCACTGGATTATTGACCCCTGCCTGCCCTGACCCTGAGACTGCCTGCCATTCTGGACCCTTTGCACCCTCTCTGGATTATTGACCCCTTTCTGCCTTTGACCTGCCTGCCCCTGTATTAGAAATACACTTTTGCTTCTTTGACACTGTCTGCATCTGGCTCATACCTGAAACGTCATAATTAATGCCCATGATTTTTGGAATGACATGTTCAACGTGTCCACATAGTGTATTTTTATCAGCTCTTTTAATAAGGTTTTAAACAGGGACAAAAATACATGACAAGAAGTAGTGGTCAGGTTTTATGAAGAGGCACTGCCTGAAACAGATTCTCTCTCTATAGCCAGAGTGGAACACCTGACAGAGGACCCACAGGAAGACCTGATCCAGGCTAGAAACCAGGTAGAATTTCACCCCCTCCTCTTTGAAGTAACAGAGACGGATTCAGACCCCTTATTATCCTGATACCATCTACACTCATACATGTAAGTTAGCGATTCAAATCTATGCGGACAGATTGGATTGCGTTTAGTAGTGCCGTTGTATAGTTCTCAGGCTCTCCTATCTCAAATCGGGGCAGCTAACCACAAAGAACAGTGCTGACATTTTTTCAAATCTAACCCCTTTTTGAGAGACGCAACCATGGGTAGAGTTCTTGTTGGGTTGATGCTGCCACAATTCCCTATGAAGTAGTGGGTCTCTACAATCAACTTAGCTGACATGATATGGACACCGGGTTCAAATTACACTCACATGGTGAGAGTATTTACATAGGTTTTGTTTTGAATGATGTGCTTCACACAAAACACTGGCCAAAGTCATAGAGGTAGACTAATATCAGAGGAGACCAATAATAGTGTTTTAACAGTGCTACCCCTTTATCTACCCCTGTGATTGTTTCCACGGTTTCCCTAAAGCAGCTTGGGGGGGGGGGGGACCGGATATCCAGTGCATCAAAACATCCAACAAATTGTTTTCTTGTGTGACAAAGTGTGTTTTTTTCTCATAGAGAACTCCTTCCCAACATCTGAGTTTAATTAGGATTGCTGCACAACAGAAGAGCATCAGAGAAGCAATGCAGATAAAATCCATGACATTCAAAGAACCTGAGCATCTGAGTTACTGATCTTCAAACCTGCAACACAATGCTTTCGATAAAAACCAAGGTTAGCTGTTGAATGCATGACAGGGTGTTTCATGCATCAGATGAGTTGACTTATACAGTAGGGAAAGGGGGGTACCTAGTCAGTTGTCCAACTGAAATGTGTCTTCCGCATTTAACCCAAATCCTCTGATTCAGAGAGGTGCAGAGGACTGCCTTAATCAACATCCACAGGGAACAGTGGGTTGACTGCCTTGCTCAGGAGCAGAACAACATCGTTTTACCTTGTCAGCTCGGGGATTTGATCCAGCAACCTTCCGGTTACTGGCCAAACACTCTAACCACTTGGCTACCTGCTGCACCTTGTTAAAAGAAGTGTTTTGTGGAAAAACAATATTCTGTTCTCCAGTAGGTCCGCCTTACTAGCTCTGACCTTGCCGATAGATACTTTATTGAGGACAAATGTACTTACTATTACTGAGATGAATGCACCAACTGTAAGTCGCTCTGAATGAGAGTTTCTGCTAAATGTCTAAAATGTAAAATGTCTCCCCTGATTCTGTTTGTCCCTCCCTGCATCAGGTTTACAGGAAGCAGAGTATAGTACAGGGGAAGTGAATGATAACATTAGGCTGTTTGTACAACACCAGATTAAGTGCTGAGCTATCATACTGGAAACTGGAAGGCATGGCCAGAAGGGATCAGACAGCAGACTACCAGAGAAGTAGTTGGAGCTCTAACAACCAGTGGGGAAAGAGGGGGAGGGACATCTTCTCTAGTGAGATGACAATCCGATTAGACAAACAACCGTGTAAGAAATGGGATTCAGAGTAGTTTTTGTTGAATAATGTTGTTTTGCTGTTCTTTAAACTTTTATCTCACTTGATGGACTCAGTGAAGTTCTGTGTTTGTTTTTAGCACGTTTTCCCTACATGTAGCTCAGTAATAATCCACAACATCTGAGAGGTTCTGGAAAGGCAGCCATAAAATATGATCGGAATTGAGCATATTATCTATCTTGTTATTAGCATATGTATATCTAGCTCAATGACTTCCAGAACCTATCCATGTGTGTATGACCAGAAGTGTTACTTCTATACCAAACAAGTGTGTAAATGTGCTTGTGAAAGTGACGTGTGTTACCATTGTATACCAATGAATTCAGCACAGTGTTGTACAGACCAGATGTACTCTCTCTCTCTGGAATCCCCACTCCAGTGCCCCTCGCTCCGTGCCCCTCGCTCCGTGCCCCTCGCTCCGTGCCCCTCGCTCTGTGCCCCTCGCTCCATCCCCCTCCCTAGAGTGCCTGCTTGTATCCCATGGTTTGTTTGGCCTCTCTCACTGCCTCGGATGGGTGGTAGGGATTCCAGTCGTCTCTGGGACGCTAGAGACAGTCTGAATGGTCTGTGATGCAGGTACTGAAGTCACGCAAGACCTGAGCCAGATTCCCCGTGGATGAATAAAGTCAAAAGGATGAAGTCCAAAACCACCACAAATAAAGTGTCACATTTATTGATGACAAAAGTTGGAGTCTTACAATAGAACTGTATCTTTAAAGTAAAGGTTTCACTCCTTACTGAGCAGTGTCGTGATCTTGAGAGGCATGCATGACACTTCTCTGGCTGTGGTGGAAATGGCTTTAGCATGACCACCATAACACAAGATGTTTGATAGGTCGGTAAAGAGGAGGGAGAGGACCGGAGATATGGCTTTTGTCTGACAATGTGAAAAGGAAATTAAACAATGAACAAACCAGACATGAGACCTAGATTCTTTGAAGGGTGAAATTGACTGACACACGGAAGGTCTACTTTGGGTTTTAAAAGCCTAGTAAATCACTTGCGTTGCAACTGAATGTATAGCGTGTTGTCTGTTTGTCCACATCTTTGCCTGACTTGGTTAGACCTTAGTTTTGTGGTAATTTGTCAGGATGGTCCATTAATTCTAGTCATGGTCAATTTCGAAATATTGTAGCAATACTGCATCAAATGTTGTTTCTTTGATCTGCAATATGGTCAGGTCCATAATTATTGGCACCCTTGATAAAGATGAGCAAAAAAGACTGAATAAAATAAATAATACAAATACTGTATTGTATGCCCCAAACAAAAATGATATTATTTATACTAAAACAATTGCTCAGAGAATTTTTTTTTGTTTTAATTAAGTAACACAAAAATATATATAAAAAGACAGTGGTCAAAATGATTGGCACCCCTGTTTTCAACACTCTAGCACCCTCCTCTTGCAAGGATAACGACACGGAGCCTTTTCTAAAATGGTTTATGACATTTGAGAACACGTTGGGAGGGTTCTTAGACCTTTCCTTCATAGATTAAGATGAAGATTACTTTATTGGTCAATTTCACCCAAGGTCCAACCTGTATACATACAGCACATATACAGTTTTTTTGGGGGGGGGGGCATTGGGAACCCAGGGGGCTGTTATTGTGGGGGGTTAAGTTCCTTGCTTGAGGGCACAACAGCAGGCAATGGCATCTGGTGCTTGATACCAGCAACCCTCCGGTTGCCAGCTCACTTCCTGATAGATTCCTTTGTTGGACCTGGGATTTCAACTGGCAGCACTCCGGTTGCTGGCTTGCCTCTCTAACTAACCTCTAGGCCACCTGCCGCCAAAGAGCTCTATTGTCATGTCATCTGATAATAGCACGGGTTCCAATCTAAGTGTGAATGCTGTTTATCAAACTCCAAGTGGTGCTATGGTCAGATGACATGAAAATAGAGCTCTTTGGCCTCAAGTGGTGGGTTTGGTCTCATAAAACAGAAGAACCCCATACCTAATTTAAAATATGGTGGTGCATCTTTGATGTTATGGGGCTATTTTGTTTTCACTGGTCCTGTAGCCCTTGTTAAGGTCAACGGCATCACACACTTTACCAAGTACCAGGACATTTTAGCCAAAAACCACGTTGAATTTGCCAGGAGGCTGTAATTTGGCCACAAGTGGATCTCCAGCAGGACGATAACCCCAAGCACACATAAAAATCCACAAATGAATCATTAATTGACCACAAAATCAACATTTTGCAATGCTCATCTCTGTCTCCAGACTTAAACCCCATTGAATTGAAGAGAGCAGTTCATCAGTGCAGACAAAGGAAATTAAGGACCTGGAAAGATTATGTATGGAGAAATAGTCTAAAATTCCCTCCATTGTGTTCTCCTCATAAATCTCATAAAACATTTTAGAAAAAGGCTCACTGTCGCTATCCTCGCAAGGAATGGGTGCTGGAGTATTGAACACACGGGTGCCAATCACTTTTACCATAATCTTTTAAAGATTTTTTAAATTACTTGTTTAACAAAATCTCTCCCTGAGCTATTATATCAGCATAAAATAATATAATTTCCCCTTTCTTTTTTTGTACATGCAATACAGCTCAGTATTTGTGTTATTTATTTTATAGTATTATATAACCTTTATCAACGGTGCCAATAATTATGGACCTGACTGTATTTTAAAGGTACATCTCTGTCGTGTTGATTACCACAGCAAACTCCTCAGCAAATATTTATTTCGAAAAAGAAGAGGAGGCCCTAAGGAAACAGATGAAGACAACACTCAGAGTCTCACCTTTTAAGGAGGATACCAGCAATGGTCAGAAGCACCCAGGTGGCATTGATAAGACTGAAGTCAATAGAGACCTAACCTGTCTGGCAACACTTCCACCGTGAAAGACAGGAAAATAGACAAAGATAAAAGATACAGAAGATAGGGGGAGAGGGGGATATGGGAATAGGAAACGAGAGGAGAGAAATTGAGGAGAGAGAATTTCCACAATTCACTCCAAACCTGTTCTGAGCAACTGGTAGGACTTGGACTCAGAAGGGGAGGGAACAGGGTGAGAGGGAGGGGTAGAGGAGAGAAAGAGAGAGAGAGAGGGATAGGAGGGGAGAAAAACAACCTCTCCCTTACTCTATCTGACACACACGCACACTCACCCTCACACACACAGACACACACTAGCAACTAAGCAACATAATAAAAAAAAAACTCGCACACATAGATCTTCAAAGCCAACTGGCTTTCATAGACCGCCAATTATCCTAAGAGATTACATCTGGGGGGATTGCGTCAGATAAATAAGGTGAGAAGAGTGACAAGACCCAGTCACCTCAGCGCAGCGAGACAGACAGGGAGAGGAACTCCTCAACAGGGATCCCAACAGGAGAGAGAGAGAGAGAGGGGCACTCAGAGAAGAGAAGCAGCACGCAGCCACTCCACTCACAGGGACTCAGCTCAGAGAGACGGAGAAAAGAGAAGGAGAGCTCCAGCTCACACTCTACTCTAGCTCAGAGGGACCAGGGCACAGAGACCCAGCGCTTCCATTCTCACTTCCCCCACATAGAGGAGCACAGCACACCAAGAAAGAGACACTCCAGCAAAGAGGCTCTATTAAACAGACAAGTAACTTCAGAGGAACATCCAGAGACCAGAGGAAAAGCAAGGATTACATGATTCCTTTTTTTCCCCCATCCTTTGATTCTTCATTTTGATGAGAAACAGCTGTAGTGTTTATCTTGAGATTTGTTTTATTTATTCATTTTTTTGAACATTTTTGTTGTCTCCCCGTCCCCTCTTCTAACCCTCCCCTGATCTCATCCTCTCCAGAGGTGGTAGAGATAGCTTCTCATTAGTATTGTACGAGGAGAGTGAGCGGCAGAGGGCGAGAGGTGCTGGTTTCCCAGTTTTGAGTTATGTATGTTGACACATTCCTTTGGAACACGGGAGGAATAAGCAGCAGAAAGAGCAGCAGCAGTGTTGTCGTCGTCATCCGCCGGGGGTTCCATCTCCCGCTCTCAGCCCTTCTCCCTCTCCCCCATCCAGCATGGTCCTTTCTGTGAGCTTTTCTCCAGTCCTCCCAGCTCCAGTACAATGTGCATATGGACAGTGACTAAGGGTGCCGCCGCCTGGTCCTGCATTCGTCTGTCCATCCTCTCAGTGCTGCTCGTCCTGCTGCTCTGTCCACTGCCCTCCACGTGTCATCCGATTGCACCTGGGGTCGCCACTCGCTCCGTGGCGCGCTTGTCCAGGGCTGCCAACGCCTCTTCAGACACTGTTGTGGGGCGGCATGTGCGCAGCTATAACCATCTCCAAGGAGACGTGCGCAAGAGGAAACTCTACTCCTATCAGAAGTTCTTTCTCAGGATTGATAAAAATGGGAAAGTCAATGGCACCAAAAACAAAGACGATCTCTACAGTAAGTAACCCCCCGGAAAATATGCACTCACTCAGCTTCTGTTTTGTGAGTTTTGCTTCTTTTCTCATCCCTCTCACATGTGAGTCCCGTAGAGTTTGGTCCCCCCATTATTATGGCACTGCTCTCTGGTTCCCTGCCTTTGATTTGACTCCACTGCCTCCACACATAACACGAACCTTACCTGGTATTGTGGCGGGCATCAGTGGGCATAGATGTGTAGCCTGTGTCTCTGCCTGGGCAGCAGATGGTTCTTGGATAGTGGAAGCAGCATGGTTGTTGCCTCTGATTCAGTGGACTTTCCTTTAGAGCACGTCTACTGGAACCAATTAGAAATAGACCGAATAACCCTTTTCTCTCTGAGCAAATATCTTCGGGATCACATCCCTATATGCTTTCTTTGGTGACTTATTATATTTTATTATTACAATTGTATATGTAATACAACTAGTGCTACTAGTGGCATATATAGTGTTATCATCATTTGAGGTTTTCATCATCATCATCACTTCCCAGTTGCATAGATATGTCCGTCATGGGCTGACATTAATATCTGTATCGAAGTGCTTGTATCCATCCACACCCCTGCTTAGAATGATATCTCTCAGCTCATCGTTATGCTGCTCTAATCACTACACTTGCCTGCCTGGGTACAGTAAATATTACTACGCAGCGAGCGAGCGATACCCCAGACCCCTGCCAATGCTCGCAGCACCTGGCCGCCACACGCTCTCTCCATGCTGGTTGTACACTTTCCCGTCAGTGCGCTGTGCGCACATTGGCCCCAATAAAAGAAGGCTTTGCCATGTGGAGCCCATGTGTGCGAGGCTTCTCTTCTCAGACAGTGCCACTCAGACGCTGAGGCTCTGCAAGACATGGCTGAAGGAATTTCAATTAGCAGAGCGTCCTCTCGCCTTCAGCACACTCAGAGTTTAACCATCAGAAGCGGATGTGTCAATAACCACCAAAAGTTCAAGGTTTGAGATCAGGTGGCGACTATAACACCTAGGCTTGATCTACCCTAAAATGACCCTTAATGCTTCAAAACATTTAGGCAGAAATGTCATACATAGATTTTTTGAAATCCACTTTACAATATGCTTGCTTGTTTATGGAAAGATGGCAGTTAGAAAGAGAGAGAGAGAGAAAAAAGAGAAGTGCGTAGTGTTTTATGGTGAGTGTCCAATGCATGCTGCATGTGAGTGGTTCCCGCCAATAGCCCACCACATGTGAATATAATGCGGTTGTCATTAGCTCCCACAATGACCTTAGGCACAAGCCTGCCTGGTAATAATTCTGAAACCAGATGGACAGAGCACTTCTTGGGGAATTCAGATCCCATGCTGCTCAAATACTGTCCCATTTGAAGTGTAGCTAGACAGGGCTAGGAACGAATGTCTGGGGGGAGGCAGAGGACCTGGGCCTGTTGGAGGCAAAGTGAGAGAACTACCAAGGGGTGATACATCTGAATCGATCAAAACAGCTTGGACACGTGCCACAATTAAACACAAAACATTTTCTATAAATCCAAAAGGAAAATGCCCACCAGGTTGCAGTAATGTTCTCTATTTCTCTGACTTGAAACCTTGTGGTGAAAAGTCCAAATGTGGCATAAGATAAGATGATAAACATCTCTTGGTTTATGTATTTGGAAACTGCAGAAACTACAGGTGAGACTTCAGACTGGTATTTCAGGTCTCCTGGTTTGGTCCTAGAAAGGGAGACTTGTTGCCTAGTTGAAATGTCTCAGAGCAGCAGGAAGACAGAGAGCTGCTGGGTAATGTTACTACTATTAGTTGGTGGTGGAGGGGGAGATGCTGGGGGAGCGATTGTTTTTGTTCTTGCTCAGCAGTTTGTCCAGTCACAAACCCTGGGACAGCTGAAAAATTAGCAATAAAATGGTGCTGAGTACATGTTCATCTAGCCTGTCAACTCCTCTTAGTCTGGTAGTGTCCTGCAACATCATGGAATTCATTTTTGGGTTCAAATGAACCAAATATTAGAAGACCTTCCTCATCAGGACAGAGACTGTAGTGTGTGGGAACACCTTCACTTCGTTAGCTCCAGTTTTCGTGCTGTTCTGAAACATGTTCACTTGGATTGTCTCCAGCATGCGTGAAAATGTGTCCTACTTTGTGAGGTAAGGCAGACATTGAGGAAGGTGTGTCTGTCTGTAAACTCAGATGTCACTGTAGACTGATGCGTGGCAGAAGATGGTGAATTTGTCTCTAATTACATAGTGTATGACCAGTAGGCATTGCCTGGCCAGACCTCCACTGCCCACAGAATTGCAGCCTGTTAGGGTCTTTATCCTCTGCAGCTTTGATATGCCCATGTACAGAGGCTCGATGTTTACGTACGGTGGAGTCAGAAGGCGAATGAATGAAAGATCTTCTAATTAAATAAAATGAAGTCTGATAACATAGCTTTTTGAAGAATGACATGATAACCATTGTAGAAATACGTAGGTAGGTAGGCTACACTGTCGGAGCACAAACCTGTGTTCTTAGAGCCTCTTTGTTTGTGTGCTGTGTTGGTCAGGTTGGTCAGGTCTGCCGGTCTGTTACCCGGTCCCTTTCTCTCTCTCAGCCCTCTACAAAAGACCTATCTATGTGCGGTTTGAAACCCAATCCAGCCCATATTGTGTGATTCCCTTTCAGAATCCATCTGCTCAGTATTACAGTGTCACACTGCTTTCCTGCACGTTACTCTCCAGCATTAGAATATTAAGGCGCTGCATGTGTGAACCAAGCAAACAAACGGCTTATTTTCATACTGAATTATTCAACAAGTCCAATTTATTTACTGTTCTAATCTAGAATGACACTGACCAATAACAAACAGTTTATAATATATGGGTGGGGTTTTTTCTCTCTTACTGATTTTCTCTCATTTGGCATCTGGGTCCCACTCTCCCTTTCCTCTCCCTTCACTTTGCTTATCAATGAAAGAAACTGGAATCGAAAAAAGCACTCTCTAATAGACGACTGAATTCATCCACAGCGGACTGTGGTCTGAAGTTATATACCTGGGGATACTGGGGAGAAGGGGGTCCAGCTAATGAGCATCATGAGACCCTGACAGTTTTGATTGAGGGGACTTAGGGCAGTTTAGGGTTCAACTGCAGGTTGGATCGTGAGCTCCACAGAGTCCGACTCTTTCCAATCACGTTGCCAGCTTTGCGGGCTGTCCATCGCGGAGGGGTGAGGCCAGCAGCCATCTATCCTCCTCTCACCCTATTTAGCCCTCGCTCTAATCTGATGCTGCGGAATTAGCACTGCAGGCAATCCCTCACAAAATGGGCTGTTCTAAAGCCAAACTCATTTGTTTTTGTCAAGTTCTAGTGCATTAGGAGATCGTTGATGTGTTGAGCCCTGGAGGAGATGCTGGTGTACAGCAAGCACAGTGAATAAGTAGTATCAGCACTTCTTCTGTCATGTCATGGTCCACTCCTTTCCTTGATGTAGACAAGGACCCTGGACAAGGTGCTGTTTCATTTTATATTCCAACATTTGATACACATACCTCTAGATCCATATCCAATGAAGTCAAACTTGGCTGAATCCTGAGCTCCTCTGACTGAATCAAAGTGGCCCTATAACTATCCAACCTAATAGTGTTTGTTATCCTCAGCTCTCCTGGCTGGTTCTGTAGCAGGATTCATCATTTCTTGGAAGATTTATGAAAGGAATGGTTCTGACAACAGGAATCCTCTTAAGTGCTGCAAACAAAGTCTTAGCAGCATAGAGGATGGGAGGGCTAGGTAAATCTAGTACTTTTATGGTTCCACCAGACCATAAATGGGGGATGGGGGCTCTGGTGTTCCATGTTTCAGCAGTAGAACCACGTCTTTGCAAAAGAGTGGTACCTATGGCAATGGACTAATATGACTGGTTGGTGACGAACAATCGAAAAGGGGCTAGTGAAAGCTTTTTCTCGGCCCATTATTATAGTTTTTGGCTCTGACATGCTTCATCGTGAGTTGGAACGCAAGGCCGCGTGTTTTCTCACTGATTTGTGTTTCTCTTAGCAAGAGTGTGGTTGTGTGTGTGTGTGTGTGTGTGTGTGTGTGTGTGTGTGTGTGTGTGTGTGTGTGTGTGTGTGTGTGTGTGTGTGTGTGTGTGTGTGTGTGTGTGTGTGTGTGTGTGTGTGTGTGTGTGTGTGTGTGTGTGTGTGTGTGTGTCTTTATAATGTGTTTATGAGAGGATAGCAAGAAACCATGTTGTGAAATGTGTAAATGTATGTTGTAACTGCACCCGTCTGCACCACATGGATGGCACTCTCTCTTGAGTGTTCTCCTCCTCTCTGTGGTTATAGTGCCCATGTGTGGCTCCCGTGGGAAATCTCAACCACACGGGCAATACAAGTGAGTTATGAGGATTGTGTAGATGTACAAAAGGTTCGTGTCAGTGCTTTAAAAAAAAAAATCAATTTGACCCTAACATCTTCATAGGCTTTCTCTTTTCTGATTCATAAATAATTGTTTGGCCAGGGGTCTAGAGAATGTGCGGGATGTGTCCAATTGGCTGCTACGTCCTGTCCTTTTACACTTATAATTAGAAGCAACATGTTTAGGGATTATTTGAATCTAGGCCTGTTACGTAGCATAACAGTATAACAGCAGTTGGTAGAGTCCGGCGGAGTGTGGGTTTAATTCCCACTGGACCACCCAGATGGAAATGAGGGCATGCATGACTGGAAATGGATTTGGATAAAAGCATTTGCTAAATGGCATGTATTATTATTATTATTATTATCCCCATAATACCTTCATTAGTGGAAGAGCCTCAGCCAAAAGGGAGTAATTAAAAGCAGACACCACTGGCACAGGACCCCCCCCCCCCTACAACCCCTGCACCCTCCTACACCCCCGGGTCGTTAGACTTGTGTCGACACTTTCTGCCTTTAGACCTTTCCAGCAGTATCTCCCTTATCACAGGGGAAGTTGGAGCTGTTTAAACAGGTTGTGCAGTAGATTTGTGAAGGCCTACTGTACAAATCGGTTTTGTTTAAAGTGTGAAAGTTATGATTCATATTGAAATTGAACCTCAATGAATGAAGGCAAGCCAGTTCTTTACAAACTTAAGACTTTATCATTCGCTCATCTTCAACTAACCCCTCTTGAACAAGAAGGTTGGCAAGGGAAGCCTAGATTTGTCTCTCAAGCATCTTATTGTTTCTGCCCCTTCGTTTGCTCTATTTAGAGTTCAAATGGAGGTATGGATGTCCAGATGTATGACTAACCTTTGACCCCATTACTTAAAGAGAGGGTCATTTGTGCCAGGGTTGGTTTAAAGGAGAACACCACTGTCTCCCCACTATCATTTTGTCCTGTCTGTCTCTAACAAGCTGCAGTCAGAGAGTGTGTGTGTGTGTGTGTGTGTGTGTGTGTGTGTGTGTGTGTGTGTGTGTGTGTGTGTGTGTGTGTGTGTGTGTGTGTGTGTGTGTGTGTGTGTGTGTGTGTGTGTGTGTGTGTGTTTGTGTGCATGTGTATGTTCAAATAAGGAAAGCAAGCAGTTTTCATATTTTTCTATGCGGTGACTCTGACCAAAGTCGCAGGGGACAAGGGGGAACTGAGGCATCGCTCTCTGTACTCACAATTTCCCCCTATTCTTTAAAAATAATTATTTACGCATATTCTTTCAGTGTTTCCTGATATTCACCCATCAATTTACTGTTGTGTCAATCATTGACTCATCTGAACATTTTTGTAATAAAACACAGACTTTGTGAACCGCATGCTGTCCTGCCACTATACCATCCAGCCACCTCTTTATTCTGTCAGTCAGCAACCTCTCTGGAAACGTCAAAACTTCACTGGGCAGTTCTCTTCTCTGAAGAATGGATTATAATTCCCTGGAATTTTAAATTGGCCATCTTTGTTTTGATTAACTGGTTTTGAGTTTTCAATGTTTACCTTATGTGCGGATTTAATACCCTCACAGACGTGCAGGATTTGACTTATATTCCTTAAACCAAACCAGAAAGTCAAAGGCTCACAATTCGGAACAATGATTCAACAGAAGAGCAACTTTTGAACATACCTTCAGCTCTGCAATAGTATGTTGCTGCTCAGAGCGCAGGATTGGCTAAGATACATGGCATTTCCTCTACTTTGGAAGATGCACTGCTAAATCTAACCTGGTAAGGCGTCCATGGTATAGGCCAATGTAGTTGAATGGTAGGCTGTCCAGGTGAAAGAAATGGGAGCATGTTTCATGTGTTTGGGTGCTGCAATGTTACAAACATTCGCTAGATTAGGTCAAAGTCGCCAACATTGAGAACCACAGACATCACAACACATTCAAGATGTATGTACACACACATACACACACACACACACACACACACACACCGAGTGTGGTGGGACAGATGGAAGTCTGGGAGAGAGAGAGAGGAGAGAGAGTCTTAATGGAATCATCAAAGGTAGCGCAGGGAGACCAGTGCTCGGACCAGAGACGCATCTGGACAGCCCGTCCCATTTTAAAGGAGCAGGCAGGAATGCCAGCTAATTACCCATTGCGTGCGCAAGAGGCAGGGATGTGGGGGGCACTATGGGGGCTGTCCTGAGGCAACTGGTGGCTGAGCAGGAGCCCTGGATCGTATCCGTCACAGATCCTATATCCAGACCCCCACTGCTTTACTGGCCACTAATGCAACACGTTCCCACACTGGACCAACGCTGGCCCAACACTGTCCCCATCCACATGGGTGCTGCTTTGACATTTATGAGAGGGAACAGAAACCTATGTGCCGCCACGTGTGTGTTTGTGTGTGTGTTTGAGCGTGTGTGTGTGTGTGTTTGTGTGTGTGTGTGTGTGTGTGTGTGTGTGTGTGTGTGTGTGTGTGTGTGTGTGTGTGTGTGTGTGTGTGTGTGTGTGTGTGTGTGTGTGTGTGTGTTTGTGTGTGTGTTTGTGTGTGTGTTTGAGCGTGTGTGTGTGTGTGTTTGTGTGTGTGTTTGTGTGTGTGTGTGTTTGATGGTGACAGAGTAAAGTGTGAAAAAGTATGCGTTACATGCTCGAATCCTGCCCGAAATCTGGAGGGACCTAAGACAACAGATCCAACACAACAACCAGAGGAAAAGCTGTTGATGCACTTTCAGCAGGACATGTTGAAGGTTGTGGTGATAGGCTCTGGAGAGGATTAGTTTGTTAGGGCTAGTGCTTGAGTGCTGCAGTGCATTGTACTTTCCTCAGCAGTAAAAAGGCATCTGGATTTCAAAAACATGGGACCTTAAATCCCAATGACCCCGGGTTCATGACATAACTTGACTTAAAGAGTCTATAGAATGTCTAGAACAATTGGAATCACAACATTATGTTTTTGTATAGTATGCAAAATGCAAGAAGGGTTATAAATGACCTTGCCAGATCAAACCCGTAAACACACATTCATATGGTAAGCACTCAGTGCCCGATGGCACGTTTTGACATTTACTGGCACAGGTACTATGCTGCAGAACCAATAGCATTGGGTAAATCACATTATCTGAGAAGACTGCATTTTTTCTGAAACCACCGTGAACATCAACATGCACTTCACTTGGTTTTGCAAAACGTCCTTAAAACCACCATGACATAATACACAGTGGTGCTATTACCCGGCATGGTAAGCTGATCTCAAACCATGCGAATGTGAATGTTCTATCTCAGAGGAATCTAATGCTATCTGTTGGCTGGAAAACAGAGCTCAGGTATTTGAAACAACACATTTATACTCATTACAGGTGATTATTTTCTTCTGAGTGTCTGGATTTGCTTTTAATCATGCTTTGCTGCCAGGTTTAAAATCACACACAGCTTGACAGTGTTTCTCCCGTGTAAGACTGCTGTGGATCCACGTTTCAGGCAAAGAAAACAATATTGACAGTAGGATGGATAAGAAGTATTAGATGTACAACTTCTGTGTGGAGATGGATCTAAAACACAACTTAACAGCCTCATGAAACCCCCCAAAAATATGACTTAACTGTCGCGAGGTGAAGATGATGACAGTGAACAGGCGATGTTTTCATTGGATGTTGCTCACCTTCCGCAAATTAGCGCCAATAGGCTACATTTACACCGCATCCATCACAAGCTCGCGTCCCATTACACCATGAAGGAGTTGAAAGCACCCTCATACAGATTTAGCCAGTCACCGATGAGTTACTAGCAATTTACATGAGTAACCCCTATCGTGGTGTAAAATATCTGTGAAAAGTAACTAATAAACAAAAAGTTATCGAGTAGTTATAAATTATAATGACAGTGGATTGCAAAAACATCCTCAAGTTTTCTTTTGCACAAACCTTTTGATGGCTTGTCGAGCTGGAGTGGGATATTGTCCGACTTTATCTACCCCAATACTTAAATGACTCACAAAGAATACAATTCCCACAACGCCACACTGGCGTTTGTGTTTCTCAATGGATCTAGTGTTCCTCGTGCCCTTAACGCTGAAGTCGTTCCACGGATATGAACCCCTGTGTCATAGTGAATTTGACAGATCGTCAATCAGGCTGTCGCCAGTTGTCGGAGGGAGGATCTCTCGCCTTAGATGTTAGTCACTCTAACCTCAAGTAATGCAAATCAAACTTGGGATTGTTGAAAAGTGGAAACAAAAGTTGAAGGACAGTTTTTGTACAGACATCTATATATATATATATACATCTAACACTCTTAGAAGTGACACATTTTGTATATTTCCTCAAAGAGCATTTGAATTAATTGTTTTAATATAATATATAATTGTCAGTATATATCTCTAAAATCTCAACATCCTCCCTCGTGTGAAAATAAATCATAATTTTCTTTGAAAGTTGTACCTCAAGTGGTACCTCAAGTGGTAAAACCGGTTTTATAATTGAAAATGCAGACATTTACACGTACCTAACCATCTCATATCCAGTCGTGGGCCATACAATGGGAGCAGAGCAGCAATATAATCTTCAAACGGGCCTAAGATAAACTGGGGAAACACTTTTACAGCCCTCCCTAACCTTAAGTTCATCTGGAGTCACCACTGACCATGTTTAGGAGGCAGTGGGGAGTTTGTAGGGGAGATGAGGGGTGTAGAGTGGGGTTGGTGGGGGGAGAGCTGTGTTGTTCTGCAGCCTAATGAAGCCGGCCCCTAAAGAGAGCCCAGACCCTGCTGCACTGATCTCTCAGGAGCCTGGGAGCCAGAGGCCTGTGGAGGCCAGATCAAAGGTGCGAGGCACTGCTGTCAGGAGCCAGCCCAGGGTCAAACCCAGTTCCTCAGCCCCCCCTGCCCTGCCCTGCCACTACTTCAGCCCCTGCTCTGCCCTTCCACTACCCCCCTGCCACTACCCCAGCCCCCCTTTCCTACCTCTACTCCAGTCCCCCAGGCCCCTCTACAGCCATTAACCCAGCCCCCACCCTTGCCCTGCCACTACCCCAGCTCAGGCCCAGCCCCTTCTGCCACTACCCCAAACCTTCCTGCCACTACCCCAACCCCTCCTGCCACCCCCCACATCTCCTGTCAAAACCCCAACCCCTCTGGCCAAAACCCCACCCCTCCTGACACTACCCCAACCCCTTCTGCCACCCCCCACATCTCATGTCAAAACCCCAACCCCTCTGGCCAAAACCCCACCCCCTCCTGACACTACCCCAACCTCTCTGGCCCCTACCCCCACCTCCAACCACTCCTGCCACCACCCCAACCTCTGCTGCCACTACCCCACCTCCTCCTGCCACTACCCCAACCCATCCGGCCCCTACCCCTACCCCTACCCCCAGCCCCAAACCCTCCTGTCACTACCCCAAACCCTCCTGCCACAGCACCAACCCTTCCGGCCCCTATCCCCAGCCCCAACCCCTCCTGCCATTACCCCCACCCCCTCCTGCCACTACCCCAACCCCTCCGGCCACAACCCCAACCCATCTGGCCCCTATCCCCAGCCCCAAAGCCTCCTGCCACTACCCCACCCCCTCATGCCACTAACCCAGCCCCCCTTTAATAGGACATGAGCTGCCTCTACACCCCTGAATCTGGAAGGTTAATAGGAAAGACTTGCCTGTCATAGGGGCAGCAAGTTAGGTTTCCCAGGATAATTATGCACACACTCTGGGTTAACGACAATGGTGGTCTAAGCTGCTTCAAATTTAGTATCGAATTGATGCCTGTTGATGATGAGAAAAGGTATTTCTCTCAGAATAGGGCGTACATTGTATGTTCTATAGTAGTGTGTAGTCTTCTATACAGTACACAGCGATAGAAGTGGGGGAGGCTCAGTGGTAAAGCTGGCTGGATGAAGCTACAAATGGGAAAGCATTGAGGTCAATTTGACAAGATGCGATAAAGGGAGTCCTGTCACCCTGCCAAGAAACCACGGCCTTATGTGGAGATAGGGGGTCTGTGGGAGGAGGGGTGGAGAGAGGCCACCTACAGAGCCTAGGGTAGAAGCCAAGGCTGCTGCCGATGGGAGTCACACCAGGCGGTTGACTTGACCACCCAATGGACAGTCCGCCAGCAGAACTGAACTGAGCCACCAGACGACTGTCTGCTCTCCAGTAACGCTGTAATTAGCAGCCATAGCCTCTGCCAATGGTACTGTAGGAGAAACCCAAGAAACACAAATTACTCAAATACTGTGAAACCACATCGACCAATTGAGGTTGAAAAGAGAAAGAAGTCAGATGACTCCCCTTATCTAAAGAAAGATATTTCAGAAATGTTTTACCTGCACTCATACGGTATCTCATTACACCATAAACACACGGCCTCTTCTTGTGTGCAGCAGTAAATTCCTTTAGTGAGGCAAGCAAACATTGGACCTCAAATCTAGGTAGCACAAATACAGCTTCATAGAGTGAAATGAGGCGGAAAACTGATTTTGGACTCTTATATAGTCTTGTCCATACTGTATCTGGAACTAACCCTTCATTAGCACTGAAGACTGCAGTCGACTGTTACAGGACCTTGGGGCCTGGTTTTTATTAATCTGCCATATAAAACTAACACAGTCCTGTTATATACACAGGTGTTTGTCTTCGTAGTTTCTGAAAAATGTTGATTGCAGAATGTCAGCACCTTTTTTGCTTGTTTGTTAAGAAAACTCTGGTTATTACACTTTCAATATTGGTCATAAAACTGTTTCGCTGCACTTAAAAGTTCACCCTCACAAAATATAAATAAAAGTTTTGGGCAATGTGTCAACCAGAGGTAGAAAAAAACCAACTCCCCCAAGCATAAAAATAAACCAGAGTGAGGAGACAGGACCGGGGGCAGAATGGGGAGAAAGATAGAGGGAAACAGATGCGCAGAGATAAGCGACGGATAAGAGAGAGAGGAACGAAGCAAAGAGAGAGAGAGTAAGGATACTCGTTTTACTGTTGTGAACGGAGGGGCTGAAGAGAAATGGGTCTGGCCCTGTGCTGTGCTGCCCTGTGCTGTGCTGTCCTGTGCTGTGCTGTCCTGTGCTGTGTTGTGCTGTCCTGTGCTGTGCTGTGCTGTCCTGTGCTGTCCTGTGCTGTCCTGTGCTGTGCTGTGCTGTCCTGTGCTGTGCTGTCCTGCGCTGTCCTGTGCTGTGCTGTGCTGTGCTGTCCTGTCCTGTCCTGTGCTGTGCTGTGCTGTGCTGTGCTGTCCTGTCCTGTCCTGTGCTGTGCTGTCCTGTGCTGTCCTGTCCTGTGCTGTGCTGTGCTGTGCTGTCCTGTGCTGTGCTGTCCTGTGATGTCCTGTGCTGTGCTGTGCTGTGCTGTGCTGTGCTGTCCTGTGCTGTCCTGTCCTGTGCTGTGATGTGCTGTCCTGTCCTGTGATGTCCTGTGCTGTGCTGTCCTGTGCCGTGCTGTCCTGTGCTGTCCTGTGCTGTCCTGTCCTGTGCTGTCCTGTCCTGTGCTGTCCTGTGCTGTCCTGTGCTGTCCTGTCCTGTCCTGTCCTGTGCTATCCTGTGCTGTCCTGTGCTGTCCTGTCCTGTCCTGTCCTGTGCTGTCCTGTGCTGTCCTGTGCTGTCCTGTCCTGTGCTGTCCTATGCTGTCCTGTGCTGTCCTGTCCTGTGCTGTCCTGTGCTGTGCTGTGCTGCCCTGTGCTGTGCTGTGCTGTGCTGTCCTGTCCTGTGCTGTCCTGTGCTGTCCTGTCCTGTGCTGCCCTGTGCTGTCCTGTGCTGTGCTGTCCTGTCCTGTGCTGTCCTGTGCTGTGCTGTCCTGTGCTGTCCTGTCCTGTCCTGTGCTGCCCTGTGCTGTCCTGTGCTGTGCTGTCCTGTCCTATGCTGTCCTGTGCTGTCCTGTCCTGTCCTGTGCTGTCCTGTGCTGTGCTGTGCTGCACTGTGCTGTCATGTGCTGTGCTGTCCTGTGCTGTCCTGTGCTGTCATGTCCTGTTCTGTCCTGTGCTGTCCTGTGCTGTCATGTCCTGTGCTGTCCTGTCCTGTGCTGTCCTGTCCTGTGCTGTGCTGTGCTGCACTGTGCTGTCCTGTGCTGTGCTGTCCTGTGCTGTCCTGTGCTGTCATGTCCTGTGCTGTCCTGTCCTGTGCTGTGCTGTTCTGTCCTGTGCTGTCCTGTCCTGTGCTGTTCTGTCCTGTGCTGTCCTGTCCTGTGCTGTTCTGTCCTGTGCTGTCCTGTCCTGTGCTGTCCTGTCCTGTGCTGTTCTGTCCTGTGCTGTCCTGTGCTGTCATGTCCTGTGCTGTCCTGTCCTGTGCTGTTCTGTCCTGTGCAGTCCTGTGCTGTCATGTCCTGTGCTGTCCTGTCCTGTGCTGTCCTGTCCTGTGCTGTCCTGTCCTGTCCTGTCCTGTGCTGTGCTGTCCTGTCCTGTCCTGTCCTGTGCTGTCCTGTCCTGTCCTGTCCTGTCCTGTGCTGTCCTGTCCTGTGCTGTCCTGTCCTGTCCTGTCCTGTGCTGTCCTGTCCTGTGCTGTCCTGTCCTGTCCTGTCCTGTCCTGTCCTGTCCTGTGCTGTCCTGTCCTGTCCTGTCCTGTCCTGTCCTGTCCTGTGCTGTCCTGTCCCTGTCCTGTCCTGTCCTGTGCTGTCCTGTCCTGTCCTGTCCTGTCCTGTCCTGTCCTGTGCTGTCCTGTCCTGTCCTGTCCTGTCCTGTCCTGTCCTGTCCTGTCCTGTCCTGTCCTGTGCTGTCCTGTCCTGTCCTGTCCTGTCCTGTCCTGTCCTGTGCTGTCCTGTCCTGTGCTGTCCTGTCCTGTCCTGTCCTGTCCTGTCCTGTCCTGTCCTGTCCTGTCCTGTCCTGTCCTGTCCTGTGCTGAGCTGCCAGGAACAACATGTTTCAGTCTCTGGTCTGTTCAGTGCCGCCGTATTGTTGCAATTTAAGCCTTTTGTTACAGCCCTGCCTTTCAACTCCAGAGTACAGGTGATGGTTCTGGTGACTTGGCAAGGGGGTCATAAAAAAAGTGTTTCGCTTTAACGCGCCACATCAAACGGCCCAAAGCAAACGGCTAAAACAGGTGCCTGACTTTCAACACGGCAGAGATAGATCTTATTTTGACATTGCAAGCTTACCTAAAATACTGCAGTGTCACTTATATTACAGGGGAGCTCAGACTTGAAACTGGTTTTGAACCATTCACTCTTGTGCAGATGGGGAAGGTGTTTGTGACTGTGTCTGAGATCTGGCATGCCTACTACTTACTGAAACGACATACTGTGTACTAATAGTACGACATACTACAGCATTTAGAACGTACTGTTTAGTAAAGCTAATGCAGTAAGCAGCAAATAACAGAATACTAGGCTCATCCTACTGAGAATTTGTAACCTAAAGCAAAATTGCGTTGTTTCTTGCCTTTTGTTAGTTTTGGTCAGGTGCAGCACTTCCCCTCAGCTGATTTCGCAGCTGTTATCAAACACACGTGTCTGGAAAGACAAATCTCTTCCTTAACAGTGTGCAGTGAATTCTACTAGATGAAACGCCGAAATTAGTCTGACATCCCGGCATGTAAAGTATACAACATTTTAGGAAATTCCACGTACTATAAAATGTAATTTTTTTCACATACCCTAACATGCCTATTTAGAACGCAAAGACGGATATTCCGGAATGGCCTGTGTGTTTGTGTGTTTAACTGTGAGTCAGTGTGAGTTTGTAGGTGCATGTCTTTACAGTGTATTGTATTTCCGTACAATTGAGTTACTCAAAGTGGTCTCCATACACCTGTATCAATTGGCATTGCCTCTCTCTCTCCTTCCTTCTCTCTCTCCCTCCCTCTCTCTCTCCCTCCCCCTCTCTCTCTCTCTCTCCCTCCCTCTCTCTCTCTCTCTCTCTCTCTCTCTCTCTCTCTCTCCCTCCCTCCCTCCCTCCCTTTGATCAGGGATTATTCCCCTCTAATCCCACTGACTGTCATCCAATTTCTCTTCTCCTCCTTTCATCCCTCCCTTCCCCTCCCCTGTTCATGAACCTGAGGGAAGGCAGAAGAGCAGAGACCAGGCCGGATAACCTTACCACCACACTCAATAGCCGTGTGCAACCAGAGCCCATACGGAAGGGGCTCTCTCACGCCCGCTGTGTATAAAGAAACCTGTCTAATCCGCCTGTTGAGTGGCGGCCACACTGCTTGTTTTGCCGGTTCACAGGTGCAGATAAAACCTCACCGCCAATTCATGCTAAATGGTTTAGCTTAGGCATTGACAATGTACTAGGAGTTCGTTTTCACAGTACGGGGACTGGAATGTCTTTATTTTGTACACTGCATCAATGGAATTATTCATAGTTGTATGGTGTCATGAGTTTTATACAAGCACTTTTAGAAGTATGCTTATATGTTTTCACACTCCTCCTGTGTTACACATCCAAGGTACAATTTCAGTCTTTGACTGTGGAAGTAAAATTAGGGGGTGGGGAGTCTGAAAATAGGTCATGACCTTTGAGTAGAATCCACAGCTGCAGACTGTATTGGTTCAAAGTTGAAATTGGTTTACATGGGAAAGTCCATGGCAGGGGTAGACTAGAGTCCCCAAGTGAAATACTCTTACGCAAAACTGTTAACCATAACATGTAACCCAGTACAGGGACAGGACACAGCCCAAATAGGAAGAAATGGAGAGGAACGATATGTCCAGTTGAACAAGTACTTAAGGATAAATGAGCAACTTACCCCTGATCAAAGAATCCTGCAACAGCTCTCCTAAAACGGGGTCCCCCCTTGTCTCAGGCGGTGCATAAAATCACTCCAGGACAGCAGGATGTTACAAATGTGTGTCCCAGGAGTAAGAAAGGGGGGTCAGTGTCAGTGTCAGTGTAGACAGGTGCCATTAACTACTCTGACTCTCACCTTGTGAGGAGGCGATATCTACTGTCCTCTGACCCAGGCTAGGAGGCTCCACACTGGGTCAGACCAGCCACCTCCCTGCCTCCCTGCTTTCTACAAAGACCAACTTCTACCAGAATTGGTCCTGAGCTAATCCCCCCTAACCCATGATAGCTTTATGGGTTTATATAATTGACTTTAGGATGAAGGAGACTGGTTACCACATCTTAAGTCCCTAATTGGTTCAAGAAACATTCAGACTGCAAACTGATATGGACATTTTTGCTTTCGCCAGCGTGCCGCTCCACTCCGAAAACAAACAAAAGCAAAGAAATGGTTTTTCCAAAGCTTAGCCCCAGCCAACGCCTCTCACTCAGGGCTTATGGCCCGTTAGCATGGGAATGAAATGGCGGCTCAGCCTGTCTGTTCTCAATGACTGGCACAGAGACACACAGCCAGGCAGCCAGGCAGTGGTGTACTGGGGGATCAAGCAAAGATGATTGTGATTATTCAAAACATGGTCAGGGATAACAGGCAGGGATAACAGTGTGACTCTACCCCCCGGTGTGACTCAGTAGACAAGGCCTGCAGTTATTATACCTTTTTATGTAGATATGTTCAGTAAACATCCTGGAAAAGACGGTAGTAACTGACAACATCATGGACTACAACATACTGTATCCACTTACATTCACTGTAATACTTAATCAACTGGCCTGCCGGCTATAACAGCAATTATAAACTGGGTAGTTCGAGTCCTGAATGCTGATTGGCTGACAGCCGTGGTATATCAGACCGTATACCACTGATATGACAGAACATTTATTGTTGCTGTCCTAATTACGTTGGTAACCAGTTTATGATAGCAATAAGGCACCTCAGGGTTTGTGGTATATGGCCAATATACCACGGCTAAGGGCCGCGTTGAGTCGTGCTTAGGACAGCCCTTAGCCATGGTATATTGCCCATATACCACACCCCCTCATGCCTTATTACTTAAATAAACAGTGGAGCCTATGCAGTCAAAAACACAAGCATTCTTTCTCAATGCAGTTCAATTATTCATTGACTATCACTTCAGTGTATTGGCCTGGTATAACTAACCTATAATGTGTCTGTGTGTCTTCCAGGTGTGCTGGAGATCAAGTCAGTGGATGTTGGGATCGTGGCCATCAAGGGGCTCAGCAGTAACTTTTACCTGGCAATCAGCAAGAAAGGAGAGCTGTATGGCGCGGTAAGTTTAGCCTGTGCTGAAATTCACACACAGAATAACAATATCCCTACAGAAAAATGGAGCTAATTATTTGGCTGAGTATACAAACTCCCCATTAGACTGACTCAGTGTTCAGAACACACACTAGTTAGTTGCCAGGTAGTGTTTTTACACTGCCACCTTACTGTTGAAAATAACTCTCTTCCATACTATACTCTCCTAAGGAGCTGGCCCCTTTGATGTTGTGTGAGAGCTCTTCTCTCCTCTGTCCCCGGGCCCTTAGAGAAGCCTGGGGTTGTTTTAAAGGACAGTTCCCCTCCACTGCCCGTAAATAATCCCCTAGTACAAGTCGGCCCGGCCAAAAGAGTCGTCGTCTTGGAGAAAGTAAGCCGAGACGCCCCTGCCGTCCCTCTCTCCCAAACACACAGATCCTCCCATATACCACACCATCCTTGTGCTCCACTCTATTCAGACCAGAGAAACACAATACAACAGCCCCCATTCTACTAAAAGCCCTCAAGGGCTACCGGTACTGTTTCATGTGCTCTCACACATCATCTGAAACATAACAGTGAAAGGCTGTTACTACGGCTCTCTTAGTAGTGAAATCAGATGAAATGAGACACAAAAAGCATTCTAGCTCGGGAACACAATTCCCATGACGTATTTTAAAGTGTCACACCAAGGTACTGTCATTCACTCAGTAAAGCATTGGTGGCATATCTGTCCCTCATTACACAAGTATTATATTATAGTTAGCTGGTTCTATATTCATATATTCCATTTTGTGGGAGATTATTTTCACACAAGTTTCCATGAGAAAGAGGTAGCCGAACGTGAGTTGAACCCAGGGCAGCGTTTCCAAAATATTCTCATATGATTTGGGAACATTCAGTTTACTTCTGGATTCAATTTGAACAGCTGTGGCTAAAGAGCATTTGGGAAAGGAACATTCTTTACAGGGTCACAACTGTATCCCTTTTTTTGTCTAGTTAGTCAGGACACTAAATGACAAGAACAGTCTGTTAGAAGCCTGATGAACCCCACTGCCATTGTGCAAGAATGTATTTATATTGTTGTTAACTTGCCTTATTGGAGCCAACTAACCTGGATATCTGGATGAGAACTTCTGCTTACTGAATAAATAATGCAAATGTAGACCCCAGTTTCATTGCCTGTGCTGCCAAAGTTGTCGAATCACTCACAATTTGTTTTTCTTGTTTGTTCACCAGAGGGACTTTGGTGTTGACTGTCGGTTGACCGAACGGATTGAGGAGAACAGGTACAACACCTATGCCTCAGCAGAGTGGCGGAACAAGAAGAAGCCCATGTTCGTGGGGCTGAGCGCCAACGGCAAGCCCATGAGGGGCAAGAAAACACGAAGGAAAAACACTGCCACCCACTTCCTGCCCATAGTGGTGTAGCCACCGCATTGGACAGTTCCTTCCCCTGGGAATGTTTCACTGCACTGAGGAAAGACTGGGAACCATTAAAGACATAATGGAGTCATATGCAGTCAAAGTTTTTGATTTGCAAAGACTATACGTATTTTCTGAAAGGAAGGCACTATGTAAAGGAACTGTTTGAACTCATTGTCGCGGAGTCTGACTGATGATGGTACAGATTTGTTTTTAAGTTATGATTCGGCACAGGAGAAAATATGAAAAAAAATTCTGTGCCAAATCATTTTCAATGGGCGAACTGTTGGAGACAAAACTGAATACTGAATAAGAGGACAAAAAAAGGACACTGATTCAGCGTCACTGAAGACAGGGTCAAAGGGCAGAGTGTACCATGTGTATTTGTCTGTGTGATGATCTGTGGATGCAGTTACATGTATTTATGCTGTACTAACTCATACGAGGAACTGAAATTGACACTCATGCTTTGTGACAGACACGTACAGTACTGGAAGCACTTGGGTGACTTAGGTGTGATGGAAGAGAAGCTGGGCCATGGAGTGAGTCATATGCAGAGAATTTAGTCAAGATAGCACCATAGCATAAACCTTATTAACATGCAAGTTCACTGTATTGGGTATTTCCATTCCTTTACCTGACTGCTTTAAAATAAATTATTTATTTTATGTAATATTTAAAGAAACCAAAAAGACCAAAAATATGGAATGGACAAATTCATTATTTTTATCATTTATGCTCTTCTTTTTAAATACTAATCTATCGTTTAAACATGAATAAAATAAATATATTTCTCTTTACTATGTATAATTGTCTATTTGTAGATTTACACCTATTTATTTCACAATACCACAGCACCACACAGCACAGATGATGAATTGTCGGTCTAAACTCAGCTTTTGTTGTTCATTTACTACAGCTACAAAAGCAGTTGCAAATCACATGCCTGTATCAACAGCAGTATTACATGGTCAGAGTAACAAATGAATGGAGACTGCGGTATGCTTTTTGACATATCAACTAACAACTACCAACCCTTTCATGAATGACTTGGGTACTGTAGGTAGGCTACAGGTATGAAAAAAGTCTGATTTCCTAGCAGTTGGAGCAGAAGAAAGGTGCTGTTTAGAAGCTCGTCAAGACGCCAGAAAATCCAATAAGTCAATTTGACAGCTTGTTCCTAAATTCATTCATAACTCGGGGATTGACTTTGTGGTTTCACAGTGGAAAATGTAGACAAACAAACAAACCTCAAACTGGGGTACATTCTGTGCAAGATTCATATGCCAGCCAGTGTTTTTAGAGAAAACAAGGAGCGGACCCTTAGGAGTTCGCAAATTCTTAAATCCTTAATAACGGAAATACAGATACGGTAAGGCTCTATGGACATCGGACATCTACAGCCCACAAAAATACACAAATCGATAACCAGCCAAAGAAGACAACATACAGGAAATACAATGTCACAGTTTCAGTCTGCTTTACAGATCTTGCAGTTGACAAAATTGCAGAGATTTTACCAAAAACAACTGTAACATTTCAAAACAGAAGAGGATTACTGCAACCTAAAAACATTCTAGAAGCACTTTTTCCCCCCACATTTAAAGTATCAGATATCTCATTGACATCCGAAAAAATATTGTTTTTTGAGCTAAATTGTGAGTAGTTGTCTTCACAGATTTCAGCACTGTTAAGCAGACCGCATAAAGTGGAGATTTGGAGTTCTTCACTGAGTCGTAAAGGATACATCTGCTCTTTTATCTCTTCCCAACAAAGGGTACATTTCATTTGGAGCTACGACCATGAACATGGCCTCTCTCTACGTAGGGCAAACAATTTCGTCTTTAGGGTTAAAAGCTTTCTCGAGGTGGCATAGCAGCAGAGCACGTTTCACCTTGACCTTCCCCCTCTGCCTTCCTAGGGAGGCGAGGGCATATGGTATAACATAAATATTAGAACGTTGTTTGTGAGCTGATTCTAATTAAGCATGACGTAACGTTTCATTTCTTCTCCCCGTAACCTTCAGATCAGTTCCAGCAAATAGCAGGATCAGACAGGCATCAGGACACACGAGCACAAAACACACACATACAGTACACCCACCACCACCACCATCCCCGCCCAAGGGTGTGTTCAGGATTGAATCCATCACTATCAATAGTCCAACATCTGTTGCTTTCTGAGGTTATTTCTGAGTAAGATGGAATCTAAAATCTCTCTGTTGATCATGTGGTGTTTGTATTAAGGGACTATGTATGTTGTTGGACTCAATAATCCAAAATGTGCAATTGTTATGTCAAAGCGTGATTAAGTATGATGCATTTGAGCACACTTCAAAATGGCATTTCCTCTTAACAGGACGTTCAAGCTCTGTTTATATGATTACTTGGGTGTTCTGTAAACTACATATCATGTACAATTAGACTGAAATGTATTCAAGACACGAGCAACATATTTTTTTCCTTTATGAAATTCAAGGGCTAACATTCCTCAGAAAAAAAGTGTTTATTTTGTTGTTATTCTAGATTGTAGGCCTAGATATCTGAATACCAGGTTCAAGCTATACTTTTTTTTATAGTACATCTATTACATAACTTGTCTTAAACATCTAAATACACTTTTGACACAACACTCCAAAAGCAAGTCCTGCAGGCTCTAGTTTTGTTTTTATCTTGATTATTGTCTAGTCATGTGGTCAAGTACAGCAAAGAAAGCCCTAGTTAAGCTGCATCTGGCCCAGAACAGTGGCGCCTTTTCATTGTAATCAGAGGGCTAATATAAATCCTATGCATGCCAGTCTCTTTTAGCTAAGAGTTGAGGAGAGAGCATCACTTCTTCTTTTTGTAATAAACATGAATTTGTGAATTGTTTGCAGAGTCAATTTACACACAGCTCTGACATACACACTTGCCAGACATGCCACCAGGGGTCTTTTCACAGTCCCCAAATCCAGAACCAATTCAAGAAAGAGTACAGTATTATATAGAGCCATGGTTTCAAAAAACAGATAAAGTTACACCTCAAGGCGCAACGCCTCTCCCCTATTTGATCTGGATATTTTGTGTGTATGTATTGATATGTAGGCTATGTGTGCCCTTTTCAAATGTATGTAGTTCTGTCCTTGAGCTGTTCTTGTCTATTAATGTTCCGTATTATGTCGTGTTTCATGTTTTTTGTGGACCAAGGAAGAGTAGATGTTGCTTTTGCAACAGCTAACAGGAATCCTTATAAAATACCAAATACCACAAATGTGTTTTCTGATTGCTGCAGGAAAAGGTACATATCAGTGTGTTGTTGTTTTAAGGGCATTCAGTATAAAGTTGCTGTTCCCTTTCAGTCGGTCACTCGGTATGACATACTATGAGGAGTCAATGATCAATCATATTCACCTGAAGAAAACTGAAATCACGCCTAACGGGCCAATAGATGGCGGATTCATTTCCTCAATTCTTTGTTCTTCAGCCTGTCTGAAGGAACAACGTGTCACGCATTATAAAAACTTCTTAAGAAGACTTCAAGATTCGGCTCCGACATAGGTGTCTGTTAGTGGGGGAAAAGTACTCGTCCTCCTAGATGTTGCGAGTTTTGGGTCTTGTGTTTGCTAAAAGCTAACTACTTTCTTCTTTGCTTGTGTAGTCAGTGTTTCCTTGCTCGATTAAGATGGCCAGTGTTAAGAGTAAATTCAAAAAGGCTAGCCGGCCGAGTTTAAACCTCCGACCGTGCCCTAGGATATATGGTTTCGCAATGAAAATTGAAGATACTCAGGAGTGCTGTCCTGTTTGCCTGGGGTGGAAACACGCTCAGGAGGCTTTGGCTCGGACCAGTTTGTGTGACCATTGTCTCCGGCTGAGATCAACATGCATTGGGCGTCAGGCTCACTTTGTGAGACAATTGGGGCTGCTCGTAAAGGGCTTTCCGGTGAAGCGACCTCGGGAATGGTGTTGTCTGAAGCCGGGAGAGAGCAGCAGTGGCGGTTGGAATTGATAGGGTTGTCATCCCAGCCAAGTGAGGCTCATTTCGGTTTCTCTGGCAGTGTTCAGAGTCCGGGTTACGGGGATGATATACTATTCCTGGTTGGCTCTGGAGGGTTGTCAGAGTGTGAATCTGATGACATCAGTCCGGGGCAGCCTAAAGCCCCGGCTTTGGATTTGGCGGGGGAGAGTGAACCATTGGTGGTTAATGTACCTTTTTGATGGAGCTGTGTCACTGGGCGGTATATCATGTGGGGGTGGATTGGCATTCTTCACCCCCACAGCAGAGTTCCTCCAGGTTTGGGGGAAGGTATTTTCCTTCTGTCCCTGCAGCGGTGAAGCATTGCTTACCCCTGTTTAAAGATTTTGCAGATGAGCTAAAGGATACCCTCATTCAGCCAGGCTGATGCTACAAGGTTATGGCGAGTTCATAAATGTAAAGGGTATGGAGGAGGCTTGGTTCATTTGCACACCTCCTATGGATATGAAGCTGGCAAGTTACTTAGGTCCAGAGGCTAGTTGAATGTGCTCACATTGCTGCAGATGTATCATGTTGATTTGCTGCAAGAGCTGAATAAGACTGTGGAGGCGCGGAAGCCGGTTTCAGAGCTTCTCTGCTACTGCTGATTTTGTGTTACGTCTGTCCCGCTGTACTAATCTGGCTGAAAAGTATGGGGGCGATGGTGGTGACTCAGCACCACTTCTGGTTGATGTTGTTGCAGATTCCTGAGAAGGACAGGCAGATTTATTTAGATGAGCCAGTTTTGTCAACAAGGTTGTTTGGCTCGGCTATGGAGCCCTTGCAGGCCTGTTTCGAGGAAAAACTAAAGCAGGATGCAGCTCTAAGGGTCCTTATCACACTAAAATCCTTCGCCGGGCATTTGAGGCATAAAGTTTCTGAGGCTTAAAGGGTCCAGGCCAGAATAGGGTTGCAGCTTCGAGGATGGTTTTTGACCGTATTGGTGCTTCAGGGCAGTGGTGGACATCTTGGCATGCCATGCTGGGTCGAAGGAGAGCAGAGTGAACGCAGATTCTTCCACTGCGTGGGGTGAGGAGCAGATCTCGCGACACTAGCTGAAGGCTGGGGGAGGGGGCAGATTCTCGGGGTCCTCCTCCTCGAGCATTTACTGTGGTAACAGTGCTCCCAAGTGGCTCTGTCAATGGGGGCAACGAACTGGTTGCCAAAGTACCCGAACCCGGTGTGGGCCTGGGTATCAAAATGGCGGCACCATGAAAGCACATTGTTTCGAACCAAGGTTCCTCTGTGTTCAGGGGTGTGGAGAGTGCGGTAACGTCCAGGCGTGGGCATAATGAACACAGATCTCTCCCCAAATTCAGACACATGATTGTCAAGAGTGGTGGTGGATATGAAAACAAGCATGACAAAAAATATGAATTATCCCAGTCCTCAGCGTGGCGATCTGATCCTTCAGGAGATAATGTATGGGAGACTGGTGATGAGGATGGTGACAAGAGAGTACGGTTTGCTGTGCGTACTCCTCCTTTTCTTGACGTTATTAGATCAGTGATCCCAGAGGTCCTTAGTGCCTTAGTGTTGAGAGAGGATATATATTTTTTTAGATCTGAGATGTGGCTATAAAGTTTCTGAGGTTTAATTTCGAGGGTGTGGCTTAAACGTTTCTGGTCCTGCCTTTCAGGCTCTCCCTATTGCCCCACACCTTTTCTATTTGACGAAGGCGACTTTGGCACTGGTGCGGTCTCAATCCTCAAATAGTGACTATGATTATACAGTCGGCGAGTGAAGCCTCTACAAGAGGGTTGTATACATATAAGTGGCACGAGTTTGAGGGTTGGTGTCAGGTTAAAGGAATTTCTACTTTTCAGTAAACAGACATTTTGATGTGCTTGCAAGAGCTTTTTAAGCGGGGCATTTATTTTTTCACATTGAAGGTTTATATGGCAGCCATCTCAGCATGGCATGTAGGGATTGACGGCTCTACCCCGGGGTCTCATCCTCTGGTGAGGCGGTTCCTGAAAGGCGTGCATCGTCTCAGACCAGTGTCTAAGACTATGGCAACAACCTGGGACCTGGCTTTCGTCCTGGATGCTCTGTTTGAGCCTCCATTTGAACCATTGGGAGTCTCTAGACCTGAAGGTCCTTTCCTACAAGACTGCCCTGCTGGTGGCCTTGGCATCGGCCAAGCGCATTGGGGATCTCCATGCACTATCAGTACCTCCTTCCTGTTTGGACTCCAAAGTGAGGTTACGTCTTAATGCAGCTTTTGCTTGCAAGGTTATGCCTATGTCTTACAGATCCCTGGCTGTTCCCTTTTTCACGTCCTCCATTTGCTTCCAGAGAACAACGGAGGTTGCATGGTCTGAGTCTGGTGCGCACTTTACGTATGGATAGGACCAAGGATATCCACGTTTGTGAACAGCTTTTTGTCTGTTTCGCTAATCCGGCTAGAGTAGGGTGCTTTCGAAGCAGCGTCTTTCTCATTGAATTGTGGAGGCTATCTCCCTGGCATATGACAGCAAAGTATACATGTTGCTTAGTGGTGTGCGTGCTTACTCCACTAGGGGTGTGGCGGCTTCTTGGGCATTGTTCAGGGCATGACGATTGGTGATATCTGTGCTGCAGCGAGTTGGGTTTCCCCACAAACCTTTGTGAGGTTTTATGGCTTGGTTGCAACTGCTCCCAGTGTGGCTCATGGCGTTTTTATGGCCTGGTCCGTGAGTAGGTGTTAGGCAGAGTGAAGGTTGCGCATTTATCCGGGCTACCACAGTTCCCTGTGGGTTGGAGCCTTGGGCTGCCGCGGCAGCATGTGAGTACACAGTTTCCAGGTCACTGCGGGCTTCATGTGGGTTTGAGCCTCAGCCTGCGGTGGTTCTTTGACTCTTGACAATGCTATGTTCCGCGTGTGTGCGCTTTATTAAGTCACGACAGGTGTTCTGTGGTTTTGGACTTGCGGTTCCTTGTATGAGTTCTGACATTTCAGGCTCGCAGGGTAAGTATTGTTCTTGGAACCGTGGGGGTCTATGGACTTGGGCTGCAGTGGCATCATGTCAGTGCGCATAGCCAAGTTGCAGCAGGTTCTGGTTCCCTATATGAGGATCTGACACTTCAGGCCTCATAAGGCTCTGATGGTTCAGGCTTCTCGCGTAAGTATTAGGGTAGAAGTTGGCTTCGGTAACCGCTTTTTGGAGCCGGTGGAACCTATGTGTGCTTGGACTGCCGTGAGTCTCCTCGTTTGGTACCCTCTGAGCCTGCTTGGGGCGTGATTGTATGTCCCATACCATAGTATGTTATACAGAGTGACCGACTGAAAGGGAACGTACAATTATGAATATAATAACTGTTCCCTGAAGGAGTGAACAAGCTATTGGCCCTGCGCCATCAGTGGGTTTGGTCTCGCCGAGACCAAGAGTGGTACTTAATTGAGGAAATGAACGCAAGCCTCGGTATTATAGCCAGGAAGGTGGGGCTTCCGAGGGCGGGCTCGGTGCTGCTGGGTGTGATTTCAGTTTTATTCAGGTGAATATGATTGGTCTTCACTTCCCATAGTATGTTAGACCTGGTTCCCTCCTTCAGGGAACAGTAGTTATATTCATAACCGTACATTTTGACTTCATAAAAACCTGTGTGGACCTCCAATAAAATCCACACCGATGGCTTCACACATTCACAGCTTCTCTGTTTGCTCAGAGGAATTTGCGGCTTCATGACCAAACCACAGGACCAGCTGTGAATATTTTATCCTGGACAGCTCACTTTCCAATGCTCTGGTGGACTAGGCAGTAGATTTGAATAACTCTGACAGCCACGGTTTTGGTGTATTTTTGGAGGTCGGACACAGGGGCGTTGGCCCGAACCCAGGGAGTTCCAGGAACAGAGGTGAGTCTGGAACATCCTTGATGAGCATGGGGTCTGTGGGTCTCTGAAGAGCCTCTTGCATTGCTTGATCAAATGAATCAAATGGCTAGATGGCTATAAATAGAGGACATTTTACTGCATTTAACTACATATATTAAAGCCTGGGCCAGCTCAGACTGAGTCTTGGACCTCTTCAGGATCTCCTGAGGACTCCAATTTTGGTTCAGCAGGTGTGTCAAACATTTGCCTTGGCCCTAACTAAGATGAAGGATGTGTTTATCAATTTAGAGAGAGAGAGAGAGAGAGAGAGAGAGAGAGAGAGAGAGAGAGAGAGAGAGAGAGAGAGAGAGAGAGAGAGAGAGAGAGAGAGCATGTGTCACTTCAGGCTCATTTGCTTTTTCTTCACACCTTTGATCCAAGCCGTGACTGAGGTGTGCAGATGTTTGTCTATGAAGAGCTATAAATCATTGTTCTAAAATTCCACATTGTATTTTTCTCCATGCTTACGAAGTTATCCAAATACAGACGTTTAATATTGATGTATTGCTTTGACTCTCCCAAGTGTTGGAGGTTCAGATAATATATGATCCATGTCAAGCCTTTCTGAAAACATGCCATATTTGGCTCATCCAACCAAGGCTCTGAAGCTTTTAATAAGTAACAATTACTGTTGTGACCAGCGGAGCAGAGGCCTTAGCTAAGCTTTGGCTCCCTCTGGCCTTCCTGATCCGCTATCCCACAGGCAGGAGAAATGTGCTTGAAGTCTAAATTATAATATATTTGTTATTCTTGGACCCGTGACACTGGCGTGATTTTGTTGCCTCTGGAAGCACAAGCACAAGCGACTATTAGCCTTGATCACAGGCAATTACTGCGGAGTGAACATGGCAAACATTAGTAACGACATTGGATCAAATGTACACCAGTATATTTGGTACTTGTGTCAGTAAACCCTTATAATAGCATTTCTCTACTAACAATGTTTTTGAAAAACTGTAAATTAGGCTGATTAAAGAGCCCAAGTAGCCCACTAACTGTTGCAGCCCTTTAGGAAAGACTGCTTTGGCTTCGGCTGTAATAATGTATTAGAACTCTGTGCAGTGTTCATTAGAAGTCAGTACTGATCCGCCTCCAAGTCATTTGACTTTGAGTCTCAGCAGTGTCTCGGAGGTGTGAGTTTCTACATGGCTTGTGACACGGCCGAATAACTTGGCTGATGGAACAACCAGACTCTTCACACAGTGATAAATCTCCCCTCTACTGATAGTTTTTCTCTCAGTTTAGTCCTGCAACTCTAGATAAATAGAGACCATGCAGGGAATCAAAACACATGGACCATGTTTAAATTCTTAAAAACTGTTGATTGCAAGAGACTTACAAATTACAAAACGTTCTACATAATTTCCCAAAAAGGAGAATTTGCAAAGAGAAAGCATGTTTATGCAGCAGTTGTTGCCAAAAGCAGTGACACAATGCATAACCTCTAAAAAGCTTTAAATTGTTGCCTTGGAGAATACACTCAGTGGCCAGTTTATTAAGTAAACCACCCCGTTCACAAAACTGGTTTGCTCCAACAGACAGTGAGTCTGGTGGCTGTGGCTTTCTATATAAAGCAGGCAGACAGGCATCGAAGCATTCAGTTACTGTTTGACTGCAAGTTAGAATTGTCAAAACAAGTGACCTAAGGGACTTTGAGCATGGTATGATAGTCGGTGCCAGGCACACCGGTTCCAGCATCTCAGAAACGGCAGGCGCAGTACAACAGTGGTGTGCAGAATGGCATCTCGGAATGCACAACTCATCAGTCCTTGTCACAGATGGGCTATTGTAGCAGACGACCACACCAGGATCCACTTCTATCAGCTAAAAACAAGAAGAAGCGGCTCCAGTGGGCACGCGATCACCAACACTGGACAATTGAGGAGTTGAAAAACATTGCCTGGTCCGACGAACCTTGGTTCCTGTTGTGTCACGATTTGCCATAAGCAGCATGAGTCTATGGCCCCATCTTGCCTGGTATCAACGGTGCAGGTTAGTGGCGGTGGTGTAATGGTGTGGGGAATGTTTTCCTGGCACACGTTAGGTCCCTTGAAACCAATTGAACAACATTTCCATGCCTTAAAGAATTCAGGCTGTTCCGGAGGCAAAGGGGGGTCTGACCCAGTACTAGATGGGTGTACCTAATAGACTGGCCATTGAGTGTATGTAGTCCCCATGAAACATTCTGTTTAGTTTGAAATAGAGCTGGTGTGTATCTGTACAAGGTCTGATTATCTCATTAAAGTATTTGTCAAATTTGGTCAACTTTTTTGTGTCTCAGTGGTGATGATGAACCGTAGCTTCAGAACCACGGACAGCTCAGGCTATAGTCTTGCCTTTAATAGAACTATGAAAGTGTGAGACTTTCAAAATGTCACTCTTCTGTGAAAACGTTCTAACACTGTAATGTGATCAATAGTTTGAAGTCTTTTCACTAGTTCCCCACTAAACTGTGATGGTTTTAAGAAACTCCCGTGTAGTTGCAGGCTACACTAATATCTAATCCTAATATCTAAACCTAAACATGCCCTTTTTGTTTCAGTAGTTATGATTTATTCCTCCTTGTGCTACTGCAAACAGTACATTTAGTAGATTCTGTCCCTGAATCTGTGTTCTTTTTTTGTTGTTGCTGTTTTCTCCCAGGAATTGATCCACAAGCACAGTTCTGTAGTCCCTCACTAGAAAAAAATGGAATCTGAATCACATTTATAGAACTCAACAGCGAAACAAAAAAATATCAGTATCTGCACTCCAACATTGTGCTTCAATATTATTCATGCTACTTATGTAATAGAGTAATAGCTTAGCACATAGCACAAACAAACTGTGCTGTTTAGTTCTCTAAATGATTGTTTTTGCTACACTCTTCTAAGCTTGGGTAAAGATCATATTGATTTGATTTGAAAGCTGATGGATTCTGACCAGTTTTTTATTTAGCTAAAATGCATTTACTGATGAAAACAATTAAATTAAATATATCACATTGCACAACATTTGGGGATTTTGGTCACATTTCATGTTTATGGTTTATATTATGATATTCTGAAACTGTTATGCTTGAGATCATATTCCATCTGTCAGTGGTTAAGACAGACGGAGGCCTATGTGGAACTTCAAACATATTAGAATATGAACATTATCATACACTTTACAGTAACATTGACTAACAGCACCTGATCAGCCATTGATGTGGTCAGTCCTGTGCGCATGTGTGTGTGTGTGTGTGCATGTCAATGTGTGTGCGAGTATATACAATGGGTCAGCAGAACCTAATGCATGTGTAGGTTAACGTGGTGTAAAGTAAAAATACTTTAAATTACTACTTAAGTTGTCTTTTTTGGGATATCTGTACTTCACAACTACACTACATTCCTTAAGAAAATAATTGTATTTTTACTCCATGCATTTTCCTTGACATCCAAGCCATTTCTTTATGGACCAGCATTGTCGTGCTGGAACAGGAAAGGCCCTTCTTCAAACTGTTGCCACAAAGTCGGAAGCACAGAATCGTCTAGAATGTCATTGTATGCTGTAGAGTTAAGATTTCCCTTCACTGTAACTAAGTGGCCTAGCACCAACCATGAAAAACAGGCCCCAGACTATTATTCATTATCCACCAAACTTTACAGTTGGCATTGTGCATTCGGGAAGGTAGCATCTCCTGGCATCCGCCAAGCCCAAATTCGTAAATCGGACTGCCAGATGGTGAAGTGTGATTCATCACTCCAGACAAAGCATTTCCACTGCTCTAGAGTTCAAAAGTGGCGAGCTTTACACCACTCCAGCTAACGCAATAGCCGAATTCACTAATTTCAAGGGGTATCCACATACTTTTGTATATTGGAAGTTTACATACACTTAGGTTGGAGTCATTAATCATTAAAACTCATTTTCAACCACTCCATACATTTCTTGTTAACTATCTACAGTTTGGCAAGTCGGTTAGGATCTACTTTGTGCATGACACAAGTAATTTTTCCAACAATTGTTTAAAGACAGATTATTTCACTTACAATTCACTGTATCACAATTCCAGTGGCTCAGAAGTTTACATACACTAAGTTGACTGTGCCTTTAAACAGCTTGTAAAATTCTGATGTCATGGCTATAGAAGCTTCTGATAGGCTAATTGACATTGTTTGAGTCAATTGGAGGTGTACCTGTGGATGTATTTCAAGGCCTACCTTCAAACTCAGTGCCTCTTTGCTTGACATCATGGGAAAATCAAAAGAAATCAGCCAAGACCTCAGAAAATAAATTATAGAGCTCCACAAGTCCGGTTCATCCTTGGGAGCAATTTCCAAACGCCTGAAGGTACCACGTTCATCTGTACAAACAATAGTATGCAAGTACAAAAATCATGGGACCATGCAGCCGTCATACCGCTCAGGAAGGTTCGTGTTATGTTTGGGGGTTGAAAGGAGGAGGCTTGCAAGCCAAAGAACACCAAAGAACACCAAAGAACACCATCCCAACTGTGAAGCACGGGGGGCAGCATCATGTTGTGGGGGTTCTTTGCTACAGGAGGGACTGGTGCACGTCATAAAATAGATGGCATCATGAGGAGGAAAATGATGTGGATACAGTGCTCTGCAAAGGTACCCCCTTGACATTTTCCTATTTTGTAGCATTACAACTTGTAATTTAATTAGATTTTTATTTAAATTTCATGTAATGGACATACACATAATAGTCAAAATTGGTGAAGTGAAATGAAAAAAATTGCTTATTTCAAAAAATTCAAAAAAAAAAAATCTGAAAAGTGGTGCGCACAAATGAATTCACCACCTTTGCTATGAAGCCCCTAAATAAGATCTGGTGAAACCAATTACCTTCAGAAGTCACCAAAAGTCACAGACCAGGCAAGGAGGGAATTAATCAGAGGCAAAAAAATAGACCAAAGATAAGCCTGAAGGAGCTGCAAAGCTCCACAGCGTAGATTGGAGTATCTGTCCATAGGACCACTTCAAACCGTACACACCACACAGCTGGGCTTTACGGAAGAGTGGCCTGAAAAAAATAAGCAAACATGTTTGGTGTTCGCCAAAAGGCATGTGGGAGACTCCCCAAACATATGGAAGAAAGTACTCTGGTCAGATGAGACTAAAATTGAGCTTTTTGGCCATCAAGGAAAACACTATGTCTGGCGCAAACTCAACACCTGTCATCACACCGAGAACACCATCCCCACAGTGAAGTATCGTGGTGATAGCATCAAGCTGTGGGAAAAATTTCACCGGCCAGAACTGGGAAACCGGTCAGAATTGAAGGAATGATGGATGGCGCTAAATACAGGGAAATTCTTGAGGGAAACCTGTTTCAGTCCTCCAGAGATTTAAGACTGGGACAGAGGTTCACCTTCCAGCAGGACAATGACCCTAAGCTTACTAATAAAGCAACACTCGAGTGGTTTAAGAGGAAACATTTAAATGTCTTGAAATGGCCTAGTAAAAGCCCAGACCTCAAACCAATTGAGAATCTGTTGTATAACTTAAAGATTGCAGTACACCAGTGGAACCCATCCAACTTGAAGGAGCTGAAGCAGTTTTGCCTTGAAGAATGGGCAGAAATCCCAGTGGCTAGATGTCCCAAGCTTATAGAGACATACCCCCAACAGACATGCAGCTGTAATTGCTGCAAAAGGTGGCTCTACAAAGTATTGACTTTGGGTTGGGGGGGTGAATAGTTATGCACGCTTAACTTTTCAGCTTGGTCGCAAATGGGTCTTCCAAATGGACAATGACCCCAAGCATACTTCCAAAGTTGTGGCAAAATGGCTTAAGGGCAACAAGGTCAAGGCATTGGAACTGCCATCACAAAGCCCTGACCTCAATCCTACAGAAAATGTGTAGCAGAACTGAAAAAAGTGTGTGCGAGCAAGGAGGCCTACAAACCTGACTCAGTTATACCAGCTCTGTCAGGAGGAATGGGCCAAAATTCACCCAACTTACTGTGGGAAGCTTGTGGAAGGCTACCCAAAACGTTTGACCCAAGTGAATCAATTTAAAGGCAATGCTACCCATAACTAATTGAGTATATGTAAACTTCTGACCCACTGGGAATGTGATGAAATAAATAAAAGCTGCAATAAATCATTCACTCTACTATTATAATGACATTTCACATTCTTAAAATAAACTGGTGATCCTAACTGACCTAAGACAGGGAATTTTTACTAGGATTTTTACTAGGATTAAATCAGGAATTGTGAAAAACTGAGTTTAAATGTATTTGGCTAAGGTGTACGTAAACTTCAGACTTCAACTGGGTATTGCATTTTAATCAATCAAATGATGATCAATTACTTTAATTTGAAAACTACATTTCAATACTCCCATAAGGTGCTTGTTCATCTTCTGCCTGGTAACAGCAATTCCTCCTATTGGTTTCCCCTAGTCAGCCCACAGGATAGCTCTCCTGACAACTGGATAGCTCTCCTGAATGGTTTCATAACAAAACAAGTTTAACACATTTTAACCAAACACATGATTATCAAAAACTGTAATACTACATGTCAACACTCCCACTCTCTGCCCACTCTCTGCCACCCTCCACTATAGAGCAGCCTTCTAATTCCTACAAAAGTATGTTCTCTCTCTCTCTCTCTCTCTCTCTCTCTCTGTGCATGTCCTCATTAAAACACACATACACATACTTCACACATTAACATAAACACAATACAAACATACAGTACTATATATAGTAGGGCTGCAGATAATACCACCCACCCTCCACTAACACGGAACAGCACTCATATTGAATGTTACTAACAAAGCAGAAATCCTTCAACAGACTACACATCATCTCACTTCTATGGCTATAAAAAACTGCACTGCTTTCTTTCAGAAGGGGAGAGGCACATAATTGTAGCTTTGCTATCACAATGGATGAGAACAGAGTGAATTCCTAGCGCTCATGAAGCATTAAACCAACAGAAGGGCCATGCAATAATCTACCACAAAGGTCCGACATGTGAAAAAGAAGTGTGCATGTCAACCAGTGTGAGATCACGCTAACAAAGAACGGAAGAAGTGGTAGTGTGTGCTGCAGCTGCAGAAGGAATGAGCAAGAGTTGCCTATGGATGTCATCATCATTCATGAATCAGAAACTTGCCAATGATGGATCCCATTTTACAATAAGTGTCTCAAATAGCTGTGCATTTACAGTGTGGTAGTAAAATGCACAGACTTCAGAAAGTATTCACAACTCTTCACTTTTTCAAAATTGTGTTGTGTTACAACCTGATTTTAAAATGAATTCATTTGACATGTTGTGCCTCTAATCTACACAAAGATCTACACCCCATAATGTCAAAGTGGAATTTTGTTAGTAGAGTTTTTTTTTATTAATCCAAAATGAAAAGCTGAAATGTCTTGAGTCAATAAGTATTCAACCCTTTTGTCATGGCCTCAATAAGTGCAGGAGTAAAGATATGCTTCACAAATCACATGGACTCATTCTGTGTTAACATGACTTTGAATGACTACCTAATTTCTGTACCCCACACATACAATGAATTATCTCTAAGATCCCTCAATCGAGTAGTGAATTTCAAGTACAGATTAAACCACAAACACCAGGGAGGTTTTTCAATGCTTCGCAAAGAAGGGCACCGATTGGTAGCATGGTGAAGTTATTAATTAGGCTTTAGATGGCGTATCAATATACCCAGTCACTATAAAGATACAGGCATCCTTCCTAACTCAGTTGCTGGAGAGGAAGGAAACTGCTCAGGGATTTCACCATGAGGCCAATGGTGATTTTAAAACAGTTACATAGTTTAATGGTTGTGATTTGAGAAAAATGAGGTTGGATCAACAATATTGTAGTTACTAACATAAATTACAGAATTAAAAGAAGGAAGCCTGTACAGAAAATATTTTATTCCTAAACATCAAGTAATACTACAAAAAAATGTGTCAAAGAAATTAACTTTTTGTCCTGAATACAAAGCGTTACGTTTGGGGCAAATCCAACACAATACATCACTGAGGACCACTCTTCATATTTTAAAGCATGGTGGTGTGCAAAGCTCTTAGAGACCTACCCAAAAAGACTCAGAGGTGTAATGCCAAGGATGTTTGTAACATGCATTGTCTCAGATACTTACGTATCTAATCAAGATATAATTACGTATCTAATCAAGATATATTAGTGTTTATTTTTCATACATTTTTTTTATAAATGTTAGAATTTTTCATCTTGTGTACATCGTTGACCAAAAATGACAATTTTTCGACAAAAGATCAAGGGGTGTAAATTCTTTCTGAAGTGCAATTATAGTGTAAGTAAATATTTTTAAATAGTATTTGCTAAGAACAGTTATATTTGTTTGGGCATGTGCACTTTCAAGAATTTGTGAACACACAGTTGAGATAACTAACTAAACAATAATTATTGGGTGAGAAGAGGCTTAGCCACACTATGGCAAACACACAGTGGCAAATAAGTCCTCTTTTACGTGGCATAAACAGTACTATATCTGAATAACATTTCATAAGTTTATTCTAGCCTTCGTGATATGAATTACGTCAGTCTTTTCCTTCCTAAACGTGGAGTGGAACAGTCTCATAGTACACTGTTACTTTAAATGATTTATAGTAATTGTATTGACTTCCTGATCCGATGACCATAATGTAGGTAGAATAAGGCTCAATCAAACTTTCCATTGTTCCTCAAAAAATAAACTGTACTCTATAAACCTCAAGTGTTTAAACTCTGCATCTGAATTGCAACTGATTATATACAGTTCTCACTTCAATCAGTCTAGGGATCATTTAGTGGACTGACAAACATTGTATAACCTATACCTTTAGTTTACATGCAACATAAAATAGGCTTACTGTGTGCATCTGACACATTGAGTTGTTATAGAAGTCATTGAAAATCAGCGGCATCAATTGGGTATGGCAGAGTATACCAAGTGAAAATAACTAAATTGTCATACTTGAGTAAAAGTAAAGAAACCTTAATAGAAAATGCTTCAAGTAAAAGTGAAAGTCACCTTGTAAAATACTACTTGAGTAAAAGACTAAAAGTATTTGATGTTATATATAGTGCATTGGTATTCAGAGCCCATTACTTTTTCCACATTTTGTTACATTACAGCCTTATTCTAAAATTGATTAAATTGTTTTTACCCCTCATTAATCTACACATAATACCCCATAATATCCCATAATATAATATAACACATATAATATAATAATAATATATGATAATATAATAATAATATTAGAATAATAATAATATAATAATATATAATATAACATAATATAATACCCCATAATGACAAAGCAAAAACAGTTTATTTATTTTTTTGCAAATGTATAAAATATATATATATTTTTAAATATCACATTTACGTTTGGCATAAGTATTCAGACCCTTTACTCAGTACTTTGTTGAAGCACCTTTGGCAGCGATTACAGCATCACGTCTTCTTAGGTATGACACTACAAGCTTGGCACACCTGTATTTGGGGAGTTTCTCCCATTCTTCTGTCATGACTTTAGGGCTACCGAGTGGGGCAGCGGTCTAAGGCACTGCATCTCAAAGCTGTCACTACAGACCCTGGTTTGATTCCAGGCTGTATCACAAACGGCTGTGATTGTTAGTAGGGCACAGCACAATTGGCCCAGCATGGTCCGGGTTTGGTGGAGGTAGGCCGTCATTGTAAATAAGAATTTGTCTTAACTGACCTGCCTAGTTTTTTTTAAATGACTGTCTTGTGAGGATCCGAATGGGTCAGTTCAGCTTGGCAATGGATGACAGTAACCAGACCCTCTCTCACCCACAGAGGGGGGAATGTGATTTTAGGAGCCATAAGAGATCATTTGTCTCCTATAAACTTTGCACAGTAAGTAGCCACGCCCTGAGTGAGGTCAGAGAGTGTGTCAGCCTGACGGAACCGCCCCTTTCAAACAGAGTGCATAAAGGATTGATAAAGAAATTAACATTCAGACTAGTGAACCACGTGGTTCAAACTCTGAAATCTCAACACGAGGTAGAGACAATAACGTCACTTCCCGGACAATCACTGGTAGGGCTGATTAGCTGTCCTAAGTAAAGTATCTAGAAAAGTTCATTAAGTGGGACCATTCTACTACTCTTCAAACCAACGTATTCTACTACTCTCATCACTCACTACTGAGAACCATCTACACGGCTGGCTACACGGCTGGCTAGCCTATCTTCAAAATATGCAGCTACAGGAGTGAATGGAAAGTAGAATAAACTCTGTAGTTCTGTTCAGGACTAAACAACAAGTCAACGGGCAGAGGAGAGCAATGATAGAAAAGACGGGTGGGGACCCTTTTGGACAATGAGAGCCTTACAAGCGTGCCACGGAAAGGCCCAACACATTATTAAGAAGGCCTGGTTCCGACAGAGATGAACTGCAAACGAAGGCATTCACACGTAAATACATTAATGATTTCTTACTCCAAATGTGCAGCGGTTCATGTGCAAAGTATATGATTACTGTGAGAGTAGTTCCTAAAATGTATCAACGAAAAGTGTCTCTTTCTCTCTCTCTCTTTCTCCTTCCTGCCATATGTTGTGTCAGTCCGCTAGGGAGCTTTTTTCTAATGTATTAAGCGTGTATCTTTATCCTGTTTTATCATTTAGTTAACTAGTAAATAAATAATTAAACACATTTCTGCAGTACTGAATCATAAGTAAGGCTGGGGCTTTTGCAGATGCAGGAGGTTACGACTATTCAGAATGATGATATAATAAGAGTTTAGGATTAATACGTTGACTGTTTTATGGATGTGATAGGTAAAGACATTTAGAGTTTAATTTCGGAGATAGTAACGCTTTAAACAACCGCTCTCGTGGTGCCCCAAAATCCAAATGAGTTAATTGTTACATTATTAAATTAATTGGGTAATAATTAAACATAGTTATTTGATTAGATAAATAACAGTCATCAGATTAATGAAAGTAATTCTCTGCAGATCCTCTCAAGCTCTGTAAAATTGGATGGGGAGCAATGCTGCTGTCACGCCTTGGTCATTGTATTTTGTGTTTTCGTTATATATTTGGTCAGGCCAGGGTGTGACATGGGTTTATGTTGTTGTATTTCATATTGGGGTTTTTGTATTATTGGGATTGCGGCTGAGTAGGGGTGTTGTATGGGCTTGGCTGCCTGAGGCGGTACTCAACCAGAGTCAGGTGATTCTCGTTGTCTCTGATTGGGAACCATATTTAGGTAGCCTGGTATCACTTTGTATTTTGTGGGTGATTGTTCCTGTCTCTGTGTAGTTTCACCAGATAGGCTGTAATAGGTTTCACGTTCCGTTTGTTGTTTTCGTATTTGCATAGTTATTTAATGTATCGCTTTTTTCCTTTCATTAAAGACATGAGTAACCACTACGCTGCATTTCGGTCCGACTCTCATTCTACAAACGAAGAACGCCGTTACAGCTGCACAGTTATTTTCAGGTCTCTCCAGAGATGTTCGTTCGCGTTCAAGTTCAGGCTCTGACTGGGCCACTCAAGGACATTCAGAGACTTGTCCCGAAGCCACTCCTGCGTTGTCTTGGTTGTGTGCTTAGGGTTGTTGTTGGAAGGTGAACCTTAGACCCCAGCCTGAGGTCCTGAGCGCTCTGGAGGATCTCTTTCTATTTTACTCAGTTCATCTTTCCCTCAATCCTGACTAGTCTCCCAGTCCCTGCTGCTGAAAAACATCCCCACAGCATGATGCTGCCACCAACATGCTTCATCGTAGGCATGGTACCAGGTTTACTCCAGACATGACACTTGGCATTCAAGCCAAAGAGTTCAATATTGGTTTCATCATACCAGATACTCTTGTTTCTAATGGTCTGATAGTCTTTTAGGTGTTTTTTGGCAAACACAAAGTGGGCTGTCATGTACCTTTTACTGAGGAGTGGCTTCTGTCTGGCGACTCTACCATAATGGCCTGATTGGTGGAGTTCTACAGAGATGGTTGTCCTTCTGGAAGGTTCTCCCATCTCCACAGAGGAACTCTGGAGCTCTGTTAGAGCAAACATTGAGTTCTTGGTCACCTCCCTGACCAAGGCCCTTCTCCACTGATTGCTCAGTTTAGCTGGGTGGCCAGCTTTAGCAAGGGACTTGGTGGTTCCAAACTTCTTCCATTTAAGAATGATGGAGGTCACTGTGTATTTGGGGACCTTCAATGCTGCAGACATCTTTTGGTACCCTTCCCCAGATCTGTGCCTCGACACAATCCTATCGGAGCTCTACGGACAATTGCTTCAACCTCATTGCTTGGTTTTTGCTCTGACATGCATTATTAACTTTGGGACCTTATATGTGTGCCTTTCCAAATGATGTCCAATCAATTGAATTTACCACAGGAGGACTCCAATCAAGTTGTAGCAACATATCAAGGATGATTAATGGAAACAGGATGCACCTGAGCTGAATTTTGAGTCTCATTGCAAAGGGTCTGAATACTTATGTAAATAAGGTATTTCTGGTTTTGCTTTGTCATTAAGGGTATTGTGTGTAGATTGATTAGGACATTTTTAATTTAATCCATTTTAGAATAAGACTGTAACATAACAAAATGTGGTCTGAATACTTTCGGAATATATTGAATTTAAGAATCAAAAGTAAATGTAATTACTAAAATATACTTAATTATTAAAAGTAAAAGTACAAGTATAAATTCCTTATATTAAGCAAACCAGGCAGCACAATCTTCTTGTTTTTTAAATTTATGGATTGCAAGGGGCAAACCAGTCAGTCCAACATGTTGCATACACTACAAACATAGAGGACATTAGTCCTACCACTGTCCCAACTGCACTGGATAGATAAGTACATATACTGATACAATTTACTTTACATTATTTAATAGTCAAACAGCACAAGGAACAAATTAATGTTTGAACCAGTTTTTCTTGGCCATGGGCATTCTGAAGCACTGGCCAGAGGGAAGCCTCTCGAACTGAAAGTGTTTGTGTTTAGTGAGTCCGCCAGATCAAAGGCAATAGGGATGACCAGGGATGTTCTCTTGATAAGAGTGTGAATTGGACCTTTTTCCTGTCCTGCTAAGCATTCAAAATATAACGAGTACCTTTGGGTGTCAGGGAAAATGTTTTGAGTAAAAACGTACATCATTTTCTTTATGAATGTAGTGAAGTAAAAGTTGTCAAAGATATCAATTGTAAAGTGAAGTACAGATACTCAAAACAACTACGTAAGAAGTACTTTAAAGTATTTTTTTTTACTTAACTCCATTATACAACTGAGTATACCCTAGTTCAACACCAACAATGAACTAAAATCATTCCAATCCTGATTAAAATACAACTGCAGTTTAACCATGCGGACAGCTCAGAGCTAACAGGCAGGCTGTTTTATAGATGGGTTGGTTGTTTATCAACAAAACTGACGCGTGCGCAACTATGGGGCAAAACAGATGGGGTTGGCTAAGATGGACGACAACATTGTTTCCAAATATTTATTGAAAACTGTAACGATGTATGCTGAGAGTCGGGAAGCAAGTTCAGGGAGTGAATGCATTTAAGAAATAAATGAACAAAACAAGAAACACAAACAGAAAACCGACATGAAACAGCAACAATGCGACTGGGGAAGAAACCAAAGGGAGTGACATATAAAGGGCAGGTAATCAAATCAAAACGAATCAAATTGTATTAGTCCCAAAAATACACCAGACCTTACAGACCTTAATGCTTACTTACGAGCCCCTAACAGACAGTGAGTGCAGTTAAAAAAAATATGGATAAGAATAATTGATAAAAGTAACAAGTAATTAAAGATGCCGGTACAGAGTCAATATGCGGGTGCACCGGTTAGTTGAGGTAGTATGTACATGTAGGTAGAGTTATTAAAGTGACTATGCATAGATGAGTCAATGAGTGGGGGCACCAGTTAGTTGAGGTAGTATGTACATGTAGGTAGAGTTATTAAAGTGACTATGCATAGATGAGTCAATGTTCGGGGCACCAGTTAGTTGAGGTAGTATGTACATGTAGGTAGAGTTATTAAAGTGACTATGCATAGATGAGTCAATGTTCGGGGGCACCAGTTAGTTGAGGTAGTATGTACATGTAGGTAGAGTTATTAAAGTGACTATGTATAGATGAGTCAATGTGCGGGGGCACCAGTTAGTTGAGCTAGTATGTACATGTAGGTAGAGTTATTAAAGTGACTATGCATAGATGAGTCAATGTGTGGGGGCACCAGTTAGTTGAGCTAGTATGTACATGTAGGTAGAGTTATTAAAGTGACTATGCATAGATGAGTCAATGTGTGGGGGCACCAGTTAGTTGAGCTAGTATGTACATGTAGGTAGAGTTATTAAAGTGACTATGCATAGATGAGTCAATGTGCGGGGGCACCAGTTAGTTGAGGTAGTATGTACATGTAGGTAGAGTTATTAAAGTGACTATGCATAGATGAGTCAATGTGCGGGGGCACCAGTTAGTTGAGCTAGTATGTACATGTAGGTAGAGTTATTAAAGTGACTATGCATAGATGAGTCAATGTGCGGGGGCACCAGTTAGTTGAGGTAGTATGTACATGTAGGTAGAGTTATTAAAGTGACTATGCATAGATGAGTCAATGTGCGGGGGCACCAGTTAGTTGAGCTAGTATGTACATGTAGGTAGAGTTATTAAAGTGACTATGCATAGATGAGTCAATGTGTGGGGGCACCAGTTAGTTGAGGTAGTATGTACATGTAGGTAGAGTTATTAAAGTGACTATGCATAGATGAGTCAATGTGTGGGGGCACCAGTTAGTTGAGGTAGTATGTACATGTAGGTAGAGTTATTAAAGTGACTATGTATAGATGAGTCAATGTGTGGGGGCACCAGTTAGTTGAGGTAGTATGTACATGTAGGTAGAGTTATTAAAGTGACTCTGCATAGATGAGTCAATGTGTGGGGGCACCAGTTAGTTGAGCTAGTATGTACATGTAGGTAGAGTTATTAAAGTGACTATGCATAGATGAGTCAATGTGTGGGGGCACCAGTTAGTTGAGCTAGTATGTACATGTAGGTAGAGTTATTAAAGTGACTATGCATAGATGAGTCAATGTGTGGGGGCACCAGTTAGTTGAGGTAGTATGTACATGTAGGTAGAGTTATTAAAGTGACTATGCATAGATGAGTCAATGTGTGGGGGGCACCAGTTAGTTGAGGTAGTATGTACATGTAGGTAGAGTTATTAAAGTGACTATGCATAGATGAGTCAATGAGTGGGGGCACCAGTTAGTTGAGGTAGTATGTACATGTAGGTAGAGTTATTAAAGTGACTATGCATAGATGAGTCAATGTGTGGGGGCACCAGTTAGTTGAGGTAGTATGTACATGTAGGTAGAGTTATTAAAGTGACTATGTATAGATGAGTCAATGTGCGGGGGCACCAGTTAGTTGAGGTAGTATGTACATGTAGGTAGAGTTATTAAAGTGACTATGCATAGATGAGTCAATGTGTGGGGGCACCAGTTAGTTGAGGTAGTATGTACATGTAGGTAGAGTTATTAAAGTGACTATGCATAGATGACAACAGAGAGTAGCAGTGGTGTGGAGAGGGGAGGGGAGGGGCAATGCAAATAGTCTGGGTAGCCATTTGACTAGATGTTCAGGAGTCTATGGCTTGTGAATAGAAGCTATTTGGGGGTAGAAACGAAAACTTAAATAGATTTGCACAAATGAGCACTTGTTGTCCCTCAAAATACATCGCTACAGTTGTTGGTTAGCTAGCTAGCGAATTGACATGAAATCGGTCAAAACATCGCAAAACAAGACCAGAGGTGTATCCTACAAAGCAGGTTTGAGGAGTTAGCGAGGTAACTTTGGTCAACTCTGAGTTCAACTCGGGTTAACTCACGGCTAACTCTACTAACCCTGAATGAAATGACTGAGCCACAAGTTGAAGACCAATGAAATCAGAATCCCTTCCTCTTGCAAAGATTGGGTCCTCATTCCTTTCATTTGAGGAAGCCGACTAATTATATATTTTATGAATCAACTATTTTTTGTGTGTTAAAAATGTGTAATGTTAAAATATATCACCTTACACGTCTAGTAATGACAGAATGTAACTTTTAATAGTCCATTTTAAACTTCACGCAGAGTAACACTTTCTATGATTTAATACAATTATTTTAACTATAGGAGTGGGAAAAAGGTGCTTGTGGTTGTGCATTGATAAGCACACCGAAGTCGGCATTAACGATAAGTAATAAAATAAATCTGGCACTTCTAAGAGCCTAATTTACAGCATAGCCTGCATCCTTTTTCAGCACAAATTAAAATGTGGCACTGACTCGTCCATGGATTGATGTTTCCGCATTGTCTCAATGAAGAGTTTGGCGTTTGACTAGCCATGTGCGACTAGCCAGCCTGCTAGAGTTATCAGCAGGCTGATGAGCAATGTCCACCGTCTTAGTACAGACGAAGCCTGGGCTGGAATGTGAAGCTAGATCTAGCTTGCTTCATAGGATTCCCTCCAGGTTCTCTCTCTATATACAGGTCTGTCAGGCAGGGCTCCCAGCAGAGTGGGGTTCTGGGAGCTCTCCTCTTCAGGGCCGCATTGCGTCATAGCCAAACACCAGCGTGGACATCTGGCCTTGACATGATAGTTCCCTTTTATCACCTGCTCTGTGCACACAAAAAACAAGTCTGGTTCCTCTCACACAGACGTAGGCTGCTCGGGCCTGTTCTGCTAATCACTGACTGACTGTGTGGAGGAAGATGAGCTCTTTAATGGGACCCAGCAGAGAGAGAGAGAGAGAGAGAGCCCTGGCTAAAGTTGAATGGAGCTGGAGCCCTCCCTCCCTCAGCAACACTGATGACCATTTCAATACTCGCCACTTTTCTTTTCATCAAATGCAATGAAACAAAAGATTCTAGCCATTATGGAAATAATGGAACCTTATTACCTCATGTGAATTTCGGTTGCATTTCAATAGGAATCGGTTTGACTCACATAACGTCATAATAATACTAAGTTCAAGATGTTAACAACAGGAGTATTTTGATTGTCCATCTTTCTGAACGTAAAAACAAGTAAGAATGCTTTGGCTCTTACTGTTCATCTTAAGGATTTGTTTTGTTTTTAAGCAAAAGGCAAAACATATATATAATATACAAGATCGTGTGTGAGTACAATTAAGGCACCTGTTGGTTGAAAAGATCATTTGAAATCATAGTTATTCTGCATGTAGTAAGTCTGGGGGTGGGAGAGTGTAAGATTAATATGGAGCTGTGAAATTACAAGACCTCTTACCGACCAATTTCTCATCTGAATAATGATATTAATCCTAAAAGTGCCAACGAGATACATTTTTTTTTTTTACCTCAAATTGTTAATACTTGTCTGTTAAGCAATAACACTTTTAATTGTATTAACCTTTTGTAGCACAGGTAAATGGTTTAAATTCCCCATTTATAGTCAGATTTTATCTTTTGAACAGATATTTTGATCAATTTCATCCATAGCTCGATATAAACTTTTGTCTGTTATTCATTCAAACTTTTAGGTTTCTGTGATACCCAGAGGCTGAGAAATTGGCGATTGAGCTAATCTGACATACTGGTAAAAAAACTAAAATGACAACAGATATGTGCCATCAGACTTTTAGCTATAACTTTGGAACGACTAACGAAGCGCTATTATACAGTACACAGACAGATGTTAATGTTCCGCTCTGAATGTCATATGGATCAACTGTTCAATTGTCTGATTTTTCCATTCATTTAATTGTTTGATGTTTCCATTCATTTAATTGTCTGATGTTTCCATTCATTTAATTGTCTGATGTTTCCATTCATTTAATTGTCTGATGTTTCCATTCATTTAATTGTTTGATTTTTCCATTCATTTAATTGTTTGATGTTTCCATTCATTTAATTGTCTGATGTTTCCATTCATTTAATTGTCTGATGTTTCCATTCATTTAATTGTCTGATGTTTCCATTCATTTAATTGTTTGATGTATCCATCACCTCAGTTCCAATTGCATCTGAAAGATGGGACTCTCGATTTGGTTTAGAGACATTGACTGGAAGTTAAATATGCATTGAAATGTTTGAGTTATAGTGGCTGCCACACCCCCCAGGGCCAAATCTGAGGTTGGTCCATATCTATATCTTTTCATGGTACATACAGTGTATTCTAAAAGTTGTTAGACCCCTTTACTTTATCCATATTTTGTAATATTACAGCCTTATTCTAAAATGGATTGAATAAAACATTTTCCTCATCAATCTACACAAAATACCCCATAATGACAAAGTGAAAACAGGTTTTTAGACATTTTTGCAAATGTACTAAACATAAAAAACAGAAATACCGTATTTACATAAGTACTCAGACCCTTTGCTATGAGACTCAAAATTGAGCTCAGGTGCATCCTGTTTCCATAGATCATCCTTGAGATGTTTCTACAACTTGATTGGAATCCACCTGTGGTAAATTCAAGTTGATTGGACATGATATGGAAAGGCACACACCTGCCTATATAAGGTCCCACAGTTGACCGTGCATGTCAGAGTAAAAACTAAGCAATGAGGTCAAAGGAATAGTCTGTTGAGCTCCGAGAGGATTGGGTCGATGCACAGATCTGGGGAAAGGTTACAATATTTCTGCAGCATTGAAGGTCCCCAAGTTTGGAACCACCAAGACTCTTCCTAAAGCTGGCTGCTGGCCAAACTGAGTAATCAGGGAGAAGGACCTTGGTCAGGGAGGTGACCAAGAACCCGATGGTCACTCTGACAGAGCTCCAGAGTTCCTCTGTGGAGATGGGAGAACCTTCCAGAAGGACAACCATCTCTGTAGAACTCCACCAATCAGGCCATTATGGTAGAGTCGCCAGACAGAAGCCACTCCTCAGTAAAAGGCACATGCCATCCTACTTGGGAATTTGCCAAAATGTACCTAAAATACTCAGACCATGAGAAACTAGATTCTCTGATGAAACCAAGATTGAACTCTTTGGGCTGGATGCCATGCGTCACGTCTGGAGGAAACCTGGCACCATGCCTACGGTGAAGCGTGGTGGTGGCAGCATCAGAGAGAACCTTGATGAAAACCTGTTCCAGAGTGCTCAGGACCTCAGACTGTGGTGAAGGTTCACCTTCCAACAACAACCCTAAGCACACAGCCAAGACAATGCAGGGGTGGCTTCAGGACAAGTCTCTGAATGTCCTTGAGTTGCACAGCCAGAGCCCAGACTTGAACCCGATCTAACATCTCTGGAGAGACCTGAAAACAGCTGTGCAGCGACGCTCCCCATCCAACCTGACAGAGCTTGAGAGGATCTGCACAGAAGAATGGGAGAAACTCCTCAAAATACAGGTGTGCCAAGCTTGTAGCATCATACCCATGAAGACTCAAGGCTTCCAAAGTGCTGAGGGAAGGGTCTGAATACTTACATAAATGTGACGTTTGCCGTTTTTTAATATATACACTATCATTCAAAAGTTTGGGGTCACTTAGAAATGTCCTTGTTTTTGAAAGAAAAGCAGATTTTTTGTCCAATAAAATAACATCAAATTGATCAGAAATACAGTGTAGACAGTGTAGACATTGTTAATGTTGTAAATTACTATTGTAGCTGGAATATCTACATTGGCATACAGAGGCCCATTATCAGCAACCATCACTCCTGTGTTCCAATGGCGCATTGTGTTAGCTAATCCAAGTTTATTATTTTAAAAGGCTAATTGAGCATTAGAAAACCCTTTTGCAATTATGTTAGCACAACTGAAAACTGTTGTACTGATTAAAGAAGCAATACATCTGTCCTTCTTTAGACTAGTTGAGTATCTGGAGCATCAGCATTTGTGAGATCAATTACATTCTCAAAATGGCTAGAAACAAAGACTTTCTTCTGAAACTCGTCAGTCTAGTCTAGCTCTGAGAAATGAAGGCTATTACATGCGAGAAATTTCCAAGAAACTGAAGACCTCGTACAACGCTGTGTACTTCTCCCTTAACAGAACAGAACAAATGGTCTCTATCCAGAACAGAAAGTGGACTGGGAGGCCTTGGTGCACAACTGAGCAAGAGGACAAGTGCATTAGAGTGTCTAGTTTGAGAAACAGACACCTCACAAGTCCTCAACTGGCAGTTTCATTAAATAGTACCCGCAAAACACCAGTCTCAACATTAACAGTGAAGAGGCGATGTTGGCCTTCTAGGCAAAGTTGCAAAGAAAAAGTCATATCTCAGACGGGCCAATAAAAAGAAAAGATTAAGATGGGCAAATGAACACAGACACTGGACAGAGGAACTCTGTCTAGAAGGCCAGCATCCCGGAGTCGCTTCTTCACTGTTGACGTTGAGACGGGTGTTTTGAGGGTACGTACTATTTAATGACGCTGTACTATTTAAACATCTGTTTTTGCTTTGTCATTATGGGGTATTGTGTGTAGATTAATGAGGATTTTTTTTAAATGTTATTTTATAATAAGGCTGTAACATAACAAAATGCGGATAAAGTCAAAGGGTCTGAATACTTTCCGAAAACGCTGTACGTATAGCTACCTCTGTGCCAAATTTGGTGCTTTTACACAAAGTTTACTATTGAGTTACACATTTGCATACTAGTCCTCTAATATACAAAATAAATATAATGTTTCATTACTCAATATTAATAAAAAAATCCTAGAAAATATTAAATGTTTTACCGCTGGAGCTTTTAGGGTTGAATTACACCCAGTTGAAGGAGAACTTGTAGGGTAATTTAGGTTTAAAAAGGCTTCTGAAGTTTCTAATGTCCACTTTCACATTTCAGACTTGACTTTCCGGTGTGAAAAATGCATCAACCCCTACAAAAATGTCCATGAATTATAATCATTCACATTTTCTGTTGCTGCATGATTACTTTCTTGCTGTAGCAAACTGACTCAAATTACGATCCTACATCTGTAATCCAATACATAATGGTCAAACCTTTCACAAGTGACATACTGTACACTGCAGTGATATAAAACAAACAGTATCATTGTTAGAAATGTTTTGTACCCATCCCCAAAAATCATTTTCTTGTTTTAGTTCCATCAGTTGATCTGGTCATAGCGAGATGCCTCAATGTTAAATGTAACCAGAGTCTACATATTGAAAAGCCTCCCATGGAAAATGTAAACCACATGCTTGCCACATATAAGTAGTAAACATCTTCTGGCCCCCTGCCCCCAATTTCAGCCATCACACAACACAAGCGTAGATAATAGCAATGATGACTTCCCAAAACACATGAATTGTATTTAATTCATTAGTAGGGCTTTGTAGCCCAATGTTATAATAACGAGAACAGTTGGGTGGGTTTAATCACACAGTTTGAAGACTTAATTAATAAAAGCATAATGCAAACCTTCAATGTAATACTAGTAATATGTAATCATTTATTTTTCTATGACCCAACTGTCAAAAGAAGTTGTGACGAGATTGTTACATTGCCTCATTATAAAGTAGAATTAGATAAGCCCTAGCATTTGCCTTTTTGATATCCCTGAAATATTGCATAATAGCTGGGGGACACTGGATGATCCCTATTAGATGTTGGGGAAAACTGGGCTGGTTTTCAAATGGGTCATATTAAAATCTGGGCTGTGTTATGAATCGATATGGACACTGAATTGTGTGATAGTAAATTAGAGTGAATCAGATGAGGACATAGCTGACAAACGTTCAGTCTGTGATCAGCATATCATTGTGACTTCATGTTAGTGCATGAATATTCAGCTACATTTGGAGTTATATTGTTAAAAAAAGGCGCGTAACCGATAAAGGGTCGTGGAGATGACATAAACGCTAATGGCAACAACGCTAATTTAGCACAATAGGTGCATGAACGTTACGATAAAGGGTGTGTTAAACAACATTTACGTGTGTTTACGCTCCACTACATCCCAAGCTAAATCCATGTGAAGAGCTATCCATGCTTCAGACAGTGTCCTTAGATGACGGGTTTCACAGTCTGCTGTACTATTGCACAGCACCTCAACAACTACAGTGTAGGAACGAAAACAAAGACGGAAACTTTTCAGAAGCCTTTGAGTTGCACTTAATTGTCATTGTGATGTTCTTCTAATGGAAACCGCAGATCGCTGGAGAATTCATCGGCAGGGCCTAATCCTGTCATCCCCGACTCCCCAGCTAGAGAAAAACACTGGTTCAGAGAGATGGAAACCAGGATAGCTGACCACAGTGTCACTCATGTTGTCTTTTCCCAGACTGGACGGGGACCAAAAACTGCTCAAAGTCAGCATTTTACAAAGGCACGGACGTCAATAGCAGCTAAAGCAGACATTTTTGCTTCTTCCCAATACACCTTCCCAGCCGAATCTGACACCACTTGTCACCCACAATGTCTCCAGTGTAGAGTGCTTCAGTCTACACGAGACCTACCAGTATCATCTAGAGTTTCAACAGCAATTGGTCGCCACTGAAGCAGAAACAAAATCGTAGTTGGTTGGATCGATTGGATTGCTCTCATCAGCAGAGGTCAGCAGACAGTCACTCCACTCTATAAAACATCATTTCTATAACCTACTCAGTTCCAAATCAGTGTGCTATTTAGAGCTATCCTATTGAACAGTTACATGGGAATGACCTTAGAAGTCCAACCAGAACCTTCAAGCCCAACCTCATGAGTCCGGTTCCTCTAAATCAGGTTCCTCTTCATGATTTAAAAAGCATCCTGTGACAAATGTGAATTTGAAAGCAAGTTTGGAATTGCCTGTTGTTGGCACAGATCACAAATGCTTCTGTTACTTCAGTGTGTGAGTGTATGCAGTTTTCTATAAGAGCGGGGGCTAAGCAGGATAAAGAAATATTTCATAAAGCCTCCTAAAGACTGCATTGCAACATGAGTTTGTTTGGAGAGAAAACAAGAGAATGAGACAGAGGAAAGGACTGCAAAGCTTTTTCAGGTCTCGCTCATTGAATTTAATTTTCTTATCTCACCTCCTCTCTGGTTTTTTTCCAAAATCCAAGCTCCACTTCTCTCTTTTCTTCTGCAGACTCAAGTCTTTGCACTATGCATTCAAAACTCAAGCTTACTTTCGTTAACTCGGTTCTCTGATATTTTGAGTGAGATATCTCACATGTGGAATTCACCTGAATCTCATAAGCTTGAAGAACCAATTACACATCTGTCGGAGACAGACAGGTCGAGTGGCAAATGAGGTGAGCAGCTTCCCTCGTGATAAGGAGCCACTCATTTTCAAGAATGGCTAACTTTCTCACACTCTTGCGAGTAGGGGAATGCGGTGAGTTCTCGCACTCATAATCTCAGAGAACCGTCTCTGTTGACGAGAGAGAGGCCTCCCCTTGCAGGGAGGTGCCCATGACACAAAAGAGTGTACTGGACACAAACGCTTGAGATGCTCTTTTTGTGTAGAAGTGAAGGGCGGCGGGTGGAAAGCCACAAGATCCAAGGAGAGACAATTGTAGTTGTCACTGACCTTAGGCAAAAAGGCAGGGTTGGGAAACAAGGAAACCTTGGAAAAGCCCAGGTCAAACTGTAGGCACGAATTGTGAACTGAAAGTTCATGCAGCTCAGTCACTCGCTTTGCAGACCTAAGGGCGACCAGTAAAAGCAGGGCCGGAACCAGAACAAATCAGCTGGACGGGCATATGATTCCCACACATGCCAGTGTTTTTTTCACGGGACCTTTTATACGTGCACGCACTTGCTCGTGCACAAATGTTTTTAAATGGGTTTTATAGTAAAGATATGTAATTTGACTGTAAAAATATATTACCTTACGTATGAAAACAACCAGTCATCATCTTTTCATCTGATTGTCAAACAAATCCCTTCATAGAGTTCCAAATTTGCTTACAATTTATCCCACCATTTCTACAAATCTGAATTTCAATTTTCATAACGCGCATTTTAGTGGAACAGTTTCATTTCAATAATAAAATCATTGTTGGTTAATGACCAACTGGCTTAAGTGTCTTCACTGACATTTTCAACCTGTCCCCAACTGAGTCTGTAATACCAACATGTTTCAAGCAGACCACCATAGTCCCTGTGCCCAAGAATACTAAGGTAACCTGCCTAAATGACTACCGACCCGTAGCACTCACGTCTGTAGCCATGAAGTGCTTTGAAAGGCTGGTCATGGCTCACAGCACCATTATCCCAGAAACCCAAGACCCACTCCAATTTGCGAATCGCTCCAACAGATCCACAGATGATGCAATCTCTATTGCACTCCACACTGCCCTTTCTCACCTGGACAAAAGGAACACCTATGTGAGAATGCTATTTATTGACTACAGCACAGCGTTCAACACCATAGTGCCCTCAAAGCTCATTACTAAGCTAAGGACTATAATAATATTTAGAAGATAAATACACAACGCAGAGGACGAGAGGACTAGAATTAAAGATCAATAGGAGTTGGTTTTCAGTTCAACATCTGTTTAGAATCTGTGGGGTGTCAGTCCTGGACTCAGAGTGTGACATGTTTTCATTGGTCTGTACTGTACATTGAGTCTGGAGCAGGACAGTTGTTATTTGGCCATTGGCCCAGTTGTACTGCAAGGACTTCTGATTGATCATCCCCAGGCTATGGAGGGGGTTATAAATAGCATCCTGTGTCTTTGTTCTGTGGAGAAAAGCTGAGAACAGGAGAGACTGAACATCTACCTCGCAGCATAACACCTATGGTTTGTCCTTCTCAAATGGATCTATTTTTCTCCCCCTGATTTTCTTTGGAGTTTGTGTTATTGAAGAATAACATCAACTACTAACATGACCCTGGGACGAAACACCTCCCTCTGCAACTGGATACTGGAATTCCTGACGGGCCGCCCCCAGGTGGTAAGGGTAGGTAACATCACATCCGCCACACTGATCCTCAACACGGGGTCCCCTCAGGGGTGCGTGCTCAGTCCCCTTCTGTACTCCCTGTTCACCAATGACTGCATGGCCAGGCACGACTCCAACACCATCATTAAGTGTGCAGATGACAGAACAGCCTGATCACCGACAACAATGAGACAGCTTATAGGGAGGAGGTCAGAGACCTGGCCGTGTGGTGCCAAGACAACAACGTCTCCCTCAATGTGAACAAGACAAGGGAGATGATTGAGGTTTACAGGAAAAGGAGGGCCGAGTACGCCCCCATTTTCATCGACAGGGCTGTAGTGGAACAGGTTGAGAGCTTCAAGTTCCTTGGTGTCCACATCAACAACAAACTATCATGATCCAAACACATCAAGACAGTCGTGAAGAGGGCACCACAAAGCCCCCTCAGGAGACTGAAAAGATTGGGCATGTGTCCTCAGATCCTCAAAAAGTTCTACAGCTGCACCATCGAGCGCATCCTGACTTGTTGCATCACTACCTGGTATGGCAACTACTCAACTTCTAACCTCAAGGCACTACAGAGGGTAGTGCGTACGGCCCAGTATATCACTGGGGCCAAGCGTCCTGCCATCCAGGACCTCTATACCAGGTGGTGTCAGAGGAAGGCCCGAAAAATTGTCAAGACTCCAGCCACCCTTGTCATAGACTGTTCTCTCTGCTACCACACGTCAAGCGGTCCGAAATACTTCTTAACAGCTTCTACCCACAAGCCATAAGATGCCTGAACAGCTAATCAAATGGCTACCCAGACTATTTGCACCCCCCCCCCTTTCACGCTGCTGCTACTCTCTGTTTATTATCTCTGTATAGTCACTTTAACTCTACCTACATGTACATATTACCTCAATTACAATGACTAACCGGTGCTCCCGCTACTGCATTTACAGTAGCCTCACTATTGTTATTTTACTGCTGCTCTATATAATTTTTTACTTTTATTATTTTATTTTATTTATTTTTTATTTATCTATTCTTAATGTTATTTTTCTTAAAATTGCAATGTTAGTTAAGGGCTTGTAAGTAAGCATTTCACCTGTTGTATTTGGCGCATGTGACAAATAACATTTGACTTGATTTGATTTAATCGTAAAAATTGGAATTCTAATTTTTTAAATCTAAAAGTACAAATTCAACTAGAGCACCAGCCTTTGCTATATGGACACATTGATACACCCTGATCCATTGGAGGCTAAACAAATGAGTGCATGCATAGAACTCATAGAGATAGCCTATAGGCCAACACAGGAGTAGGCCTATAACTTCCATTGTCAACTAAGTGCTTGCCTACGGAGCTGTGAGGGGAACGGCACCTCAGTACCTCCAGGCTCTGATCAGGCCCTACACCCAAACAAGGGCACTGCGTTCATCCACCTCTGGCCTGCTCGCCTCCCTACCACTGAGGAAGTACAGTTCCCGCTCAGCCCAGTCAAAACTGTTCGCTGCTCTGGCTCCCCAATGGTGGAACACACTCCCTCACGACGCCAGGACAGCGGAGTCAATCACCACCTTCCGGAGACACCTGAAACCCCACCTCTTTAAGGAATACCTAGGATAGGATAAAGTAATCCTTCTCACCCCCCCCCCCCCTTAAAAGATTTAGATGTACTATTGTAAAGTGGCTGTTCCACTGGATGTCATAAGGTGAATGCACCAATTTGTAAGTCGCTCTGGATAAGAGCGTCTGCTAAATGACTTAAATGTAATGTAAATGTAAGTAAAAATACATAAAGCCGACAAATGAAAACCGTAGAAAATATCCAGATGAAAATTTCATTCATCTCTCTACTCTCCTTTCTATCTGTCTTGACTTGAACTATTGCTAATGAAGTGCAACATTGTTCAAATCTATCAAATGGGTCAGGACCAAAGCTGTCGCTAGTGAACTTGCAACATTGTATCAACTAGCCTATCACTGGCCTTCAGAGTTTCCAGCTCCCTCAACGTTAACGTTACATTGTAGAATAATAGTGAAGACATCTAACTATGAAATAACACATACTGTATGGAATCATGTAGTAACCAAAAAAGTGTTAAACAAATAGCCACTCTCTGCCTTGATGACAGCTTTGGACACTCTTGGCATTCTATAATAATAATAATATAATAATATATGCCATTTAGCCGACGCTTTTATCCAAAGCGACTTACAGTCATGTGTGCATACATTCTACGTTCTCTCAACCAGCTTTACCTGGAATCCTTTTCCAACAGTCCTGAAGGTGTTCCCACATGTGCTTAGCACTTGTTGGCTGCTTTTCATTCACTCTGCAGTCCAATTCATCCTAAACAATCTCAATTGGGTTGAGGTTGGGTGATTGTGGAGGCCAGGTCATCTGAAGCAGCACTCCACCCTCTGCTTCATAGTCAAATAGACCTCACACAGCCTGGAGGTGTGTTTTGGGTCATTGTCCAGTTGAAAAACAAATGATAATCCCACTAAGCGCAAACCAGATTGGATGGCATTATAGCTTCAGAATGCTGTGGTAGCCATGCTGGTTAAGTGTGCCTTTAATTCCAAATAAATCGCTGACAGTGTCACCAGCAAAGCATCCCCACACCATCACACCTCCTCCTCGCTTTACGATGGGAACCACACATGCGGAGATCATCCATTCACCTACCATGCGTCTCACAAAAACACGGCGTTTGAACCAAAAATCTCAAATTTGGACTCCACAGACCAAAGGACAGATTTCCAGATTTGCTGCACAAATTGCGGGCTTCCCAAATAGAAACGACCCACATCTATTTTTTTTCGCAGCTAATGATCCTCTGTGGCTAAGTCATGCTCTCTGGTGAGGTATGATTTTATTTATTTCTGTACAGACAGGAGTAAATACACTGAGTGTACAAAACATCATGCTCTTTCCATGACGTAAACTGAATTCAGGTGAAAGCTATGATCCCTTATTGATGTCACTTGATGAATCCACTTCAGTCAGTGTAGATGAAGGGGAGGAGACAGGTTAAAGAAGGATTTTTAATCCTCGAAGCAACTGAGATAGAGACTGTGTATGTGTGCCATTCAGAAGGTGAATGGCCAAGACAAAATATTTAAGTGCTTTTGAACGGGGTACGGTAGTACTGTTTTTGACCAGACAGCATCAGATACATGGGCTCCACATACAGTGGCTTGCGAAACTATTCACCCCCCTTGGCATTTTTCCTATTTTGTTGCCTTACAACCTGAAATTAAAATGGATTTTTGGGGGGGTTTGTATCATTTGATTTACACAACATGTCTATACCACTTTGAAGATGCAAAAAACAAACAAGACAAACAAGACAAAGAAAATGGAAAACTTGAGCTTGCATAACTATTCAACTATTCATAACCTCTGTCCCAGTCTCAAATCTCTGGAAGACTGAAACAGATACCTAAGTATAATAGATTCATTTAAAAAGGCAGGTAAATTTATTTTGAGGTTCCTTGAGAATTTGGATGATTTGAATGGTCTGTTCTTTTAGTTAATGTTTTTATGGATCTGCAGGTCTACAAGTTTGTGTCTCTGTGGATATGTCTTTTCTCTGTGAATTTTCTCTGTGGATGTATTTTCTCACCTCCACTCATTTGTGGTTTGATAAGATGTCTCCAGCTGCGTCTCAGAGCAGTCTCAGAGCTCCAGGTCCATCTCTGCGCCTCTAATCTGCCTGAAGCCTCCCACCCCCCCCTCACTTTTACAAGAAAAGCACACTCAGCCAGATGTACACAATACCAATTAAGTTTATCTTACCTTTGCCAGCCTGGCTTTAATGGACGTCCTCAATTATGAGTAGAAAAAAATAGTCAATGGCGGTGTAGGGTCTAACATCAAAACCAAAGACCGCTGAAGGGAAAAGAGTCTGATAAGAGTCTAAACTGAGAGGAACAGAGGTTAAGGCCAAGGCCTTTAATATACCAAATAATTAGCTTTTTAAATCTCAAGTAAAAGTTGTTAATTCCCAGGTAGAAAGTTTATAATTCTATGTGAAGAACTACCCAATGTAACCCAGAGCAAATCCTATCAGAAGTTCATATTATGTATCCTGGCACAGTCATCCTAGGCGTATGAAACTTGGCATAACCTTAATCGAGTTTATCTCTTCTCCCCTGTGTCCTGGCAGTAACCTGGTATGTGTACGCGTAAGTGTGTCGTATGGGTTTGCGTAGGCAACGGATTGCTGATTAAGCAAGCAAATGAGTAGACCTAAGCCTCATTCATTACTGTCTAAACATTCTGACTCCAGGAGTTGATTGAATTACCCCGCAGTTGTCAAATATATTTAACAAGATGGTAGAGCAGTAACCAGAACAGCTTGTCTTTTTTTTTATATAGAGAAATAATGAGACTTATAGGCCATTATCAGTTCATTTAACAGGAAATTAACAGTTGTTTTCTCAAAAGGCCAATATGAGCCTTTACATTCAATTTGTTTTGAGTAATTGTGGTTTTGAAGTTACAATCCTCCAGAGCACTCAGAGGGCCAAAAGTCTCATTTGAGATCCAGCAGTTAAGGTCAATGTTTCTCTTGTGATACTTTATGGCACCATATGGCAAAACATTATTCATTAATAAGTAGAAACTAAAGAAAATGCCTGGCAGACTATCAGAGTGTATACTGTATATATGTAGATGCAGGGCTTGGCTACTGTCATGGTTAATGATAAATTGTATGTATAAGTGAGCCAAACACTAGTCATGACCGAAGCCCAAAGTTGTATTCAGTAATATCAAGTAATACAGTACATTACACTAAAGAGCAATACAATACATTTATGAAAAATAAGAAATCTTTAATCAAAGGTTTTTGGCAATGCTGTCCCAATGCATGTCATGTTCATTCAAACTATATTCCCAGAGAGATACTGTAACAGGGCAAGCAAGAAGCAACTGTAGTAGTTCAACTGTCAAATAGTCCTTTGGTCTTCAGTCTATTTCACATTCACATACGTGACATTCGGCACTTGCTATCTCTGCAACATTATGTCTCTTTTTTTTAGTTAAAACAGCATCCCATAAATAGTATTTGAATTTTACCTCAAGGGCATATTCCAATAACATTCTCACTAATAGAATGACTGGTTAAATTGTTGCCCTTTTAAGTGATGGACAAAGTGAGTTTCTGTTCATTCATTTCATTGCACATTTCTCAGGTTTCCAGGCTGGTGGTGAATGCCAACAGGAACTCAACACATCTACCACACTAGTCTAGCTCAGGGTAGACTCTGCTGCTGAGGAATTAATGCAAGCATTCGGCACATTCCTTTGTTTCAGAAACACATCAAATTGGGTGGTTCAGTAATCTCAGGTCTCCATTATTTCCAAGCCCAGATGAAATTGGGTCCAAGCCCAGATAAAATTCATTTTTTTGCTCATGAAAAGAGAGAGAGAAACCACTGTCAATGGATGTTGCTGAATCCATCATCCCTTTAAACGTTCAGGCTACGCTTTTCACATTAGCAGTCTTACATATCTGCATGCAAATATTGCTCAACAACTACCAATTTATGCATACCTTTATGTGATTTTGTGTGGTTGAATTTTGATCTTGTAAAGGTGTTTGGTGGTAAAGTTGTGTGTTAAAATACCTATTTAAACAGGAGGAATCAGGAATCTTACAGGTAGGCAGTTTTGAAGCTGACAGACTAGTGGAAAACAAGAACACCTTTTAAAAACAGGTATGGTTTAATTACCCACGTGGGAATCACTTGCTTAGTGACCAAGTCATTACACGAGAGGGAAGAAGAGGGGGAAGAAGTAGTCATGGACACATGTCTTTCCTGTCTGGGAAGACGGGACATGGTACAGTACAACGTAAACTGGGGAGAACCTGTTAGCAGTTACACAAATTTGTTGTGCTCTGTGTTTTGTAGGTCAACATGTCCTCCTCCTCCTCCTCCTCCTCCCCATTAATTGGTGTGTCGGTCTATCACGCGAAGAGAGAACGAGGAGCAGCCTAGCACAGCTGGTTCTGATTAGAACTGGGCCAGGGGGACACAGACAGAGAGGAGAGGAAGTTGGTACGGGTATCTCCTGTTGGAACAGGTTATGTGAGCCCATTGGTGGTACAGTATACCTTGGCACCGTTTTATTATCTTACTACCCATTACACTAGGATGGCAGGACTTTACATCTCAAAATCCACTCATACTGTCAATCAACCATTAAACAACCCAAAAAGCTAACAAAGGGTTTGATTGTCCAACCTGGGAGATAACGTCTCATCACATAATGTCACTTATTCCATTGTCTGTCCAAGAAGCACATCCCTTTCTACAGTATGTTGTCATTAAAATGGACATTTCTACTATTTCCACATGTCCCAGACCAGGATTGACCAGAGGGCCAAGTCCATGTCTCAATGACTCATCACAGGGAGAGAGGATTTACATGAGGACTGATTCCCCCCTTGTTTACACCCCACTTGTATTTTAGTGAGCAGTGTCAGGTGGAGTAAAACAAGTGGTGTTTGTGGATAATCAAGGGTGTAGTAATTTAGGGTTAATGTGTAATATCGGTTCTCTTGATGACCCAACTCACAGGGCTGCTACATATACAGATGTATACAATGTATACAGAATTTAGACACGTCAGTTAAAGGATCAATATGTAAGTACTCAAAAGCAAATGGATCACATTTGTACTGTAACTATGTTATCACAATGTTTTTACAGACTATATATTTAATCACTTCAAGTACACGATTTTGGTGCCACCTAATATAAAGGGGCATCCAGCAGGGTAAACCACATTGTTGTTGACGTTGAAATAATGAATTGTTTGTTTCAGCTTCATTTGACTGAATTTAGTCATGGATAACATATTAGTGTATACAGACCTATATGTAACTAACTACACAGTACACATTGTCTTAATTTGTTGTGGTCTTGCATCTTTGCTACGTTGTTGTTATCTGGTTGCTGCATTTCAGCCCTGAACCCGCAGGTTATGGAAAGCCTGGCATAGTTGGCAACAACACCCAAATGTGTAAAGCACCTGCTAGTTTATGTTGCGCAAAACCCAGACTGTAAAACACACAAACAAATAATGTAGTAATCACCTTTCAATCAGTCTCAAAGAGATGACGTCAACCACACACCCGCAGTTTGACTGCTTTCATACTTGGCCACCCAACAATCAGGGGCTAAGAGTACGGAGTACAAATAAAGCTTTTTGTTCCTGGCCCAAAACGCAATGGGGCTGGGGTGAAACAACTCACACACTTCACGTTCTGTCAAGCCGTAAACAACAGATCGTTGAAAAGAGTTATAAAGATTGAGCAATAATTGATCGCTTGTCTCTGGAATAAACAAAAATACATCAAGTTGACCTTTATCTCTGTAAAACGACCTTTTAGACAAGTAAATGTGACCTGAGTAGAGAATAGGTTTATACAGGGAGAGCAACCCAACCTCAAAGCTACAGTTCCTCACCCACCCCAGTCTCTTCATTAAGCCAGCCCACAAAGGCTATGGCCCAAGATGGGGAGAAAATTAGTAAATGTATTGCTTCCAAATGAATGTAGGACACAATATATCAACAGAAACTTCTGGCGGAGTAGTTTCCATTGGTTTCTTGGGGGGGGGGCTAATCCTTTTAAGTTACTAGACTGACGACCACATAGACTGCCATTAAGAGCCTTCAAGGGAAATGCACTCTATTCAAGTAAAAATAGTGTTATTGTAGGAAATACACCAAAATATACATTTGACATTTTAGTCATTTAGCAGATGCTCTTATCCAGAGTGATTTACAGTTCGTTCATTCATCTTAAGATAGCTAGGTGGGACAACCACATATAACAGGCAGAGAAAGTACATTTTTCATGAATAAAGTGGCTGTAGGGGGGATGGTCGAGGTGAGGATTATTTAAGATACTGTTTGAAGAGGTAGGGTTTCAGATGTTTTCTGAAGATGGGCAAGGACTCTTCTGCTCTAGCTTCAGGGGGAAGCTGGTTCCACCATTGTGGTGCCAGGACAGAGAAGAGCTTGGACAAGGCTGAGCGGGAGTTGCCCTCCCGTAGGGTTGGGAGGGCCAAGACACCTGAGGTGGCAGAAAGGAGTGCACAGGTAGGGGTGTAGGGTTTGAGTATAGCTTGAAAATAGGGAGGGGCAGTTCCTCTTGCTGCTCCGTAGGTAAGCACCATGGTCTTGCAGTGGATGCGCGCTTCGACTGGAAGCCAGTGGAGTGTGCGGAGGAGCAGGGTGACATGGCAGAACTTGGGAAGATTGAAAACCAGGCAGGCTTCAGCATTCTGGATAAGTTGCAGGGGTTTGATGGCACCAGCAAAGAGCCCAGCCAACAGCGATATTCAGTAGGAAAAAAATACAAAACATTAACAATATTACATACTTTCATCCTCGTAAAAGCTGATTTATACTAATGCATTATTTTGTGAGTGGAAAATGGAAAATTACCAGATGAATGGCAACCTGCATCACAAGTATCTACTCTGTTTGGCAAAGTGTGAGGCTTCAATGTGTCATGCTTCATAGCAAGTTTATGCAAGACATCACACCCTTGATGAACCACGAGTTGCCAAAAGCTGCTATACATTTTTATGTCAAACTCTAAGTCATCTTTATGATAACTGTATTGACTTGGCATCATGAATGAACACTGATACCAAATGTTACAGATATAGCCTTGGTGTAAAGTAAAGACATACAATCATCATGTCGACACGTGTTCAGCTTAACATTTGACAAACTCACATCTCCTGTTTGTGTTGGATTGGATTTTTCTGATGGAATGAGAAAAATGGCCTCCCACATGGCTGGATCTACCCTTTTCACCACAAATGGGTGGCATGATCAGCAGAGGAAAAACGCATCTCCTCAGAGAGAGATGAAATAATGTTCGCACAGAGGGGAAAAAAACACAATCGACTTCCAAAGAATGAGCAGCAAAAACAGGCTAGCTGTATAATATGTGACCTGGAAAGTACCCTTCAAACAAAGGGCTTTTACAAAAGACCAGGCACCGAAAGTATTGAAAGATATTTTAAACATATCGCTACTTTTCCAGCTCAACAACCACACGATAACACCAACTGTTGATTTTTTTAGGCAAGACATAACTTAATACATTTAATACCGAGTAGTAAAATTAGAATGTGTCTAGGAATATCCTTGGCCCTTTCCTAATCCCAGAAAATAGCCAATGGTAATACTTCTTACACCTCAAGCCACCGTAAACCATGTTATTTCATATGGGTATTTATTGATGGGAGGGAAGGGGTATTACATCAAGTTCGAGTCACAACTGAAACAAAGCGAGCCAAGGAAAACCACACACAATGGAATCTCTAGTATGTTTGTTTTGTTTCATTCCAGGCCCTCAGGAACAGAACTGACAGAACATTGTGGAACAGGAGCTGAGCGCTGCCCAGCAAAAAGACATGGCTGCCTGCGGTCACTGGAGGTAGAGCAGAAATAAGATGTGGCTCCCCGCATCAAAACAGACAGTGTGGTAATGCTAGACTTGAAGCAACAAATTGGTTTCTTCATCCCACTCTACTCTATACAGCAGACAGAGGGAGGTACTGGTGGTCCTGCGTCTCTATCGTTAGGATGCTTAATTATTGTGACTTGTATGAGTTGTAGGAGTTAGAGCACACTCTCAAGTAGCAAGTGACTGGTTATTAGAATATTATTACAAACCCAAGGAGCAGGCGAAGGAGCTGATTACTGGCTCATGTGGGAGGCACAATTTACCAGGAATGTAGAGAGGCGGAATGGGAATGAACTGCTTGGAAGTAGCGTGGCACATTGGGTAATTACCTGGTCCAAAAAGGAACTGAACGGAGCACTCTCAGATCATATCCCAATCTTGTTTAGATTTCTGTCCCCATTAAGTTCGGGAGAAATTAGCCAAAACCTTGCCATTATTTATTCCAAGATTTGCTTTGTTCATTTAAAAGGGTCACCGACTTCCACCTAGTGTGGTCCTGCACCCCCCACAGTGACAGGAAAGGGAGAACATTGAGATCAATCAGACCACAAGGAATGTCTAATATGGAGTCTTTCAAAGAGCCAACAAAATATTATTGAATAAAATATTGCTTATTTTCTTTATGCTGTATAATTCTACTGGAAAATGCATTTAATTTGAGTCATTGTACAGTATATCTCACCTTCGCTCAAATGTCCCCTACCTGACACACACAGGCACACTCACGCATGCGTACACACACACACACACACACACCTACCAACACACAAACACACACACACACACCACTCCTGTGCCACAGAGATGCAGGGGGAGAGAGGCAAGGCTGCTGGGCTCCTTTAATTTGCTATTGTTTGTACATTTGCAAGACGTGTAAATGATGAAGGAAGCAGGTGGCCCTGATCATCTGGTCTGCAGCTGTGGCTTTATGACTCACTTATACCTTGACCAAGCTCTAGCTACATCACACACACACACACACACACACACACACACACACACACACACACACACACACACACACACACACACACACACACACACACACACACACACACACACACACACACACACACACACACACACACACACACACACACACACACACACACAGCGATGTGTCCACTAAGTCAATCCTGAGTCAAAAGAGAGAGAGAGAGAGAGACAGCTGGAAGGGCACTTGCCCTCTGGGGCTTTGTAGAGTCCTCTAGAGCTAAAGCACTTTTTCCTTTCATTTGACTTTGATTCCTGGAACCCTAAACATGGATAATTTACTGACAACAAGTTGGGCAACAACTCAATCTCGCTGCATTCAATGAAATAACAATCTACAACACTAACATTCTCTGCTGAGTCTTTCCAAACTAGAGATCTTTAATTTCCTGGATTTGAATCAGATTTTGATAAGATACAATCAATGATTGTTCCTGAGATCACAAAGGTATATCAATACCTATGCCACATGCCAAAGTAAGCTTACGTTTAAAGTAAGCATGCTATGACTAAACATGTAGGCGGTACACATTATAGCTTTGCAAAGTCCAAACACATGCCAAATGACTGGGTTAATATAACAAATCTGTTACATTTACAATTGGTTACAACATCCTGAGTGATAGGACGCTTGACCAATCAAGGGACTTCCTGGGTCTTTCTTCACACTTCAAACAAAATCATTTGTAGCACCAGACCAGAGCCAATTTGCTGCGTCAGATGTTTTACGGGAAAGAAGGCCTGAGTGCTTCATTAAAACAGCCCTCTCACACTCCTGTGAAGGTCTTTCTTGCCCATTTATTCTTTCTTTTTCCATTCTTCATGGCTTATTGGGATTCCTTCTTTGGCATTTGTGTTTTGGCTGTACCGTTATGGTCATTTCTTCTTAACTGCTCATAAATTCATTTGATTTCACTGAAGGTATTTTGCCAGTGTGAGCTAACTGGCTGAATAAAATGTGCTATGTTGGCCATACAAAGACCATCAAGTGTCAAATGTCAACCTTACAGGAAGTTGTACCTTTGCTACCGTGCCAAAGCATATGTGTTTGACGGGTGAACGACAGCCAATAACCTAACTAAGACATGACGAAACCTGAAATATGGATACATTAGCATTAACTGGCCTACTATTCCTTATTGTATGAAATCACTTCTAACACCCACTGACCAGTGCACTGCCAAATGACCTTAACGATGAGCCTCACAGTAGGTTTCCCCTGCGGAACCATTTCCACCATGGGGGATGATATGGCGGAATCAATGCAGTGTATCTTTGGCCAGTTCTACTCTGGATGACAGATGAAGTTCAGCAGCTCATGGAGGTTCAGAGAGAACGCTGTAATCTTGCATCTTTGGCTTTCCCCAATTGATATGTTTACCCTGCCTAAACTGTGATGGGCATGTAGCTGATGGGAGTCCAAACAAACATTCCCCCACGCAACATGGTGAATACAATCAATATATCCTAATAGGTAGATAAAGGTCACATGGACTATAAAATGTTGGACTTAATATGTATGTAAAGAGTGCCCACTGCCCAATTCAATCAAAACGTGTCACGCCCTGACCTTAGAGATCCTTTTTATTCTCTATGTTTGGTTAGGTCAGGGTGTGACTCGGGTGGGAAAGTCTATGTTTTCTATTTCTTTGTTTTTGGCCATGTGTGTGGTTCCCAATCAGAGGCAGCTGTCTTTTGTTGTCTCTGATTGGGGATCACATGTAATTTTCCTTTTGGGTTTTGTGGGATCTTGTTTTCTGTTTAGTGTCTGTACCTGACAGAACTGCGGACTTTCGTTTTCGCGTTTGTTATTTTTGTTTGAGTGTTTTTGAATAAAGTATCATGAACCCTTTCCACGCTGCACTTTGGTCCACTCTTCCTTCTACCAACGAGAGCCGTTACAAAACGGGTGATCAGGTTACTGGAATAAGTCAAAAACAATATTATTCACGTGCTAAGTGACTGGAGCCTGTTTTGAATTCCTGATATCAAATCAAACAATGTTTACTGTATGAAAAATAAGAAACTCAGCTGCATAATTATTCAAATATTCTTCTGTTGAAATAGGATGCTGTTTATGACGCATGCATGGAACTCAGTTCCCACTATTTATGGTGATTCATATTGGAATTCAAACCACAACTAATGACACTCCAAACGACACCGATGACAATTAAAATTCTCAAAATACTTCCTGAAATGTGATGTCAGTGTGAGGCATACATACTTTAAGGCACTTGAAGTTGTACAAATACTGCACAAGAGCTCCAATATCACATCAATCACGTTAGCATAATTAACACAATTCAAGTTAAAACTGGGAATATAGGGGGATTTGATATCCCCCCATGCCAAACACCTCTGGATGGGACAAGACTGAACATGTTCCTGCTGCTGAGACTAGTAGTACGGTTCAGGCCCTCACTCCCCCACACATGAGTACTAATCTATGGCCAAAACGTTAACTCAATTTGTCAGTGTTATCTTCATGTCAACAGTTCCCCTCAAATATTTATAATAGGCCCTGTGCTCAGACGACCAGTGAGAGCAGGATGAATCTAAGAATGTTAACATGTAGGGCCTAGTTTTTCCACAGGCTGCTAGTCTAGTACTGAGAAACGGTAGTCACGCCCCAAACAACATGTTTTATAAGACAGGCCTCTTCAGGAGAGAATGAGTCATGCTAATTTATAAAACGACTCATATCATACATCTGTGATTATTACCCTATATAGATATAACATAATTCATACCATATATCAGAACCACTCACAGCTGCACTGAAGTTGGGAGATGAGACAAATGCATGAATGAGATGAGCAGTGAGTTGGAGCTAGCTGTCACACAGACTGTCCCACTGATGGACAGTTCCTGTGGGGTTGGTGACCCTGTGTAATCTATGGAACAGAGCAGCCATGGCCCTAACGCATCACAAAGGTATCCTTTATTAGTCGAAGATCTGCAGCAGTAGCAAACCCAGGGAAACCACAAATGTAAACAGAGCAGCACTTTCTGCTTTACACACACACACACACACACACACACACACACCACAATGTGTCCACTGAGTCAATCCTAAACCCTGACACAAACAATTTATGGAATGCTGTGTTTATTTGATGATTCTTTCTCATTTGCCTCTTTTGGCCGATCTTTAGGATAGTAACAACCTCACTTTTTTATTTATTTTGAAGTTCTGGCTCTACTGGGTATTTCAGGGAAACACATTGCCTAATAGATGCAGGAAATGGGGCAACACAATGTTTGCTAGGTCACTTCTGACGTGCGCTGCATCTCTTTTCCAATATTCCATTTCCATTGCTGAGTCATATCCTTGAAGGTCCAATGCAGCCATTTTTATCTCAATATCAAATCATTTCTGGGTGACAATGAAGTACCTTAAGGTAAATCCACACACTACGGAGACGGAAGGTAAGGAGTGTAGCGTAGGGTTGCAATGGCATTTTTTTCATCACAAAAGGGGCGGCTCCTTGTAATACGCTCTAGCATTTGTTATAGTTTTGTACTACATGAAAATAGTTGTTCTGCAGCCATGGGGGCAGTGTTGTCACATTGTTCCTTGATCTGATCTATATACAGTATACAGTATAGGCTATTCATCAAAGTAGCCTATTTTGCATTAATAACCAAATATAATCTCAGCGACTGTTCAAACAGTAAACCAAACAGCAAGAATCCACCCAAAAATGTATTTTGTTTAGAAGTAGAAGTAGCTAGTGATTACTGGATATTGTGAAATGGTATTACCTGCGCTTGCCAACTAGTTAGCCATGTGCTTTTTTTTCTATGACCAAAACATGATGAACTCTTTTAGCTGATATGCGAATGAATACACAAGCAGCATATCAAACAGGGATACTGTTTTAGGTTACATAGGCAAGTATAAGAATTCCTGCCAGAGCATATTTTCATTTGTTTAAATCTGATTATTTCACATGGAGATGTGGGAAACTAAAAAGGTTAACTAGCTTGTTATGTTTTTAGCTAGGCTAAAGCCAGCTAGCTAGACCTCCAGCTAGCGACTCTTCCTTGATTTTACCAAATTCAATTTATATATAGTATATATATATATATATAGTATACATATATATAGTATACATATATATATATAGTATATATATATTAATATATAGTATATATATATTAATATATAGTATACATATATTAATATATAGTATACATATATTAATATATAGTATACATATATATAGTATACATATATATATATAGTATATATATATATATATATAGTATATATATATATATTAATATATAGTATATATATATTAATATATAGTATACATATATTAATATATAGTATACATATATTAATATATAGTATACATATATATAGTATACATATATATAGTATACATATATATATATGGCCCCCCAATGGTGGAACAAACTCCCTCACGACGCCAGGACAGCGGAGTCAATCACCACCTTCCGGAGACACCTGAAACCCCACCTCTTTAAGGAATACCTAGGATAGGATAAAGTAATCCTTCTCACCCCCCCTTAAAAGATTTAGATGCACTATTGTAAAGTGGCTGTTCCACTGGATGTCATAAGGTGAATGCACCAATTTGTAAGTCGCTCTGGATAAGAGCGTCTGCTAAATGACTTAAATTAAAAAAATAATAATAATTTAATTTAAATATATATATATATATATATATATATATATATATATATATATATATATATAGATGCCCAATCGCACAATGTTCCCTCTAAAATGCGGGCAGGCGTGCAGCTCCCCTGGGACTGCCGCATAGAATAAATAATAGCCTGCACAGAGAAGCAAGAGATTGAACTTGGGGTGAAAAATACACTCAACTTTCTAGAGTTTTCCCCGTTAGTTAACACCTATCAACATGTCCCTTTACTGTGGGAATTGTGATCGAATCAATGCAATATTAGCCACTTTCAAAGCAGCATACCGAAACAAAATGAACTATGCAAGACTTAGTCTGTAAAACTAACTATGCAAGATATTTTGTTGTAGGCATCAGAGTAGACTTCTATTGCATTGACAGGCATGACTTGGCCCGTACTCTACACAGACTGGTGTGCCATAACCAATCAGAGATGCAGTAGGCCTATATACAAATAGACCATTGTCAAATATGGATCCGTGCCATTCACTTTAAACTGGACTAGGTTTACAGCATGAACGGGCGTGAATAGATTATTTTGAGATCAAAGTAAGAGCTACATGTAGTGACATGTGCACATATGTTCATATCCCTTGCTAGTTAGTGAGTTATTAACCCAGTTATAGATCATTTGTAGTCAGCAATGGGGGAGTGATTCCGGCGCTGACAGAGATGGCTGCCTCGCTTCGCGTTCCGAGGAAACTATGCAGTTTTTTTTTTTTTTTTTTACATTGGTACCCCAGTTAATCTTAGGTTACATACAGTCGGGAAGAACTACTGAATATAAGAGCAACGTCAACTCACCATCTTTACGACCAGGAATATGACTTTCCCGAAGCGGATCCTGTGTTCTGCCTTTTACCCAGGACAACGGAATGGATCCCAGCCTGTGACCCAAAACAAAGACGTCGTAAAAGAGGGAAACAAAATGGTCTTCTGGTCAGGCTCCGGAGATGGGCACATCGCGCACCACTCCCTAGCATACTTCTCGCCAATGTCCAGTCTCTTGACAACAAGGTTGATGAAATCTGAGGAAAGGTAGCATTCCAGAGGGACATCAGAGATTGTAACGTTCTTTGCTTCACGGAAACATGGCTCACTCGAGAGACGCTAACGGAATCGGTTCAGCCAGCTGGTTTCTTCACGCATCGCGCCGACAGAAACCAATATCTTTCTGGTAAGAAGAGGGGCGGGGGAGTATGCCTTATGGTTAACGAGACGTGGTGTGGTCACAACAACATACAGGAACTCAAGTCCTTCTGTTCACCTGATTTAGAATTCCTCACAATCAAATGTCGACCGCATTATCTACCAAGGGAATTCTCTTAGATTATAATCACAGCCGTATATATTCCCACCCAAGCAGACACATTGATGGCTCTGAACAAACTTTATTTGACTCTATGTAAACTGGAAACCACATATCCTGAGGCTGCATTCATTGTAGCTGGGGATTTTAACAAGGCTAATCTGAAAACAAGACTCCCTAAATTGTATCCGCATATCGATTGCGCAACCAGGGCTGGTAAAACCTTGGATCATTGCTATTCTAACTTCCGCGACGCATATAAAGTTCTCCCCCGCCCTCCTTTGAGAAAAGCTGACCACGAATCCATTTTGTTGCTCCCTGCCTACAGACAGAAGCTAAAACAAGAAGCTCTTGTCTGTTCAACGCTGGTCTGACCAATCTGAATCCACGCTCCAAGACGCTCCAAGACTGCTTCCATCACGTGGACTGGGATATGTTCCGCACTGCGTCCAACAACAACATTGACGAATACGCTGATTCGGTGAGCGAGTTCATTAGAAAGTGCATTGAAGATGTCGTTCCCATAGCAACTCGGTCCCTACATCAAAGCAGGGACCGAGAGACTGAAATACAGCTTCTATCTCAAGGCCATCAGACTGTTAAACAGCCACCACTAACATTGAGTGGCTGCTGCCAACACACTGACTCAACTCCAGCCACTTTATTAATGGCAATTGATGGAAATTGATGTAAAAAATGTATCACTAGCCACTTTAAACAATGCCATTTAATATAATGTTTACATACCCTACATTACCCATCTCATATGTATATGTATATATGGAACTCTATATCCTCTACTGCATCTTTATGTAATACATGTATCACTAGCCACTTTAAACTATGCCACTTTGTTTACATACCCTACATTACTCATCTCATATGTATATACTGTACTCGATACCATCTACTGCATCTTTCCTATGCCGTTCTGTACCATCACTCATTCATATATCTTTATGTACATATTCTTTATCCCTTTACACTTGTGTGTATAAGGTAGTAGTTTTGGAATTGTTAGGTTAGATTTCTCGTTGGTTATTACTGCATTGTCGGAACTAGAAGCACAAGCATTTCGCTACACTCGCATTAACATCTGCTAACCATGTGTATGTGACAAATACATTTGATTTGATTTGATTGTTCCCTACAAAGCACAAAACGTGTGCATTTCTAGCCATCTTTGAAAAGCGAGTCAGGTAAAGAGCTTTTTTGTCTTAAAGGAGAAGGAGTTGTATTTTGAGACAGGCTTGAAATCAAATCAAATCAAATTATATTGGTCACGTACATGTATCTAACAGATGTTATTGCGGGTGTAGCGAAATGCTTGTGTTCCTCCAACAGTGCAGTAATATTAAAAAAGTCACAACAATACACACAAATCTAAAAGTAAAATAATGGAATTAAGAAATATATCAATATTAGGATGAGCAATGTTGGAGTGGCATTGACTAAAATACAGTGGAATAGAATACAGCATATACATATGAAATGAGTAAAGCAGTATGTACATTATTAAACATTATTAAAGTGACTAGTGTTCCATTATTAAAGTGACTAGCGATTCCATATCTATTCATATAGAGCAGCATCCTTTAAGGTGCAGGATTGAGTAACTGAGTGGTAGCCGGCTAGTGATGTCTATTTAACAGTCTGATAGCATTGAGAAGCTGTTTTCAGTCTCTTGGTCCCAGCTTTGAGGTTGGAGGAGACCAGTCGGAGCTTGCCGAGGAGTTTTGTTCTTTGCACAGACCGTGCAAGCGGCAACGAATGCAGAAATGTCAGGAACCATGTAGGGCCACCAAAAGCGGTGTCGCACAATAGCCAGGGCCCAACGGGAGCCCGGCTGGCAGGCAAGCCTGGAGGAGTGAGCCCACTCCAGGATCGAGGAGCGGACTTCGTCAGGAATGAACATCCAGTTTTCTGCCCCCCCACCTCATAAACCGGCTTCCCGATTCCCCAGCTGAGTGCCGTCGCCAGGCATGAGGTGGGAAGGATGGTCACAGGTTCTGGGGTAGTAGCCGTGGGGCTATAGCGGCGTGACAGCGCATCTGGCTTGACATTCATGGATCCCGGCCAGTAAGAGTGGGAAAAGTTTAACCGGATTAACAGAAGGGCCCATCTAGTTTGCCTGGAATTGAGACACTTGGCAGTGCGGAGGTATTCCAGGTTCTTGTGGACGGTACACACAATGAACGGATGTTCCACCCCCTTCAGCCAGTGCCTCCACTCCTCCAACACCATCTTCACAATGAGAAGCTCACGATTCTCCACATCATAGTTCCTCTCCATGGCATTGAGGCGGTGGGAGAAGAAGGATGTATCTTGAGGTCCAGGGCAGACCACTGGGACAGGACAGCCCCCACTCCGACATCCGAAGCATCAGCCTCCACCACAAAATATCAGGATGGGTTAGGATGAACCAAGAGTGGAGCCATGGTGAAACGGTGTTTGAGATCCCGAAACGCCTGGTCCGCAGCTGGGGACCACGTGAACGGAACCTTGGGAGAGGTGAGTGTAGACGGGGAGATGCCAGGGTGCTGTAGCCCCGGATAAAGCGGAAATAGAAGTTGGTGAAACCCAGGAAACGTTGCAGCTGTACACTGGACGTAGGCTGGTGCCAATCCACCACCGCTCACACCTTACCGGGATCCACATGTACACTCCCTGCAGCGATGATATAACCCAGAAAGGGGATGCTGGAGTGATGGAATTCGCACTTCTCTGCTTTTACAAAAAGCTGGTTCTCCAGGAGGCGTTGGAGAACCTGTCGGACATGGAGCATATGTTCTTGGGTGGAGCAGGAGAAGACCAGGATGTCTTCAAGGTAGACGAAGACGAACCGGTTCAACATTTTGCGGAGAAGGTCATTAACCAGAGCCTTGAAAGCAGCAGGGGCATTGGTAAGGCCAAAGGGCATATCCACATACTCGTAGTGACCGCTGGCCATGTTGAAGGCAGTCTTACACCTGTCCCCTTCCCGTATCCGCACCAGGTGAGGCGTTCCGTAGGTCCAGCTTGGAGACCACAGTGGCCCCCTGGAGTGGCTTGAAGGCCAAGGAGATGAGAGGTATAGGGTAGGGGTTCTTCACCGTGATGTAGTTGAGACCCTGGTTGTCAGTGCTTGGGCGCAGGGTTTTGTCCTTCTTCGCCACAAAGAAAAAACCCTGCACCGGCGGGGGAGACAGGAGGACTGGGTCCTAAGGGAGTCTTGACGTAGCAGTAGCAGCTTACAAGCAGCCTCTCTTCCGGACAACCGAGAATCAAACACCTTTTGAACTTCCTCCATGAACTCCTCCAGACTGAGGTAGACAGTGGATTGTTGGTCCCACACCGCCATGGCCCAGGCGAGTGCCCTCCTGGACATCAGCGTTATGAGGTACGCTATCCTTGAGAAGTCCGAGTGGAACGAAAAACGAAGAACTCGCAGCTCAAAAATGAGGGAGCACTGGGAGAGAACATTTCGGCAGGTTCCAGAATCTCCAGCGTAGCTCTCCGGAGGAGGTAAGCAGTGTCCTCGGGACACTGGGGTAGGCTGGGCAATTACGGGTGTGACCTGTTGCCCAGTGGGGAATCTGCGGAAGACCCTGAAGTAACTTGTGTCTTCCAATGGTGGCGCCTTGCAGGGAGGCAGCATTGTGGAGCTGGTCTGAGTCTGCTGGGTCAGTCATGGCCAGTTCATACTATCAGGTTTCAGGTATGACTCAGATGCAGACAGTGTCGATGTAACAAAAGTTTATTTCTAGTACAGGGGCAGCCTAACGACAGGTCAAGGGCAGGCAGAGGTCAGTAATCAAGACAGGGTGCAACAGGTCCAGAATGCCAGGCAGTCTCAGGGTCAGGGCAGGCAGGGGCCAATAATCTAGAGAGATGTGGCAAGGTAGAGAACGGCAGGCAGGCTCAGGGTCAGGACAGGCAGAAAGGTCAAAACCGGGAAAGACGAAAACAGAAACAAGAACAGACAGGAGCAAGGGGACAAATGCAGGTAGGCTTCACAAAACAAAACGAACTGGCAACAGACAAACAGAGAACACAGGTATAAATACCCTGGGGATAATAGGGAAGATGGGAAACAACTGAGTGGGGTGGAGACAAGCACGAAGACAGATGAAACCAGGGTGTGACATTCATATTCATAAGAGGACACAAATTACATTTAGCTACAATTGATAAATTGCTGATTAGTTACATTTCATATGTAAGTATCATTTACATAACATTTTTTAAGTAAAACGTATTCAGTGCTCTTTCATATCACACCTCATCCTCAGCAATGCTGTTCACAGCCAAGGCATTCCAGAATTGCCTTCGATTTCCAGGCATCAAATGACACACCTTGGCATCAAATGACACAACCGACTGTCAGCTGGCTAGAGATCGTGTTGGTGGTGTAACGTTAGGGATTCAAATAACTTATGGAATGTCTGAATAAAATTATAGGGATTATATTAATTATAAGAATAATAGATTGAAGCTAGTATAAATTGCTGATCGCCTCTAATCCTCTTAAGGGAGCAGGTTGCACAAATCTATTGCATCATAATAATGCTAGCTAGGTAGGTTTTTACATTTTGGTAGAGCTAGGTGGCTGTCGTTGGCTAGAAATTGTGTGTTTGGCACACTGATTCAAAGAAACCATCAGATTAAATTTCAGAATATAATTAATTATACTGCTAATAGATTGAGGTCAGTATCAATTAGCAAGTAGCAGATCTCCTCTTATGGGAGCCGGTAGCATTGTTAGTCTATGCTTTCAGAGCAAGTCAGCGTTTCAGAGCAAGTCCAACCATCATGCTGTGCCATACAGGTCCGATTGTACCACTATCAGAATAAAACAATATGATACCAAGGTAAAATGCAGTAAGTTCAGTTACTGACGTTTACCTTGATTTCACAGTAACTTTTCCTCCAAAACACAATACAATTGAGGCAGGATACTTTCCCACATGATTAAGCATGTATTTGTATGGACAGGCGCTTGGAGACAAGAAGCAAGTACAGGGAGTGAACATTTAATTAATAAACAGACATGAAACAATACAGGACAGCGTCTGGACAGGAAAAACATAATGATATTAATGCACACATGGGGATCAAACTGAAGAACAGACAGATATAGTAATGAAGTCCAGGTGAGTCCAAAGAAGCGCAGGTGCGCATAACGATGGTGACAGGTGTGCGTAATAACGGGCAGCCTGGCACCCTCGAGCGCCAGGGACGGGGAGCGGGAGCTTACCTCCTTCGGATAGCTACGCTGGAGATTCTGGAACCTGCCGAGGTTTTCTCTCCCAGTGCTCCCTCGTTTTTGAGCTGCGAGCTGCGTGAAAATCTGACGATCCTGATGTTGCGTGGGAACCTGACGATCTGGCTGAGGAGTGGGAGCCTGATGAGCCAACCGAGGCAAGAAAACCTCTCGAACCAGCTAAGGCCTGGAATCCTGACGAGCCAGCTGAGGCATCCCCGGTTCCGTCGACAGCGGCACCTGGACCCGACATCAACAATCAAAACAAAAAAAACAAAAAGAAACTCCCCGATGCTTCCAATATTGGTGTAAGCATTCTGTAAGGAGACGAGGGAGACGAGAAGCAAGTACAGGGAGTGAACACTTAATACATAACTGAAATGAAACAAACAAGAAACAAACAAGGACAGCATCTAAACTACAACAATGCGGATCAAACCGCGAAACAGACAGATATAGGAGGGGCAATCAACAAAGTAATGGAGTCCAGGAGAGTCCAAAGAAGCGCACGTGTGCGTAACGATGGTGACAAGTGTGCGTAATGATGGGCAGCTTGGTGCCCTCGAGCGCCAGGGAGGGAGAGCAGGAGCAGGCATAACAGTATTTAATGTAACTGCCTTTCTTTAAGTTTCTGTCTTTCTGCTTGGTAGGCAGTATTGGTAGATGGGTAAAAAAAACTTTGCGTGAAAAGAAGGAAGCCTGTACAGAATACAAATATTCCAAAACATGCATTCTGTTGCAACAAGGCACTACAGTAATACTGCAAGAAATTTGGCAAAGTAATTCACTTTTGGTCCTGAATACAAAGTGTTATGTTTGGTGCAAATCCAATAAAACACATCACTGCATATCATTCACCACATTTTCAAGCATAGTGGTGGCTGCATTATGTTATGGGTATGCTTGTAATCTGGGGAGATTTTCTGGATAAAAAAATGTATGGAATGGAGCTAAACACAGGCAAAATCCTGGAGGAAAAGCTGGTGTTCAGTCTGCTTTCCATCAGACACTCGGAGATGAGTTCACCTTCAGGCAGGACAAAGGTGGTCCTGTAGCTCAGTTGGTAGAGCATGGCGCTTGTAACGCCAGGGTAGTGGGTTCGATCCCCGGGACCACCCATACGTAGAATGTATGCACACATGACTGTAAGTCGCTTTGGATAAAAGCGTCTGCTAAATGGCATATATTATTATTATTATATTATAACCTAAAATGCAAGGCCAAATCTACACTGGAGTTGCTTACCAATAAGACAGTGAATGTTCCTTAGTGGCCGAGTTATAGTTTTGACTTAAATCTGCTTGAAAACCTGCTTGAAAATCTATGGCAAGACCTGAAAATGGTTGTCTAGCAATGATCAGAAGAATTTTGAAAAGAATAATGGGCAAATGTTGTACAGCACAGGTATGATAATTGCTGCCAAAGGTGATTCTAACATGTATTGACTCAGGGGGTTGAATACTTACAGTTGAAGTCGGACGTTTACATACACCTTAGCCAAATATATTTAAACTCAGTTTTTCACAATTCCTGACATTTAATACTAGTAAAAATTCCCTGTCTTTGGTCAGTTAGGATCACCACTTTATTTTAAGAATGTGAAATGCCAGAATGACAGTAGAGAGAATGATTTATTTCAGCTATTATTTCTTTCATCACATTCCCAGTTGGTCAGAAGTTTACATACACTCAATTAGTATTTGGTAGCATTGCCTTTAAATTGTTTAACTTGGGTCAAACTTTTCAGGTAGCCTTCCACAAGCTTCCCACAATAAGTTGGGTGAATTGTGGCCCATTCCTCCTGACAGAGCTGGTGTAACAGTCAGGATTGTGTAGGCCTCCTTGCTTGCACACACTTTTTCACTTCTGCCCACAAATGTTCTATAGGATTGAGGTCAGGGCTTTGTGATGGCCACTCCAATACATTGACTTTGTTGTGCTTAAGCCATTTTGCCACAACTTTGGAAGTGTGCTTGGGGTCATTGTCCATTTGGAAGATCCATTTGCGACCAAGCTTAAACTTCCTGACTGATGTCTTGAGATGTTGCTTCAATATATCCACATAATTTTCCTCCCTCATGATGCCATCTGTTTTGTGAAGTGCACCAGTCCCTCCTGCAGGATGCTGCCACCCCCGTGCTTCACGGTTCGGATGGTGTTCTTCGGCTTGCAAGCATCCCCCTTCTTCCTCCAAACATAACATTGGTCATTATGGCCAAACAGTTCTATTTTTGTTTCATCAGACAAGAGGACATTTCTCTAAAAATATGATCTTTGTCCCCACATGCAGTTGCAAACCACTGTCTGGCTTTTTTTATGGCGGTTTTGGAGCAGTGGCTTCTTCCTTGCTGAGCGGCCTTTCAGGTTACATTGATATAGGACTCGTTTTACTGTGGATATAGATACTTTTGTACCTGTTTCCTCCAGCATCTTCACAAGGTCCTTTGCTGTTCTGAGATTGATTTGCACTTTTAGCACCAAAGTGCGTTCATCTCTAGGAGACAGAACGCATCTCCTTCCTGAGCGGTATGACAGCTGCCTGGTCCCATGGTGTTTATACTTGCGTACTATTGTTTGTACAGATGAACGTGGTACCTTCAGGCGTTTGGAAATTGATCCCAAGGATGAACCAGATTTGTGGAGGTTTACAATTTTTTTCTGAGGTCTTGGCTGATTTCTTTTGATTTTCCCATGATGTCAAGCATTGAGGCACTGAGTTTGAAGGTAGGCCTTGAAATACATCCACAGGTACACCTCCAATTGACTAAAACAATGTCAATTAGCTTATCAGAAGCTTCTAAAGTATGACATCATTTTCTGGAATTTTCCAGGCTATTCAAAGGCATAGTCAATTTAGTGTATGTAAACTTCTGACCCACTGGAATTGTGAGTGAATTATAAGCTAAATAATCTGTCTGTAAACATAGTAAACACAAAGTAGATGACCTAACCAACTTGCCGAAACTATAGTTTGTTAAAACAAGAAATGTGTGGAGTGGTTGAAAAACAAGTTTTAATGACTACAACCTAAGTGTATGTCAACTTTTGACCTCAACTGTATTTACTGAAGATATATTAATGTTTTATTTTTCATAATTTTGTTTTTACAAAATATTATACTTTTTTGTATTTATTTTGTGTAGATCGTTGTCAAAGAAATAACAATTAAATACATTTTAATCTTACCTAGTAACACAACAAAATGTGTAAAAGTCAAGGGGTGTGAATACTCTCTGAAGGCACAGTAGATATGTCCTAACGCATGATTTTGTCTGCCTTTCCCCCCTGAGAGAGCTCTTTAAAGTATGGAGGAACAAACACGAGTGTTACCTATCGCATTCATGTGACAGCAGTTGGAACCACAACCACGGAGGCCTAGAAAGATGTAACAAAGTGGGATACTTTTAGCCCTGCAGCATAATTACAACCACCTCAAACAAGAGTTACTCTTAGATCAATGTACCTTTCATTGACTGCCCATGATCTGGTCACAGAGCTCTAGGACGGGTGTAAAGGGATTGCATTTCAAAACAGACAGAGTTGAGGTCAGAGTCAGGGGATACGGTAGCCGTATATGGACAACACTCTACAAGCCAGTCACAGGAGGGTTTCAAACAATCTGAATCAACGTGAGAGGAAAATGGTCATTTTGCATTAGAATGTAATAATCAGTCCGTAAAGAGGAGGGATCACATTCTCTGCTCAGATTGATGCAATATTGTGTAAATAAATGTAGAAATAGAGGGAGAGTATGATTTCTAATGTATTATTTAAATGTACAGTTACATTACTCTTTTCATTTGCTAAAATAAGCATTTAATAATGAGATTCACTTCATCGGGTCCTCGTTACATTCTGGCTGTCACGGTTTTCATGTGGTGAAGGAGAGTCGGACCAAACTGCAGCGTGTATATTGCGATCCATGTTTAATAAAACAACGTAAACACAAATAAACACAAACACTACAAAACGTAACAAAAACCGAAACAGCCTAAACTGGTGCAAACTAACACAGACTAAGGACATCCAGACACTAAGGACAATCACCCACAACACAACCAAAGAATATGGCTGCCTAAATATTGTTCCCAATCAGAGACAACGATAAACACCTGCCTCTGATTGAGAACCACTTCAGACAGCCATAGACTTACCTAGAACACCCCACTAAGCTACAATCCCACTACATACACACCACATACAAAAACCCATGTCACACCCTGGCCTGAACAAATACATGAAGATAAACACAAAATACTTCGACCAGGACGTGACACTGGCTCAGTGACCTGTCCAATACCTCTAGATTAGACCTATCATAATCCTAGAGCTGGGGTCTAATTCAAAGTCATTGAATCATTTTACATCCATATTGCTAAAAGAGTCTGAGCAATACTTTATATCAAGGTAGGTGTTTGAAGAATTTATAAAGGGATTAAAAGAAGCTAGTCAATTTTTATTTGTTACGTAATTACCTAAAAATGGCTACTACTCACTGGGTAAAAACAGGTTTAATCAACGTTGTTTCCATGTCATTTCAACACAAAAATTAAAAATCATCAAATCAATCAAGTCATCAACGTGAGGGAATTTCGTATTTTTTCACCCAACTTTTAACCTACATGCAATAACATGGTGACATTTGTTTGATTTTGCGTCGAATTCACCTTAGTTGACAACTCAACCAAAACGGACGCCATACCCACTGATGCCTGTGACCAGTGGGTACAGCCTCCTACAAATGCTTTGTAATTGCATCATTCTCAAAAGAAATAAACAAATATTCCAATGATAATTGTACAGATGACAGATTGCTCTGCACTTCGATTTCTATGTCAGGACAGTTTTCATTCATAAAATCTCCAGTGATTATAAATATTGTGGTAATATTATGGTCATTGCGCTATGCTCTCTTTGTAACTTCTCAAGAGGGGTACTATAAACTGGCTGGTTAGAGCCCTGAATGCTGATTGGCTGACGGCCGTGGAATATCAGACCGTATACCACAAGTATGACAAAACATTTATTTTTACAGCTCTAATTACGTTGTTAGCCAGTTAATAATAGCAATAAAGCACTTTGGGGGTTTGTGGTATATTGCCAATATACCACAGGCTGTTCTTATCCACGACGCAATGCAGAGTGCCTGGATACCACACCTCCTTGTGCCTTATTGCTTAAACATACCACACTTAAACTGTTGATAACTAATATATTGTAAATCTTTCCGCATTACATTGGCTCCAGAAAGACCCCAGAGTTGGTTTGTTTTTGAAGATTCCGTTGTTGATCCTATTTTCTGTGACTGTTCCATCATATGACTGTTCCATCACAGCTAGTTTCTAAGCAAGCCGGCACTTTTGCTCTTGTTTCCTGTTGGTGTTATGGCTAACTTTGTGAGTCTGTGTGCCATTTTTATAATAGAATATACTAGCATATTCATACTTGAATATATCTACCATTTAGTCTTTCACATCAAAATCATAATACGCCATGACATTTTCTCCCCCACATTGTGAATTATGAATTGGTTGATTGACTGTGTCGATTTAAGGCTGATTGGTATTCTTGGTTTTCATCCTACTACTCAACTATATTTTGGAAATTGTGACCTCTACAACAACAACCAAGACAAGACATTGCTCTGGCTGAAATCCCCTGTAAAGCTCTCCATTGCAAATAAACACATTTCCCATACTCCAGTAACTCCACCTCAAAAAAAAGCATCTAGGCCTGGCTGGGAATGACAGGAACAGGACCGACTCAGGTCGTGACCTGTAATTGGGCTCTTGGCATTGCCTGCTCTGGTGTGTGGGCTGAGCATATACTACGTTTTCTCAAACCACTAAATTAAGTTTGCACTGCAGTTCCAGCAGAGGGTGAGTCATTGGACAATCACACTAATGAAGATTTCCTTTTCTCTGTGCTGCCCCCCCGCTCTCTCGTTCTACCGCTCGCTCTCTTCCTAGAGAGGTATACATCACTGGACGGACCAGCCTTTTAGACTATCTTCCATGTGGATAATCAGATAAGTAGGTACATAGTTCAACATTACGCCAAAGGGTAAATCGAATTAGTCAAAGAATGTTTCAATAGCGATGGGCTTGTTTGTCCATAAGCATGAAGATAGGACAGCGACCATTTCTATGTAATTGCATTTTGCTGTCGTTGCAGCGTACATGGATACAAATGCAGAGCCATGTACCGTACGTACTTGAAAGAAGACCTTTCTCAAACTTGTTATGACTTAATAGCCTGTGATGCTATGAAATATTTGATAGGATGTCTATACAATCCCCTTCTGTGATGAAGGGTATACAAGTCAAGTATGAGTTCAGAGTTTAGAATCGTTCTGCATATGTCCAGTTATATAATCAAGAATAATTGCCACATTCAAGTCAATGTTTACAGTTGAAATGTATTTTTTAAAATTTATTTGAGGGCTATGCCTATCCTAAGGCCCGGAAATGAAAAAGCCTTTTGAATCCAGTGCAAGGAGGAGAATAACTGCCTTATAGTGTTAAATTTGATCCATACTGAATTTAACACTATGGGACAGTAGGCCAACAGAAAATAACATCCATCCTTAAAATTTCAGAGATGAACCCAATGCTCAAATCCCTTCTCTTTAACCATGAAAGTGGGGAAGGTCAATAATGATGACATCTCAAGTGGGAAATGAGATTAGATTGGGCTGTATCATTGGCCTCCATCGCATCGGTTACATCAGACCATTGCCCCTTTTCCTGTTACCTCAATAGTCAGATGCTGTATTCAACAAAACCTTGTTAAGATACTCAGATAAAGGTTATGTTTGACTTTTATTTATGAGAGATACAGGCGATAAGGCAGCTATGGAAGTTAAACGCAACAGATTGTGCTGTTCTGCAGTGTAAAACGTTGATTGGTATTTGGTGTTTTGTTTGTGGTCCGTGGCCGGGATTTTTTCCCCCCTGGTACCAGGGAAACTCACATAATATACAAACAGTCTGTATGTCTCGGTCTGACTGGGAGTCTTAATCCTGTTTGCAGGTGTAGAATCTGTCTCTTTGTCCCATGTTCCTGACCCAATCGTCGCACGCTCAGGGATGACTGTAGAACCCTACACCCTCTCCCCGTGGCACGGAAAGGTATTGTCTGTCCCCCACCTTTGAAACGCCCCGCCAGATAACCTCATCGTGCACAAAGACGTGTGGGATGAGGGCAACACAAGACCGGCGTGATTCCAAGCCTGCCTTGAGGCTTCCTCCGCCGCCCACAAAAACAACAAAGGGAACCCCACCACGATAAGAGCAGGACAGGTGTTGTTTTTAAATCATTTTAGCTAATCTCCCGCGTGCTTCATCAAAACCCCACTTCTATGATTAGAAGCTGCTTCGCAAGACCATCTAATCACTGAGGGAGCCATTCTAGCAGGGGGAAAAAGTGTTCAAAGAAAGTTCAAGCAAAAGTATGCTGCTCCTGTGACTCTTCAGAAGTTGAAATACCTTCAGCGGTGACACATTGTTGCCCACATGAGGGGCTGATTTGTTTTTTTTTTGTAGCTTTCAAACACAAAAGAAAAAGAAAGTGAGTGAGAGATAGAGAGAGAGAGGGAGAGAATGTTTTCCTTTTTATGCCCAGGCTCTGAAACTCCATCCCTCTTTCATGGTGTCAGTCATTCTTTTGTGTATGGCAGTGGCGGGCCCCTTTGACACTGCGGTGGTTATCCTCTTGATACCCGACTCCCATTGAAGCTATGCTCCCTCACTCCTTTGTTCGCTCGTCACTTCTGTGCTACCTACCCAGTCGGAGACAGAGAGAACACACTGGTAACACCATGCCAAGGTCCAGGCCCCCTCCACAGCTAAACAGGCTCTCAGGTAGAGCTTTCTAAAAGGCCTTACGGCATTCTGGACAGGTACGCCTGTAGAGTCTGATCAGAGTGTGTGTTCTTAACTCTCACCCTCAGAATTCTGAATGAATAGTCTCTATCTGTGTCACTCTCTTTTTCTCACACACACACACACACACACACACACACACACACACACACACACACACACACACACACACACACACACACACACACACACACACACACACACACACACACACACACACACACACACACACACACACACACACACACACACCTGAGTAGCCAGCAAAAAAGGACTCTCCAGGGCCAGGCCTCCCTAGCTACAGGATACCAATGTCAGATCATTCCTATAGGATTTCAACTCCATTCCAAAGGTTCCTTTAAGGCATTTCTTAGGAGATTCTCACGGAACTCTTCAGAACTCCCCAGATAAGAGGCACCTCTTGTGACAACCCAAAGTGGCTGCAATGTGATGGGGGAGATAAGGGCTGGGGGAGGGGCACTGAGTAAAGCAACATTCTGGTAAGACTGAAACAGCTCACAGCTGTTTCATACCAACACAACTCCTCACTGTTTAATGGAGTCTAATAAATGTCACTAAAATGGAATTTGCAGTGTTATGTATTGACCTAGAGAAACATTCTCTTATTCAAAAGGTCAAAGAATCAAAGTAGTGGATGACTTAATAATATTATTTCAGAATTTACGGTAATGGTTGAGGGTATTTTCCATCATTATTTTATGACAGTCTCATCAGAGATTAGACTAGTAATAAAGTTGGTATTCAAAAACTCTTAATATAAACATTGATGTTTAAAAAAATACAGAGCAAAAAATGTTTCACAAATTATCCCAGCATTATTTGATAAAAATTGCCAATGTCAGTAGATTATCTTAATTGCAATGTAAATAGTTGTGAAGACATAGAGCAAGGGTACAAATTCTTGTCATGGTTTCCATATTTCCCATTAAAAAAACGGAAATATCACATCTACATACGTATTCAGACCCTTTACTCTGAATGTTGTTGAAGCACCGTTGGCAGTGATTACAGCCTCGAGTGTTCTTGGGTATCACACTACAAGCTTGGCGCACCTTTATTTGGTGAGTTTCTCCCATTCTTCTCTGCAGCTCCTCTGTCAATTTGGATGGGGAGCGTTGCTGCACAGCTATTTTCAGGTCTCTCCAGAGATGTTCGATTGGGTTAAAGTCCGGGTTCTGGCTGGGCCATTCAAGGATATTCAGAGACTTGTCCGGAAGCCACTCCCGCATTGTCTTGGTTGTGTGCTTACGGTTATTGTCCTGTTGGAAGGTCAACATTCGCCTCAGTCTGAGGTCCTGAGCGCTCTGGAGGATCTCCCTCTATTTTACTCCATTCATCTGTCTCTCGATCCTGACTAGTCTCCCAGTCCCAGATGCTGCCACCACCATGCTTCACTGTAGGGATGGTGCCAGGTTTCCTCCAGACGCTTGGTATTCAGGCCAAAGAGTTCAATCTTGGTTTCAGAAAATCGTGTTACTCATCTCATGGTCAGAGTCCTTTAGGTGCCTTTTGGCAAACTCTAAGTGGACTGTCATGTACCTTTTACTGGGGAGTGGCTTCCGCCTGGCCACTCTACCATAAAGGCCTGATTGGTGAAGTACTGCATAGATGGTTGTACTTCTGGAAGGTTCTCTTATCTCCACAGAGGAACTCTGGAGCTCTGTCAGAGTTACCATCAGGTTCTTGGTCCCCTCGCTGACCAAGACCCTTCTTCCCCAATTGCTCAGTTTGGCCGTGAGACC